>NC_137461.1:153327399-153927399 GCF_964235325.1 Thermobia domestica | reverse complement strand
AGTAAAACAACTTTTTGTGAATCGGAAAGTTTTATTACTCTGTAGAAACAAGTGAAAGGAATTTTCATAGATGGGAAAACTTTCATCACGATGTAGAAACAAGTGGAAAAAACTTTTCATAAGCTGGACAATGTTGGATATTATGTATAGTGATGTTACGTGGAAAATTTTCCATTATATTTAACTGCACATTCAGCTACAAAATTGAATTTCTGTACAGGAAAGTTAGTCAGCAACAAATTATAATTTTCCAATTAGCTTTCGAGAACCGGAAAATTTTCTAATATTTCAAGTTGGGAAGTAAAATTTTACACAGTGCTTCTCTCTCTCTCTTCATCTGCGAGCTCCTTCGTTGTTAAGCGGTTAGCATACGTGCCTTTGGCATGGAAGACGTGGCTTCTAATCCCCGCGGCAGCTCATGAACTTCGGGTTCCACGTTAATCTCTTGGTCCCGTCTTATATAGTCTCGCTGCTGAAAGGGACGTAAAACTCAAAATCAACTAAACTGAACTCCTCTCTCTCTCTCTCTATGCGTGTGTGTGTGTGTGTGTGTGTGTGTGTATGCAAAGTGCAGAGAAATTGAGTTCGTAGAGTACAAATATCCCATTCTATTATTTAAAATTTGAATCTTTTAAAAGTCATGAATATTTTCCGATTCATAAAAACATACTCCACTTGTTCCTAGATCGTTGTTTAGCCGTAAAATTTATTGGTAATAAATATTGTCTTAAAAAGTTTCATGAAGTGAAAATTTAACGATGCTTCATTTCAAGAATGTTTCAAAAACTTCAATGCGTTCTTCCCTCAGAATCCACCTTTGACCTTACAGTATTAGATTTCGTCAGTTTAATACGAATAAGACGGTTTTCTCATAGCTTTACTACTTTTATAGATTTACATACTGCAACATTTATAAATAAGTAGATATAATATAAAATTCATACTGTAAATTTTTGACTACCCAAAATTCGAGTTTAAGTAACTCATGAAAGCAAATACCGACCATTTTCTGGAAATAAACATTTATTTATTCAGTTAGTTATTCATATATTCATTCAGAAGAGAAAGTGAAATATAACTAATAAGGAAGCTTATTTGTGTAGTTGTTCTTCCAATAAAATAATAAAAGAAACATAAAAAGCTGCACCATTAGCGCTGGGTTCTAAAAGGAAGTAATTTCATTTTAATTAACAAAACAAAAAAATATTTCTTATATATATACTTGTTCTGTTGAATCGTCACTATTTCTAATACATTTTTATACATAATAATGGTAGTTTTACAATACAAATATCTGCTCTAAGATGTTGATTATAAAAAATTCCAATATTGAAATTATGACTTACAAGTGTTAAACACAATAAAATCATTTTCTGAGGATTATGAAGATTATTTTCTGTTACAAAAATAATCTTCATAAGGAACTTTTATGTAGTTATTTTATTACATAGGCAGGCCTACATGTGAAACAGTAGTGTAATTTTCTGTTTCTGAAATTGATAAATTCACAAAGGTTTTTTTTAAAATTTCTTGTTACATTTCAAATATTGGAATGGGATATTTTTCTCTACGAACTCCATGTATGTTCCCTGCACTTTACACACACACACACACACACACAGAGAGAGAGAGAGAGAGAGAGAGAGAGAGAGAGAGAGAGAAACACTGTATATTTTTATTTCCCAACTTGAAATATTAGAAAATTTTCTGATTTTCGAAAGCTAATTGGAAAATGATCATTTGTTGCTACCTAACTTTCCTCTACAGAAATTGAATTTTATACCTGAATGTGCTGTTAAATATAGTGGAAAATTTTCCACCAAACATCACTATACATAATATCCAAAATTGTCCGGATTATGAGAAGTTTTTTCACTTGTTTCTACATCGTGATGAAAATTTTCCGATCCACAAAAAGTTGTTTTACTTTTTGCTTCAAAATTATGAAATTTTCCAACTCATAAAAAGTTCTTCAATTTTTCCATACAAGACAGAAAATATTTCGATTCATGAAAAATTGTTTCACTTGTTTCTACATGGTACTGAAAATTGTCTGAGCCCTGAAAATTTTCAGATTCTTTAAACGATCTTTCAAATTTAACATTCTATACATGATTTCAATCAATTTTATGAATACTGAGGAACTGTTACTTGGTCACTGATATTTGTTAACGGAAATTTTTCCGGAAAAATATAGAAGAAAATTTTCCATCTCACATCACGGCTAAACAACGATGTAGGAATAAGTGGAGTATGTTTTTATGAATCGGAAAATTTTCCGTTTCAAAATTTTCATCACTGTACAGGACAGACAATTTTTCGATTCATGGAAATTTGTTTCACTTATTGCTACATAGTACTGAAAATTGTCTGAGCCATGAAAATTTTCAGATTCTTTAAACGATCTTTCAACTTTTAACATTTCTATATATGAATTCAATCAATTTTATGAATACTGAGCAATTGTTACTTGATCACTGATATTTGTTAAGAATGGAAAATTTTCCGGAAAAATATAGAAGAAAATTTTCTACCGCACATCACGGCTAAACAACGATGTAGGAATAAGTGGAGTATGTTTTTATGAATCGGAAAATTTTCCGGAAGATTTTCATCACTGTTCGTGGGTCAAGTTTTCATTGACCCACGCCAACTCTGTATCTTACTAAAACAGATAATAACGATTTACAAAAATCCCATGTTTTAGAAAGATATTTATGTAGTTCTGACAATCTAACATATTAAATCTACTAATGCGATAATGCCAAGGAAATAATAACAATTTTGCACTGACATAGGAGAAAAATAGACACATTCATTAAAATGTAAACTAAAAGTGAAATTCAGTTAAATGATAACGCAAATCAAATACAATCTTTAACAATTCAGACTCTACACACACACTATATGCATAATAAAAAATTAGTCACTTCATAACACTTTTAAGAAATTAGTCAATTCATAACATTTTAGCTTATTGTTCACTACTATTGTCACAATCTCATTTATGGTTTTATTTTCAGACATTGGATCAGATACAGTAAAATTAGTTTCTACTGCTTTCTTAGGAGGTTTTGTGGTTCGGACAATTATTCAAAGTATAGATTGTGAATTATGCCACAAACTTATCATTCAGCACAAATGCAATTCCACGCTTATGAGCTTGATATATAAACAAGACAGTAGAAACGTAATGTGCTATCCTACAAAAGAACTAGCATGATTGATTCACGTTGTTGAAAAGTTTGTTGAGAAAGCCCGTCGATTTGTGGACACCCGAGTTTAGGAAATTCTTTCCGCCTACATTGTTTAATTTCTGCAATACGCTTAGTATTTGCAGTGCCCCTTTTCGGACAATCATTGATTCAAATTAAGTGTAAAAACTTGTGATGTAATAGTTCCAGTGTTGCTGAAGAAAATAGCAGATATTGAAACAGAATGTTTTGAACATGCAAAATTCCTAAATGTCATTATCTGGGGAAGTGCTTCGTTTGTAATTTGTGAAGGATTTTTTCCCGGTGGGTTTGTATTATCTTGTATTCTTAATTAATCGATACTAATTGTATTCAATTTTAAAAACAGTTTTGTTTCTGTGATATTATGGGGGGGGACTTTAGAATTCCTTTCCTGTTATAGCTATTTCATTTGCCTGCTACACAGAGAAAATATTCGTCCACTTAACTAGCGCCAAAGCGGCCCCTGAAGGAACTAGGCCCTGTTCGATTGTCTGTGCTATTTGGGAAGGCGCTAAGGAATCATAGCTGGCGATAGTCTCCTAAACATGACGACATTACAAACGTGGGGTTACATGATGTAACAAGCTAATGATCAACAAATTCAGACAAGAAACCCGTTGATCCGGCGGTCCGTGGGAGGGCTGGGGTCTCTTGAATCTCCGCACATCAAATAATATGCTTGTTGTCTTAACCAATATTCCTATTGTTTATTAGTTTAGTATACCTTCCAATAGTTTTACTTGCAACGCTTAGAGTTTGATTCTTTAGGTGAAGCGACAAAAGACAAAACTGCATTGCGTATTATAAGACATTTTTTATTTGTGCTAAAACAAAAAAGTCTGTTACGAATTTGCTGGAAAATGTCACTATCAATATTAATGAATTTTGTCGTCAGAACTGATCGCTGAAGTCATGATCTATATTGTTTTTCTTTTAAGCAAATTGTTGAGAAATATGAGAGAAAAGACGGGCAAGTAAAATATGAGCTAGTTATGGGATTGAATCCTGTTCAGAGCATGGTTTATGATTTACTGTCTCATTGTTTGCATTATTTTTATCTTACACGGCAGGACTGTGGAGTATAACACTAGTTAACAAAGGTTTTGTTACATAAAAGGAAATACCTGTTCTTAAAGGAACTTTTTGCGCTGAATTCGAATATGCACTCGGTTTTTCTCCATCACGTACGATTTTCCCTAACACAGGGATTTTCCTTCCTCAAAAATTTCCCTTTTCCTTTATTTTACACCCCAAGATCTTGTCCCCTTGCATATACTAACATAGAAATTATACCTAAGTATACTTTGATTCATATTTAACAAACCCTCCAAGTTTCGTAATAATCGCTTTATTCTTTCTAGAGAAATAAATATGTTTGTATGTATACTGTGTGTACTGTTTATTGCACCTTATAGTAATGCTTTCAGATCTCTTAAGTTGAGGTAAAACGTTTTGCTTTATTACCACAAACACATATATAAAATATAATACAATATAATTTACAAGTGTGACAATTTACAATAAACAATAATACAAATGTACCAAAAGGTCATGAAAAGACAATCAAAACTATCACAATATATGAAACTTCCATTGGGTTACAAAAACGTACACTACTTCCTTCTTTTGTAAGAAATGTTGCATTCTCTAACAAGACCCCAACAATAGTCCCCCATCATTGAAGGATCCCATCGTCCCTGGTACCTTTTCTTCATTGCCATTATATCTTGGTGGAATCTTTCCCCCTGTTCGTCGCTGAGAGCACCTAGGTTAGCAGGAAAGAAGCTGAGGTGGGAGTGCAAAAAGTGGATTTTTAAAGACATCCTACAACCCAACTCTTTGTATTTCTGTATCATGTCCTGTACGATTTCTGTGTAACTCTCAGCTTTGTTATTGCCCAGAAAGTTGCGCACAACACACTTAAATGCTGTCCAGGCAGCTAGCTCAGCACTGTTTAACTTGCTGTCAAAGCTATCATCAAGCATTAATTTCCTAATTTGGGGACCAATAAACACTCCCGCTGAAATCTTAGCATCACTCAGGTTAGGGAACTTATCTCGCAAATACTTGAAACCTTCACCAGATGTGTCCATGGCTTTGACAAAGTTTTTCATAAGTCCTAACTTGATATGAAGTGGCGGTAGTAATATCTTATTAGGATCTACCAAAGGAGCGTATTTGACGTTGCATTCTCCAGGTACGTAATTCACTCTAGGTTCCCATTCCTTCACTTCATAATGTTTGTCATCAGCTCGGCTATCCCATAAACATAAAAAACATTGGTACTTCGTGTAACCGCACTGCAGTCCTAATAAAATACCAACTACCTTGAGATCACAACATATTTGCCAACAATGGTCCTTGTAATTTATAAGATTTAGCAAAGTTGACATGGTGTCATAGAATTCCTTAATCTTCACTGAGTGCGCAAGTGGTATAGAAGGTTTTTTATTTCCATTATGTAAAAGGACAGCTTTAAGGCTGACCTTTGACGCGTCGATAAATAACCTCCATTCTTCTGGAACGTAAGGAATTCCTAGCTTTGCCATCAACCCATTTATATCCGTACATACGCACACATTATCTTGCATTGAGAAATAGCTTGAAAATTGAACATGCCTTTTCCTGTACACTGATATGTTCGTTTCTGCATCCAATAAGTTTCATTGCTGGAGCCTTGATCCCAGAAGTTCCGCCTCTTGTTTTCCCAGGTGCAAATCACGGACTAGGTCATTAAGTTCACATTGCCGGATGAAATGTGGCTCGCGAACACAGTCAGGGATGAACGTTGGATCCTTGGATGTACATGTTGATGTCGATGGTTCATCAAGGTCATGATCATCATCAGAGTCTTTTGGCCATATCTCTTCCCAGTTGGTAGGGGTCTCGGGAAGTGGAAGTTCATCCCCGTGCGGAATAGGTCTAATTGCGGATTTAACGTTGGGATAACTTATTGTGTATTTGCTTTCTTTAGAATGTCCCTTAACTACTGTGAGACAAAAACAACAATCATCCAGATGGTTGGTGGGTTCTCTCCACACCATTGGTACAGCAAATTTCATGAACCTCCGTTTCCCTTTGGCCCATGCAAGTAAAGTGACGTAGCACGACGCACAAATTATGTTGGGTGTCCAAGTTTTGTCCTGATCTCCCACACGACAACCGAAATATATATAATATGCTAGTTTCACCGATGGCGTAATGGATCTACACTGTCCTTTAACTACAAACTGGCCACACACATAACAAAAACTATTTGGTGAGTTAACACACGAATGCCGCCCTCTTGACGCCATTGTACTGATCACAAGCTAAACTTCTGGTCTTAGTTGGGTACAATGCCGTTAAGATCAAACATGAAAGCACTCTTAGCAGCAAAGACAACTTTGAAAGTGAAGTAGTGTTAAACCACACGTCAATATAAAAATGTACAAAACTCCCTCACCAGGTGTCAAGAACACAAGACAGAAATAAATGCGCGGGGGGAGGGGGGAAACGATACCGTAGTGGAAAATTCAGACTGCATTAGTTCATTGTTGTCAACAATGAGTCTGTATTCCATTCTGTCTTTCTTTTGCATTCTGTTACATTTGATAACAAATATTGATAACCATTTCATGAACAAAACGAAAAAACTTGGAGAATTGTATATATATGTATTAAGATATACATATACTGTACGTTTAAAAAAATATACGTTGGAAGTACATTCTATTTGTATACACGTTTCTAATTTACAGAGAGCAATACAAGTGTGTTGTTAACTATTGTAAATATTCATTTTTATGTCTGTGTTTGTAGTAATAAAGCAAATCGTTTTTACCCCAACTCAGGAGATCTGAAAGCATTACTATCAGGTGCAATAAACAGTGCACACAGTATACATACAAATATATTTATTTCTCTAGAAAGAACAAAGCGATTTTTACGAAACTTTTAGGGTTTATTAAATATAAATCAAGGTATACTTAGGTATAATTTCTATGTTACTATATGTAAGGGGACAGGAGCTAGGGGAATAAAATATCTGAAAAAGGGAAATTTTTGAGGGAATTTCCCGAAATCCCTCTGTTACGGGAAAACTTGCGTGATGGAGAGAAACCGAGTGCATATTCGAATTCAGCGCAAAAAGTTCCTTTAAGATCAGGTGATTTTTCTCATGTAACAAACAAAAAGTTTAAATTTGTTAACTAGTGTAATTTAAAAAAAAGATAACATTTAATCCTCCAGTTTTTGCATGCCAGTATGTTATTGCATATGGTAACACAATCAGCTGCGCACCAAATTTTTCTTGGAGGGGTCCAAAGTCAAGAGACTGAAAAGGGTCCTGATCTTCTCGACCCCCATGAATGCATCCCTGCTGCAAACAAAACACAAAATATTCAAAATGAGTTACGAACTATTAGTGTGGAAGATCCAGACACGGCGCTTCCCATCCCCCCCCCCGTGGATGGTTTGTATGTAATATATCAACATACTAAGTGTAGGAATATTTTTCCAATATGAGAGATATTTGACACTAGTTAGAGAGTTTTTTTACCAGCGAGAACCTGGCAACACTGATAGATACAAAGAAACAACTGTTCGGATCGAGTAAATGAGCTCAAATTGCCACCACGACTAGTTTCCACCTAATTAGTAACAAAATATCTTGAGCCTTTTTGTACCGTAGGATCTATCAAACAACTCATCTAGATAAGCAGTTGATGAATATATAATAAACGTGTACGGATCTGTCACTGTATAAAAGTGAAATCGACAAAAATATAGAAATTGATGTACACAGAATGTGTCACATCTAGACATAACAATAGGTCACAATAGTTGTGATACCAAATGACTTGCTATTGACTGGATATTATCAATATGTTTTTGTCAATTTTATAGGTCCATTAATGTAGGATATTTATACTAAAATAATATTTTTTTTCTTTGTATTACCTTGATATAGGATATAATTTGTAGTGCATATTATATTCTTCATCTACTAGTCATGAGAAGCACTTTGATATATAGAAAATGTAGGTCAAACTGTTCTATATATTTCCATCCCTGAAGGGGCAAGATTACTTCCGGGCAAGGAATTGAAACTTATTTTGGAACTTGCTACACAAACCCTTTCAGCAAATATAGGCCATAGGTTGTCCCTAGATTCAAGATTCAATTTTGGAAGCATTCCTTGTTAGTAATATTCAAGAAATGTTTCTAAGCAATGTTCGGAGGACAATATTGCTTACAAGATAATCAATTATGTGAATTTCCAACTCAACTTTCAAATTATGTTTACGTTATAGGGGAATTTGGAGTTTGAGAATGATTATGTTTTTGGAGGGTAAGTTCATTGGTCCAATATCATTGAATGAACATGTTTTTCTTTGATTTTATTAGTTGGTTGATGGGAGTTATGGTCTTCTTATTCAAAGTGAAATCCGAATCACTATTTGGGTGTCTATCTAAGACAAGTATAATAGGTATTCCAAGAATCAAACTCTCACTACGCGCGTTAGCCACTCGGCCACGAAGGGGTTCTGAATTGTTTGGATAGTGGGAAAGTGTCTTGTATCTATTTTACCTTAATATTAAGGCATTTCCTTCCTATACCTCACAATGTGAATTTACGATGTTATAAGAATTAAAAAAAAAACTCTTTACGTGGTCTCGTATATATAAATATAAATAAATCTAACAGTTTTGGTTAAATATTGTTCAAAAACACGGAGGAAAGCTTGCTTTAGAACGGTAGGCAACTTTTTCCTCTTGCATTCCGGATGCTATATTACTGGGAATATTAACAATAAACTACTTTTGCGTGTGTGAACGCCTCACATACCCATGGCTGCAATTAACGAACTTTTTTCCCCCACCTAAGTGCAAATTATGAGGGAAACTGTAGAAATCCAGAACACGTTATTTTCTCATATCACCAGAATCTCCAACAATCTTGAAAAAAAAATGAACACAAAGAGACATTGTGTATTACACGCGCCGATTTTCACTAATTTACTTCTAAAGCAATAACCTATTTCATTCGTATGATTGCACTTTGTTATTTCTGTTGATCTATTTCACTTTGACCCATTAAACAAAAAATATATGCTAGTCCGTAGTGTTTGACATTTGTTTCAAGGGAGACATAATTAGCAAAATAGAAAACCGGTCTCTATCACTTCAAGGTCATCACTTATTAAGTTGTTTTTTTTTTTTTTTTTTTTTTTTTGTTCGCAAATTGTAACGCTTTTCTGCAACACGAAGTAAAAATAAAAGTATAAAAGAATGATTTGCGTCAGAAGATTGTAAAGAATTAGAGGTCACGAGAAAGAAGAAGAAGAAGAAGAGCAAGCTGTTACAGAAACAACGCCAAGTTTGTTCATTAACAGTCTAGATCTTCGAATTCTTGTATATGTAAGTAACTAAAATATTATTTTATTTACACTGAGAAAAAGGCACAACATATCTTTTGTTTTTGCTATCATTAACAGATTTTTTTTTTTTCGTATTTCGGAATTCATGCGTTTCGGATGTCAATGTTGAATATCTATGCTATTTTTTCAACCCATTGATGTATATGGGGAAATATTATTTTTTTTAAATTTTCTTTCAAATAAACTGCAGTCTTAATTGTATTGTTTCTAATGATTTCTTGTTCAAGTTTAGCTAAGTCAGGACCGGTCGTAGGCAATTTGCCGACCCGTGCAATGGCATTATTTCCGTCCCCTTTCTCCAGAAGCAACAAATATTAAAACCAACGATTTTAAGGGCGCTATCCCATCATGAACAACAAAGAGGAGGGAAAGAATCACTCGCACTCAGAAAGACCTAAACACTTCAAATACAATCTCATTATGTCTGTTTTTCTTTAAATGATAATTTATTGTGTTAATAAAACACAAAGCAAATACACCTGCAGAGGATTTGTGTTAATGCTTTTTATAGAATTTAATATAACAAGTTTCAATTTCAATATATTAGTTTGCAATTCCACTGCAGCTAGCTCCTTTTATCTTTATTTCTTGATTTTCCTTCTACATCTGTTATAAAATTTAAGTGAAACTTATTTCCTCCTTCAATGACAAGGAACTTGTTTCTGACAAAGACAAGACTGGTTTTCGTATCAAAATTGTGATAACTAACTAAATGGAACAGATATTCGCTACTGTTCGAGAATTGAATTTTTGTATTTGACAACAATCAAGTAATTCATGCTGGGATTTATTTGAACATTTGCTTTAGCTCTTACATGGTCCATATGAACTTTAAACTAGTGCGACTTAAACATGATTCATAAATGTAGTATTCAAATAGAAGGTCAGCTTAGTAAATTTAACTACCATCATCATGAAATCTGTTTCCAACAAGAAATATTTGTTTTAAATACTGTAAATCATGATATATTTTGCCGCCCCGTGCTACTGCACGTGTTCCACATATGGTAGAGCCGGCCCTGAATTAAGTGTACATTGCCTTTTTTCAAAAATAATTTGCATTTTGTGACTTAAATTAAATTTAGTTTATTAAATATTAGGGTGAGTGCGCCATATATGGAATACGTTCACAATAGGAAATATCAGACTATTTTATCTACTATGTGCTGCCACCGAGAACATTTTAACTAAACTTGTATACAGGGCCGGCCTTAAGACGATAGGACCGATTGCTTCCAATCGGGCCCCGTGCCTAAGGGGGCCCCGCGCTAGTGCCGTCTACTCTATTCTCTAGTCAATCCTACCCTCCAGTGCCGTTTTAACAGCATATTAGGCCCCATAGCAAAAAACTTTGTTGTGGTCTCAATTTTGCTCATAATACATGTAATTAATACATGACATTCTGCTCGCAGGACTCTCAATGCTTGCGGGCCCCCGGAAAAGTGGCTATGTCATCGTTAAGATGGCTCTCTTACTCTCAATTGTCAAGTATACACAACAACATATTGCAATACAGGTACATCCATGGACTCCACAAAGGCGAGTATGGTCTCTCCCTAACAAGTAAAAAGTTTGTAACAAGTAAAAGCTTCCGGACATAAGCATTTTTTTTTTTTTTTTGAATTTAATGCTGCAATAGTTTCTTTATTCTTTTATGTTTACAACTTCTGTTGTAAAAATATAGTTTGTAAAGGGAGTGACTCTGCATACAACCAACTCCCCTAACACTCCCCCAAACTGCATTACACACACACCTCTGGGCGTAAAAATATTGTTTTCTTTGAGTTTGTGTAAAAAAAAATATATCGTTATTCCGGGTGCACACCCTCTTTTATTTTGAACACCTCACTAAGTAAAAGTTCTTGACGTACTTACTGATTATATCATGTGATATTATCGTGAATACCGAGATAGTATCAAATAAATCAGACTCAGTGCGACTTCTTTGCATATCATTTCTCTTATTATAGCTATATTTAAAATTAAAAAAAAAAAAAAAAAACAGAGGACAAACTTTGCAATCTCTTGTGAAAATTTTCGTGGATGTATTTTTAAAAATCAAATCAGGAAAACCGAATGTATACTAGTGCGCATTGAAAAGGTGGCTGCTTATGAAGATTTGTCTTCTAACTCGAATAATCCAATGGAAAAAATGTCATTCATCTTCCATCAGTTCCTTAAGGTTTGTGATTGTCTCATCACCATTTCATTTTATCTGCTGCCTATAACGATTTCAAGTTGATTATACCTTTCATAAGTAGGTACCTGCGATGTCCTTACTAGCATACATTAGGTTTTCCTGACTTGAATTCTTTTCAAAAAGATACAACTGTTAAGAAATCTTTGAACCAACTAATGCATATCAATGTGCATTTCATTATGTCTTACAAATACAAACTTATGGAAACATAGACTTCACTATCGTATTTCTCGTAAAAATTCTACCCCAATTTGGTATATTACATGACCCCCTTCCTATTTTAAAAATGTCGAGTGAGATACAAGATGTCGGACTTCAAAATGGCGGATTTGAAGATGACGACCATGATAAGCATATCCTCAAATAAATGTCTACTTCCTCCGGGTGTCGGTTAATGTGTTTTTGTTTTTCATCTCTTTACCGTTTTAGAAATAAAATGAAATGTTCAAACTTGAAACACATTGATTCTGATCAATCAGATTTTTGGCTACTACGGCCGTCTTTATGGACGGAAGCACTTTAAATTTTGCTTACGCTCGTTTCTTGATATTCTAGACTTCGCTGCGGAGTTCGGTCAATAAACTAGAGTTTGACATGAATAGGTTTACTTGCAAGAGAAGAAAACAATGAAATACTGGTACAGAATCTTCTTGAAAAATTGCAAGGCACAAGGATGAAATATGTATTTTAAAATTCATTCATTCACTACCCATTTCCATTTGAGTTATTTCTCTGAAAAATTAGCTGCTATAAGCAATGAGTAAGGTTAACTAAGCTCAATTAAAAGTAGTTAGGGAAAGTGAGAGCTAATTAAAAGTAATTAATGGAATTGGTTATTCCTCTTACCTTTTTATTATTATCTCTGTCTCTGTAATTAAGCGTTTTCGACCAAAGTTGCAGATTTTTTTCTTGTATTTTTTTTATACTTTTCTTGTATTATACTTTTCTTGTCGGCCTTTCCCGAATCACCCTGTATATGAATACGTAATAATGATATACACATAAGTTTGTAAATGATATGTTCGCAATGTTTAGTATCACATGCATGCATTTCTTTCATTGAAACTTAGAATTTATCTTCATAAACACTTTTCATTTTATTTCTCAAATTATATTTACTCCCGTCAGCAATTAATCGTCATCATTATCATAGCAGAATCTCTGAAGATAATACAAAAACACTGACTGCATTTTCGTTCAGTAAGGATTGTATTGTTTTATCTCTGCATATTTTTGAAAGTTAAAAATTTGTAGATACATGTTATCAGTGCTTTAAAGTTTATTACTAAAACTATATATACAGAGTGTTGATTAATTCGTGTGTCAATTTCATTTGTTCACTGTGCAAAAGTGGTATGAGGTAAAGCCGTGGAATTTGGTGTAACTTTAGACGAAGGACATAAGTTTTGTTTCGCCATAGAAGCATGTCACTTGTACTGAAGGTTAAAGAGATATAGGGTCAAATATCAAATTTCGATTTTTTCCTTATGGAATTCCAATGTTAAATTCTGAAACAGCCTGAAAAAACGTAAATCGAAGGATAACAAAAAAAAAGCTGTATGGTATGATTCTATGTCGCAAGCCGACTAAATATGCGTCAATCAAGTGTCAAGATCAGAAGTGACGGTCAGATCAAGGTCACAGGTCATCTTGAGAACCCACTTGAATACACTGAAAACAACGCAATGTCCGTACCTCATCATATCAAATGGGCTAATTCTACTTTATTAATTAATGGCTTAAAAATATTAATTAATGAATATCATGTAGATATTCAATATCGTGCCCTTCTTATGTGGCCTCGGTGTTGGAAAGAGACGTTATTCTTTAAAAAAAAAACTTAAGAGGCCCCATCACAGCGAAATTAAAATACCGCTAATTTCACAGTAATTATGTGATATATTCAAACAGATAAAAGATAATCGAAAAGTGGAAGAAGACCTCTTTAGACAATATTATTTTACGTGAGATACCATTATCACGACTCACTTATCTGCTTTCGATTTCCAGGCATTTAGAAAATCGGCATTTATTTTCGCGTTTCTCAATGGCTGCAAACGGAAAGCTACTAGGTGACTCGTGATGACAGTACCTCATGCAAAATAATATTGTCTAGGTTCTCTTGTTCCATATTTCTATTATCTTTTATCTATTTGAAAATATCACATAATTACTATAAAATTAGCGGTATTTTAATTTCAAAGTTATTAGGCCTCTTAACCTAGCCACCAAATATAGCAAGGCCAGTTCAAACGTACTGGTAATTGGAGACTATGCTTCTTTAAAAAATTGTTTTCGTGGGATGGAGAGTTATCAAGGATTCGTATCAGCTATATTACGTAGGGAAGATGGAGCTTAAATATTTTCTTTTGATCATGAGAAGTCAAGCATGATGCTTACTAGATATGAAAAATATTCTATGTATATACAAAAACAATTTACCGCATGCAGAAGGGCTTGTTCATTGCTGAAGATTCTTTCTCCTTTTGTATCTGCATTTTTATGTGGGAAAAGAGCTTTTAAATAAAATACGAGAAAAGGTTGTGAATATAATTTTGAATATTGTAAAATGTTTCAAATGAAATTTCCCGAAATTATAAATGTTATTATAGACACTTTTGTATACAGAATTTTTGCTAAGATTAACTGAAAATTCACAAAAGAAATTAGAATAATTAACTAAACTAACTAACTAACTAACTAACTCTATGGCCTATGGAACCCGGAGGTTCAATGCCGCGTTCACAAAAGCTCTCCACTGACTTCTATCCTTAGCTAACTGCATCCAGTTTCTACTTTGTATTCCAATCTCTGCGAGATCCATCTTAATATTGTCCTCCCATCTGCGCCTAGGTCTTCCTAATGGTCGTTTTCCGATTAGTCTTCCAGTCAAGACTGAAAGCGTTTCTACTTTCTTCCATTCTAGCTACTTGACCCGCCCACCTAAGCCTCCTAGACTTGACGACCCTAACAATGTTGGGTAAACCATACAAATTATGTAGTTCCTCGTTATGAAGTTTCCGCCATTCCCCATTCCCGTTCCTCTTGGGTCCGAATATTCGTCTCAGGAATGAGACTCCATTACTGGAGAAATACGATCATGTCCTTAAAATGGGTCTGGAGTCAATTTTAAACTGCTCCTTAAGCGACGAATCTTGGATTCAAGCATCCTTACCTGTGAGATTAGGGGGTCTTGGTATTCGGCGATCCGTGGATATGGCGATTCCTTCCTTTTTAGCGTCCTACCACGGATCTCTTCGTTTAGTCGAGGCTCTTCTTCCGCACGGTTACCACCTAGACCCAGATGGCACAGTCCAAATGGAAAAATTTAACAGATACAGATCTTCCAGAGATTAACAAAATAGGTTCTCAGGCATCTTGGTACACACCAATTGCAGCGCATTTTCATGAACTTCTCTTACAGTCAGTTATTGCTCCAGAGGATAAAGCCAGGATTCGTGCTGCCTCATCCCTACATGCTGGGGCATGGTTGAATGCATTACCCTCCCCACCATTGGGTCTTCATATGACTAATGAGGCATTTCGAATCTCTGTCGCCTTAAGATTAGGTGCAGATATTTGTGAGCCACATCGCTGTCCAGCTTGCGGGGATCAAGTTAACCAGCGTGGCCTGCAAGGCCTGTCATGCATGAAGAGCATGGGTAGACACGCTAGACACTCCTCTGTGAATGATATCATTTTACGAGCTCTTACCACAGCTGGAATTCCTTCAATACGTGAACCTTCAGGATGTTGTCGTTCAGATGGTAAACGACCTGATGGCATGACATTAGTTCCTTGGTTGAAAGGCAAATCACTAGTTTGGGACTTTACGTGTTCAGATACATTTGCCCATTCAAGTCTCCCTTTAGCTGTTATGAATGCTGGGGCTGTTGCTAGTCGTAGAGAAGTAGAAAAGCAAAGGAAATATAACAGCCTCCTTGATAAATTTATTTTTGCTCCAATTGCCATCGAGACTAGTGGTGCTTGGGGATCTGCAAGCCTTGATTTTATTAGAGAAGTAGGCAGACGCATTTCTATCGTTACTGGAGATATTCGTTCAACATTTTTCTTAATACAACGCATATCTATTGCTATCTAACGTGGCAACGTGTCGTCGGTTCTTGGCACCTTACCACATGGAAAAGAACTAGATGAGATATTTCTTCTCTAACACAGAGGACAATACTGAACATTTGTACAACTGGACGACGTGCTATGCAAGTAGGGTGTGGTGTCATTGGATGGCGTGGAAAGGCAGGCAGTGGCACTGGATGTGATGCCGTTGATAGGTAGTTTTCTACCCCTTCCTTTGGTTCGACTATCGAAATATGTTTCCTGTTGATAGTTATTTTTTCTTAATTGTTTCATAAATTTATTTAATAAATGTGCCATTTTTATTGTTTGTCGTTTGCGCAACATGTAGGCTACATTTCCTGATAATTTTGTTTTCATATACAGTTTGTATTTCATTTGTATTTCTTTATGTCATATAGGTCCATAAGCTTCTCATGTATTCTGGTTTGAAATTTACTCAGTTTGATTGTTAAAAAAAAAACAAAAAAAAAACAATGTAAGTCCAGAATGTATGCGGGATGCTTTCTGCATAATAAAATTGAAATTTTGTCGAAAAAAATATAAAAAAAATAAATAAAATAAATAAAATAAAATAAAAAAATAAAATAAAAAAAATAAAAAAATAAAAGTTGTAGAAGTGTAATTATATTATATTATAACATTAAATAAAAATATTTTAATTCTCTCTCTCTCTCTCTCTCCCTCTCTCTCTCTCTCTCTCTCTCTCTCTCTCTCTATATATATATATATATATATATATATATATATATATATATATATATATATATATATATATATAACCATTGTTAAAAAAAAATTAATTTCTTTTAACAGACATGTATAACAGAAATACGGAAAATTCTGAACGCTGATTGGCTGATCAATAAAGAATCAGCCAATCATAATAGAAATTGATCAAATTGAAACTAAACACGAAGATCCTCCCTGGTCCATTGGAAAACTACAAATTAAGATTTCCAATAACTTGCCCCAGTGCTCGTCAATTAAATATTTTTTCTTAACAATGAATATATGTCTGTTAAATAATTTTAGAATTTGTCATAACAATGACTATATATATGTATGCAATGACTATAATATGTATGCATTTTCATTTATTTTCGATAGTGTCTGAAGAAGGATACGTTAGATATCCGAAACTGCCACATTTATTATTTTATAATAAACGTTGCTTTACTCAGCATTTGTATTTTAGTGTAAGTTACTTTCAAAAGTTTATCGAAGTAAACTTCCAAACGATATTTAGTAATATCAATTCGATATGAAACAACAAGATTAGAAATGTATCAAATGGTGGCTGTCATCACAGGTATTCTACAATTATCGGAAGGTAACTTGCCGCAACTGAAAATCTTCCACGCACCACGGTCTTCATCTATTTTTTTTTATCTTCACGTATGATTTTTCTTTTGCGGTACCGTCTATCAGCTGTAACCTCCTTCGCCCGCCCTCTCTTTCCTACCACCATACCCTTTAATATGTGTATACTGTTCATTCCCAGGCAATGTCCTGACCAATTTCTCTTTCTCTTTTCAATTACATCGAAAATTGTCACCTTTCCTTATACTATTTATAACATGTCATTCGTTTCCTGCTCGACTCAATTAATTCTCTCTCTTTTTCTCCATATCCATATTTCGAAAGCTTCCAGTACTTTTTTGTCGCGTTTGCTTAATGTTCATGTTTCTGCTCCATATATTTGTAGTAGAGTACAACGAAGCGTTTAAATTAGACTTTTTCTATACACTTTGTTTAGAAATCCATAAAATAGACTTTTCTTCCTCCTAAATGCTTCTTTCACTTTTCTTATCTTTACTTATATTTCACGCTCGCACCCCATGTTATCACTAATAATACTACTCAGGTATCAAAAATTAGTCACCTTTTATATTTTCACCTCTTCTACCTCTATAACTGGCACCGAACCGCTTCGTTCCAATCACCATATCTCTTGTCTTTCTAACATTTCATCCCATATTTTTCACAGCAATTCCTCAAGTTTTCTAACATCTTATTTAATTTCTTTTCAGATTCCACAACAAGCACCATATCATCTGCAAACCATATATATCGAATCATTCTACATCCTATCGAAATACCGTCTTCATTATGTGGATTCTCCTTCTTCTAGATTCCTTCACTGTCTCTTCTAGATATATGTTAGATAACGTCGGAGAGAAGCAACATTCCTGTTGAACTCCAATTGCATTCTAATACGTCATTTCTCCCCCTATTCTAACACTTACTTATTACTAGTTCATATATGTTTCCTATGAGTCTTAGAACTTTCATTCCAACCTAAATTTCTTTAGAACTCTAGTTAATAACTCCTAGTTCACTTGGTCAAAAGCATCTAAATAAATACAACACTTACGGCACATTATTCTTTCCTCTTTTCTATGAATCTTTCAGTGATTACCTCAGTAAGCCAGTTACATTTCTTGTGCCCTAAACCCGAACAGCTCTTTATCAACTTCATCATTTGTTCTTCCATGCAACCTTCTGTTCAGTATTCGAAGCTTACTTTTTGCTGCATGCAATATGAGACTAACAGTTTTTTGTAAGCCTCATATATCTCTGGGTTCGATTTCTTAGCCAATGGTACCATGATTGTCTTCAGAAAATCTTTTGGTCACTCTTCTGTTTCATAAATTTCATTGAAGAATCGGAACAATTCTTTCAGGCCTTGGTCTCCCATATTTTTTATGAATTTAATTAGCATATTATCTATCCTAGTTGTCTTTCGATTTCTAATCTCGGAAATAGCTTTTTGAAATTATTAAACCTTTTATCATCCTCATATACTTCAGTTGCTACTTCAGCATCTAGGCCGCTTGGTCTATGCCTACTCTGGTACAAGATTTCAACACATTCTTTCCATTTGCTAAGATTTCACGGCTCTCACTTATCACCTTCCCGTTCTTATTTCCTACTGTCATGATAATACTCCTTTGTTTCCTTTAGAGTTCCATAGATTTCACCCCATATTTCTAAATTCTTCTAATGTTGTTATGACCTTACATCTTGTTTTGTAAAACTTTTGCCTTGCTATGTTCCCCTTCGTAACTCGTTGTTTAAGTTTCTCCCTCTTCTATATTAACTTGTTTCTACGCCCTACATTCCCTCATTTTCCACAATCTGTTCTGTAATCCATGGTTTCTTAGCGCTGGAACGGTTACACAAATTTCTTTTTGCGGTTTGCAGTTTTATGAACAGAGATTTTCCTTTCAAGTACCGCTGTCGTCTACATTTGACGTTTTTACATTATGATAAAATCTGTTTAATTCGTCTTCTTTTGTAATTTATCGTTTATTAACAAACATGCCTAGTTTCCTTGTATTTTTAGCAGAAACATTATTTTGAATAGTCTACACATTCTCTAGATGAATTGCATCTTTTCACGTTCGAAACTGAAGTTAAGGAGTGGAGTAGAGAAGTTGTATTTTTGTACAATTTTAAGAGTAAAATGAAGTATTTACATTTCACACAAATCTTGTTTCTTGTTCCCTCATAACTTCTATCCTACAAACTAGTGAATTTCATTATAGCGTAAAAAGTTGGCCTTCATTGGCTTTTAGCAAATCTTGTTTATAAATATACACTATACTTATTTCTTGTAATAGGTTTGTAAGTCTGAGCCCGAAATTTGGTAGCCAATAACTCGGAAACTAAGTCTTCCCTTCATCAAGATTTTAAATATTGGTGAGATTTTAACAAGTTTAATACGCATGTGAAATATAGGCATTTGTTTCTTGAGTTATTGGTTATCAAATTAGAAGTTTGAACTCAAGTATGTCCAAACCTCAATTTTAGTGGCAAGTAACTCCAGGACCAAAGATCTGCAAAATTTAATATTAAATATTCGTAGTAATCTTATAACGGTCTAACACTATGCCAAAGGGTCTTTCCTGGTAAGATAGTGAAATCGGACCTTGATCCAAATTGGGCAGCTATTGGCCAAAAAGATTACTCTTGACCTAAAACTACCTCAAAAAAGTTTTATCCCCTACCCTTACCGAATTATCGTATCATACATGTTCAAATTGAATTTTTTTAGATTTTGGTGAGGCTGGTCCAAAAATTTTGAAAGTTTCACAGATTGTAGATACTATCTAGATGCAAATCTGCATTTTTTTTTCAAAACTATAATTTCGTATTTTCTTTATCTTTTTGCGTGTTGAAAATTTCAAAAAATTGTAGAAAATTTTTTGGGGGGGACACGTTTCTGATTTTCTGGTTAAAAAATTTGTCATACTCTTAGGTACAACATATATTTTGGGGGGGGGCTTGAAAGTGATGGCAACATTGTCAAAAAGAAATAAAACTGAAAACAAATGTGTTTTTCGCACAGTTTTTCCACCATTCTAGGGCCCTCAAGGTGAGGGCCCCCTTCAAACAATCATTTGCCAAAGTTTACAATTTTCCTTTCTCTTGCGTCCCTTCCGCTTCTGTCGTTTTTCGGCTGCTTCGATTGTGTCCATTTCGAAACAGAAGCACTAAATATATATCCGCAACAGTGCTTTCACTTCATCCGAATCTTGCACAACAAGGTTACACACAGCTCGCGGTAGAGAGAGCTGCCGGCAGAGCGCCAGTGCGGCCACTGTATCAAGCACTGATAGATACAAGGAACAGACGCTAGGTATTAAATTCTTCAAGTTTTATCACCATTCAATTTTGATCAAGTTTGGATGATTTCCACCAATCGTGTTGCAAAAAAAAAAGAAAAGAAAAGAAAAGAAAGAAAGAAAAAAAGAAAAAGAATTCATTACACTGAGTTCAAACCTAACTTCGATGTCCAATAACTCGGAAACTAAAGTTCTGTATAACATAATAGTTCGTATTATATTTGGATGGGCATAAATCTTTTTAACCTTTAACACCATACCAAATGTAGTCAAGATCGAATGCATTTTATCAACCGTGAAGAAATTTAAAGTAATTATATCTACAAACTAAGTTTTTCAATTAAGGATTTGTTTTTACATACATCGTAAGACTATGTAACTACTCATTTTTGTTTTCGAATTTTGTGCGTGCATCATATCAGTAAAATTGTAGTTAATATACCGTTACTTCTCACTTAATAATATGCTATTTGACAAAGTACTAATTTCTAATTTAAGATTTATTTTATTTTATTTTATTTTGCATTACAGATCATTTCATAATGTATCTTGAAGAGCTAACGACAGAACGACAGGAATTCCTTCTCAAACAACATAACGAAGATCCTGCTCAAGTGAAAAAGGATGTTGCTTACTTGAAACAGTGGTTAAATATGCAACCTCATCTACCCCATGATCTAGGTAACGACTTTGATACTTGTTTTATCTTTTTGAGTCAAAATGCGATTACATGCTTTAAAATATACAGGGTGTTTCAAAACAGCACTGACAACGTTTGGGAGGTGATTCCTGACACCAAGATAAGACAAAAAGTATAGACCAACCTGGGTGCACGAATGCTTCCTTTCGGAATTATAGGCTGCCGAAAACATGAAAAAAAAATTAACTTGAAAGGTCCATAGCTCCAAAACTACAGGACCTACCGTAGTCGGGATCGGGTCAGATGCTCAAGTATATTTTGCTCAATCATTAAAATGTGGAATATTTGCCCAAGTATCTTATGTTGCTATTGATCATGAACTGGAAATCCATGACAGGTGCGAAAATCTTGGCTAATGGCCAGAACGGGGGGTTGGTTGAGATTTTCATATATGATAAAATATATGCAGGGTTGCCACAAGCTAGATATCATATTTTCCATATTACGAAGGCAAAATACTGTATCTGAGCAATTCAAGGTACAAACTGGATTTCCTTCATTGCTTAAAAGGCTTAAGAAAAAGAGAATAATTAATTGTAGGCGATACACCGTATGTACGAATTCTTCAATAAATCACATTAATTTCTTATGTTATGTACAGTACAATTCAAATGAGCTGCATTGAAGGAAATTATATTAAATTTTTCATTGTTTGAAACAAAATGTTTTATGCATAGAGTATAATAAAGATTAAGAATAGTGTTAGCTAAGAGACGAGATTTAAGGCTGTTTCGTCTTGAAAAGGAAGCGTGAAAGTGTTGTCTTTGAAAACGTACTTATTGGAAGAGTTCGGTGTCATTTCGAAAATTTTCTCGACATTATATAGGGTAACACTAATACCATAACCTATATAGTACTATTATATAAAAGAGTGGAAGTGATTCGCTCATCATCGCCTAGACCATACTTCTTCAGGTAAAAACAAACGTGAAATTTGGACATAATATTCCTTGGGTATACTCCACTAGCGCACAAAGAAATGAAAGAAAGTGCTTAAGGTATCGCGAGCACACAATATTCCATGCTGCATTGTCATGTTTGGATTTGTTATATGACTAAGACATTTTCAGTTATCATTAAGGGTGCAGACTCTAACAAGGGCGTAGCCAGATTTTGGGGTACGGGCGATTTTTCACTTACAGAAGTTAATGTGAAAATTGATATTTATTTTTCTATACATAGTATTATTTTCGTTTCTCCTTAATTTTCGTGGTCTGGACTTCATCATATATTCCTATATGATGAGCGTACGCATCTTTGGAGCCGATGAGCCGGGTTTGATTGCCGGTGGAAGCTCATGTGGTTCGGATATCACATAAAGTTATAGGTCTAAATAGCCTCGCTGCTGAAACGCACGCTAAAGCCCAATATACAACCAACCAATAAGAACTTGTAGTGCCACACTTGCCAATCACTAAAGTGTAGCTTCAGTCGAAATCCAACCAATGGAAAGAAGTTAGAAGATCCAACAGGCTTTTCTTCTTGTTCTACTGGTTACGAGTTCAGCTCGAAGTTACGATGAACAAAATCATATCGGGAAGAAATTCAAGCCCAAATCAGGGGCAGAAGGAAGTTTTAATAAGGTATGAATAAATATAAAAACACTGGCATATCCAAAAGTATTGCTTGGAGGGGATGGATTTTTTCCTGAACGATGAATGTAGGATCGATATACGGAATGACAGTTTAATGCAAATACGAATTCAAAAACACCTTAGATTACGTGTGGTTTCAATCAAGTAGTGCTAGAGACAGTAATTCAATTTCTTAAGATATACTGTATGAATTAAAATGCGTATGATGAATTAAAATGCGTCTCTTATGTTTTGAGTTTCACATCCCACCCCTAAACCCATATCAGTGATCCAAGGATATAATATGAAGGTTTTTTTTTTTTAAATAAAGAAATTTCGAGTCATCTTATCGTCCCTCCTATAGATATTCCCGCAACCTCGCATTGTATGAATCATATACTCGCACCTTTGAAGCTTAGCGCGGCCGGCTCAATGAATTTGAAATAGAAATATCAACAGTCACTGTTGCCACACTTGGTACAATTGTACTAAATTCAGCCCTTTTTGTCATTCATCGGCCCGTTGGTACCACGCTGGCATTTTCAGCCCCTTTTGTGGAAAAGTTGGTACTATTCTACCCAATTCAGCACCATTTAACAAATACTTGTCACATTTTCAAAAGCGTCAGTAAAGGGTCGTGTACACCATAAAAGATCTTGTACAAGAACATGTAGCTGTCATAAAAAAAATCTTGAAACCCAATCTTTCTATTTACTGTCTACACATATCAACTTCTTGAAAGCAAGAAAGACATTTCCACCCATGCAGCACTGCGCTCTAGTGGACAAATAGTGAACCTTCTCATTACAGGGTTCTGCCTGGATGACAAATGGGTTTACCTGAATCACCTGAATGAAGTCTATCTATATATTGTATTTTTCTTCACATTTATGTGGCTTTCAGATATTCACTATTTTTAATTAAGAGTTCAAATACAGAATTACACACCTCCAATTTTAAAAAAATCCTTACATTTGACCTTTTTCTAAACAAAGAATCGCAAAATTTGAAATATTAAAGAAATTGGCCTTCATTCCCTCTTCAAGATCGAAATTTTTGACAACGCTGCAGCATGTGTTCAGTTATTTATAACAAGGAGTTGATATGCCGAGTTTCACGTCCCTTACTTAAGGGATTTCTAAAATACTCTCGGTAAAACATTTGAACACCCATTACCGCTTCCCCATTTGAGTTCGTATTTTAATTTAAAATCCTTTCTGATTCCTTGCTATCATATTAAAATGATTTTTCTTCCAAATATCACATTTTTTAGTATATTAGTATGACCTGGGCCAGTGGCGTAACTACAATGGAGCGAGTGGAACAGTTGCTCCAGGGCGCACAGTAAAAGGGTGCATGTGCGAACGGACTTTATGCAAAGAACGTTTGAAATCATTTCAAAAGGTACGCTATGACTATTAGCAATTAATTGGCAACAGCCGATACCGGAGGCGGATCCAGGAATTTTTGAGGGGGCGGGCAGGTTTGAAAAATAAACTTGTAACATTTTTCGATATTTGGTTCGCTAACTAAAAGTGTGGACTGCAGTGCTTCATAATTCGTATTTATCTCCACCCTTCTAGAGGCGGCACTGAGGAGTGGCGAACGCACCCAGAATCTTCCTTTTGAAAGAAGTTTTATATATATTTTTTCCTACAGCCTTTAAACAAGCGCTCCAAAGCGCTCCGTTAGGGACTAATTTATATATTTTACTCCTCATGGAATATGGATTTCTCTCAGGATTAGAAACCTGCTTGTGTTTGATTATTTTTGAAAGTATATTTTAATATCAAAAGATGATATTATATTACGAACGTTTCTATTCTATCCATTAATTAAATCACATCTAAAAGTGAGACAAGTGTAATATCAGAGAAGGGGGATGGGATAACGAGTCAGTTGTTACGCCATGCCAGCTCTGTTGGCCCGTGTTTCACGATGCAAGCAGGTGTTTTCACGATTCATCTTACAAATATCTCCCAAACCGTTACTCCCTGTTAACAATCTTAGTGAACCTTCTTTGTAGAAGTAGTCTTAGAAATAAAATGAAAAACGAACAAACAAGCCAGACTGTACGATAACGAAGATATGAGTGATACCGTAAACGCTTCTAGAGGGAGGGGGTCTCGATTTTTACAAATATTCCCTAACCAGTTACTTCCAGCTATAAATTGAATTCCAATTAGCTTTTACTGTTTGCACTTGAAAGTAAAATACAAACCCATTACAGGGGAATTTTAACTTGCTTTGAATATATAATGAAACTGCCAATAGTATCTTTACCGGTGTCTGTACTGTCAAAATGGACGGACAGATTTGAGTTCAATATTCAGCAACTTAAAGCAGATATAGTTTTCGGCAAATTTCAGAAAACTACTCAAATCAATCCATCAATTCCAAAGTTACAAGCAAAATAAATTTTACAGAAGAGAAAGAAATTTTGTCGCTGATTGTACATTCGTCACTGGTTTGATTCGTCGTGTTGGAACAATTCTAGTTCATAACATGTAAATTTAAATATCTATTACATTCAGAGTATTTTCCCACATTTTCTGTACTTCAATTATAAATGGTGCCAAAATTTCCGTTTGCTTCGTTTCTTGGTGCCAAAATTACCGGTGCCAAAACTACCGTGTCAAAACTACTGGTGCCAAAATTTCCGCCTTTCGTTAATCAGTAGGTCCCGACTCATATAGCCTCGCTGCTGAAAGGTACATTAAACTCAAAATCAACTCAACTCAATAATAATAATAATAACATACATCCAGAAATGCTTTAGGGGTGGCTGCAAATCGGATGATTAATATATATCCTTCATATACATAAAACAAAACCTAATAGACGACTAATTAGCTTCCAAGGACAGGGCCGCCCACAGGGGGGATGTATGGCGCAAGTTGCGCCATTGAGAAAAATTTTGGGGGGGATTTACTCTACTTTCGAACTAGCAATTTTACTGTTGGAATAGCATTAAAACACGATTTTGAGAAGCTAACTTTCAAAAATTTTCCGGGGTGAACCCCCGTACCCCCTGCTTCGATAGTCGATGAATGAAGTACCGCGCAAGTAGCCGTATGAAAGGAAAGGTTGGTTCGTTTTAAGAGAGAAGGGCTGCCCACAGGAGGGATGAATGGCGCAAGTTGTGCCATCGAGAAAAAAATTGGGGGGAATAAAAAAATTGGGGAAGAATTTTACTCTAATGTCGAATAAGTAATTTTGCTGTCGTCAGAATAACATTGGAACACGATGCGATTTTTTTTTTTTTTTTTTTAATCTCGAGAATGAATCCCCCTACACCCTGCTTAGAAACTCTATGAATGAAGTACCGCGCAAGTTGCTATATGAAAGGATGGGCTGGTCGGTTTATCGCTTTGTGTAGGTAATTTACCCATTTTCTGCTGGGAGCATTTATTTATTTCTTATTTATACCATGTACGACACTTAATAAGTAATGCTGTTCAATTGCTACATGATGTATAATAAATGAATTAATGATAATATTTTGTATAGTTTTCTGTTTGTGCGATTACATTTTCCAGGGCCTGCGGTAAACTGAAAACCAGCTCAAGAGTGGCATCACTGTGTACAATAGAGACTTTCCGTGAGAGGTCGCTCCAGTAGTATTCTATATATTCAGCTCCATGTATTGTACAGAGTGAAGCCAGCTAGGCAGTTGTTCATTTTTCGCAGATCCTGGAAAATGTAATTGAAGGGTAAGTTTTTATACCCTTCAATATCCTTATAGAACATATTTAGTATTGTACACTACCAATCATCATCATCATCATCATCATAGGTATTCTGCCTTTATTGGTAGGTCACTTGCCGCAGCTGAGAAGCTTCCATGCTCCACGGTCCTCCGCTAACCTTTTCGTCTTCAAGACTACTAATAAAAGTAATGCCATTTTTATAATTACTACTGCCCCTACTACTACTACAAGCATTCTATAATACTACTACAGTAAATAAAAACAACAACAAAAATAGCAATTACTAGTACTATAAAAACTACTGCTACACTGGGCAATTGTTTTTAGAGGACTTGAGTTTTGAGGAGGGAAGAGATTATTAGTTTTGGGGGGAGTGCGCCATCAGCTTTGGGGGGGATGGGTACCCCTGTCCATGGGCATTTTACGTTACAGAAAGATCAGTATTATAAACGTAATTTGGAAGACGGTATAAATATAAAGAAGCAGGCAACAATGTAATCCTGGTATCTTATGCGTTCATCACAGGGATGATACCGTATTGTAGTAATATACATAGAATATAGAAATAGTTTATAGTTGTTTTAAGACATTAGATAACTCCAGTATGTAACGTAAAATAAAGTGCATTTTCAGCGAAAAACAATGCCGCATTTTTCGCCTGTAATCAGTACATCAAGATTTAAAAAAAAAAAAAAAAAAAAAAAATGGACGAATATTATTTTTTTCCCCTCTGTGAATTTACAAACCCGAAATTCGGAAACAGTGTGTCCCAAATCCTCCCGGTACGTTTCAAAAGTGCAACTATTTAATTTCACCAGTGCAGTGATTAAATCTCCATGGATTGGAAATTAAGATGTGTTTTGTGCTCCTGAAATTGACCTAAATTGCGTAATATTTCTCAATTAGTATAGGGGACCAAGGAGTGGTCCAAGGACCTATTATATCAGAATAACTTATAATGAAAGATATTTCTCCCTATGGTTGGGGATGAGAAGTCGGACCTAGAAATTTAAATGGAATTAATGTTTATGTAATTGAAATAAAAATATGGACTGAAAGTTTATTTGATGTGCATCGAGTGATGTACCCTAGAACGAATATGACATGTCTTCGACGTGAATATATATATATATATATATATATATATATATATATATATATATATATATATATATATATATATATATATATGTTTAGGTAGAGACCACGGAAAAAAAATATATATGGACACTTTGACTAGTGCAAGTGAGTCTCGCTAAACAAATTGATGTTAGTAATATGAGACAGGACTCAAAAGTTGAATAATTTGGCTTAAAAAGAACCAAAACTCATCAAAGATTTTCTCTAAAACATTTTTTTTTTAATTACACAACGTTGTAGAATGGTCAACGAAAGATTTTTTTTTTATTTTTTCATTTATTTCACGAACATTTAAGTATGTTGACATCCTATTGTCAATACTTGAAGTATCATTATGTTTTTTTTTTTTTTATTCATTCTTCTTTTACTTTCAATGTATTTAAAATCGTTAATATCTGTACATATAATGTAGTAATTCCATACTGTCGTATCTATGTGGCTATTGATGACAAACATTTTTTTTAACTTATGCAATTGTAACTTATCTGTATTCTGCTAAACTAATATTTTTTTAAATAGATGTAATAAACTGTTTTGTAAATTGTAGTTAGGTTAGTTTAATTTAAATATACAAATCCTATACGCTGTCCTGTATGAGTGTGTGTGTGGCTGGACATTAGATTTAGTTTGAATTGAAATATTTGTGTTTACCTATATGTAGACTTGCTCATTAATGGTAATCAGTAGCTGCAGTTTACAACTAATAAATACTAATGAAAACCGCTGATTCTATCTCAAATGGCTCTATGAGAGGAGCGAAGAGAACAAGAGAAGCCGGAACTAACCATTGTTTATTAATATTTTGGAATATTGAATCTCCAGAGACCAATTAAATATTTTTTTTTTCCTGCGACCAGTTTAACAGTACAATTGATCTCAGAATTTAAACCTCAAGTGTTGAATTAACATCGAACAGTTTTGAAATGATAATATAAACTTTCTCATTTATTTTCGGCGCTTGCCTGGGGTGATCCCCGAAAATGTGGTCATCTTGGTGCTAGGTCCGGTGTGTGTGAGTCTATCTCGACCAATAATAATAATAATAATAATAATAATAATAATAATAATAATAATAATAATGTTTTTTCCGATAAACTGATTGTCACCAAATATTATATATATATATATATATATATATATATATATATATATATATATATATATATATATATATATATATATATATATATATATGATGGATTAAATGGAAATTTGAACCGATGTACATAGTTTTCAGGGTTGTACTCGAGCAGAAATCTTTAGGTTTTGCAATTATTCTAATTATGCCTATATTTTGATTGTAGATAGAAGCTGCGGTGGCTCAGTGGTAGAGCGTTCACCTCCGTTGCTTGGGGTATCTGGTTCGATCCCAGCTCGCGCCGTGTGGACTTTGTGGTGGACAAACACCATGCTCCTGGGTTTTCTCGGGGTTCTCCCGTCTCCTCCCACTTTTTTCATTCCACCATTTCATTCATATCTCATCACCGTCTCCTTTAGCCTAACCGGCATAACCGTGGGACGTAAAACTTAAAGATTTCATTTAATTTTTTCGCAATAATTCTGTAAGAAGAATAACTCTTTCTTTTACTTTTATCATAAATTTTAGATGTTATTCTACTTGTTCTTCTTGGAAAAATACCTAGATACTATTCTCTTATTAGCAGCGTTATTCACATCTATATCAGTAAAAATGAATGTGATTAAAGAAAAAGAAAAAAAAAGAAAGAAAGCTAACTGCATAGAAATTGAAAATTGACTGACTCAGTTGCAAGTAAACCGTTTGACATTATAGCTGAAACAAAGATAAAACAAACTTACTTCGGTCTAGTATCAAGTCATTTCAATTGTATTGTTTTCCAGAAGTTCACCTCCAACATGCTAAAGCTCGCAGTCAGGGGCGGCTTTAGGATTTTAATTTTGGGTAGGTCCGCTCCTCGCGTATGGATACATATGCACATTCGATTGATTAATGACAATAGGAAATTACCTGTACAGTAGTTGTTGATGCTGTTTATTAAATAATTATTAACCATTAATAGAAAAAGTGAAAATATATTTACTTTTTATTATATCTTTTAGTGTTTATATATTTTCAGTTTTATATATTTTTAGGTAGCCCCGTGTCTACCCGCTAAAACCGCCACTGCTCGCAGTACATAAAAGGTTCCACAGTTCACAGCCTCAAGACATGTTTAGCCATATATTAAGCAAACAATGCAAAAGGATGCGTAAGACGGCCCTGATTCCCCATTATCTGACCCTATGATTTGATTGAAACTACGAAAAAACATACAAGTATTTTGATTTTGATATTGATATTTTTTATTGCTGCTATTTACATTGACAATATAAATATGAAAATCAAAGTATATATGATATTATTGCATATAGTATAGAATTATGTGTACACTGAGAAAAATTCGTTATTCGGACAGCGGTATGTTGTACAAATATATGGAATCCTTACGATTAATACGGAAATCTGTACGGAGCGTACGTTATCCATATACTACATAGTTACTGCCTTTTTCTCATTTAGACATTATATCATGTCGCTGCAGGGTGTCTGACATCTAACAAACTTCCGTATACTACACATGTATACGTATATTATATACGTCAGCTATATATTTCATACATCCATCTGTATGTGAGATTCTGACCGCCTATGGACAGTTGTTTCTTTCATCATGAGTGACGTCATTGAACAAAGAACAACTGTCGTTTTCTTGCGAGTCGGTTTATGCATATCGTATCATGGCATGGGAGGTCGTAACACCCCTCATTCTATATCTTCTACTTCGTGCTGTTAATACTTTACTACGCAACACGCTCTTATTAGTTTATTATAAGCTTCATCTATTTACTAACTACCGAACGATATTTGCAGCCTCGGGCATTAAATTGGTGAATAATAATAATAATAATAATAATAATAATAATAATAATAATAATAATAATAATAATAATAATATGATGATGATGATGATGATGATGATGATGATGATGATGATGATGATGAGTCATTTACTGAACGAGGTTTGTTTACAACTAAAAAGAACAAAGGAAGGAAACAAAAGCCTGAGTAAGTACAACAGTTATTATAACATCAATTAAATATTCCTTTAATTACCGATTACTTTAGTATAACTCGCTTTAAGTTTAATATATTAGTAACATGTTAACGTGACTTATGGTTGATGATGAGATAGGTGATAATGGTTGAATAAAGTTGGATGCAACAGGAGAATCCCAAGCACACAGTGTTTGTCCACCAAAAGCTCACTTGACAGTGGCTGAAATTGACCTATGGACCAAACACATAAGAGTTGAGCGCTCTATTGGGTCCAAGTGCTTTTCGTGAAACACTGTGAAGGGAGGGAATCAATTTTGTTCGAAATCTGAAAATATCGTGTTGATAGGTTTTGGCCATAAATACTTTCAATATAGAAAAGTAATTCACGTGAAATATATTTACGACGTTAGAAGGTCCGTGGCATTATTTACATCTCATAGTTTATAAAAGGTATAAATAATACAATGTATATATATACTGTATGCTGTAGACTTATAACATGAATAAAGGTTTGCAATTTTATTAATAGAGGCCGCGATGGCTCAGTGGTAGAACATTTACCTCTGGTGCATGGGGTTCTTCGTTCGATCCCAACTCGCGCCACGTGAGCTTTCTGGAGGACAAATATCGTGTGCATGTTTTTTCTCGGGATTCTCTCGTTTCCTCACACTTTCTTCATTTCACCATTTCATTCATTTCTCTTCATCACTGCCTCTTTTAGCCTAGCCAGCATAACCGTGGGATGTAAAACTGAGAGATTTCATTTCATTTCATTTTTGGAGTAGTGACTTCGACTTTATTCAGCGGAAAGTCAAAGTTAGGTTTGGAAAAAATCATCGAAATTAATTTTATTTCTTCGGAAAATTCGGTTACGCCGTTTTGGTGTTTTAAGTTCTTCTAATGTCCGTTTAACACGCAACCACCTAGTTATGGTACTGCATGTAAAGTATTGCTTAAATTGGAGCTTTTGTACAGGGCAACTGTAGTTGCTTCCTCTAAAACTGTAGTTGCTTTCTCTATTATTAAATAATGAGTTACATAGCCCTATTTTAGATATCGTATTTGAGGCAAGAGATTAAATTTCCAGTAATTCTTTCACAGAAATATTATCATATAGAAAATTTTGTCACGGTTATTTTTCACCTTTGTTGAACTAAATAGAGGCAAAGCATAAGCGTCTTTAAATATAGCCTTATGGAGCTATTGAGAAGTGAAACATGGATGGTGGACGGCATTTTTTCAATGGTTCCTTAAAAAAAATCACGTATATGTTATTTGAGGTAAGACTTCCTTTACTAGGTGTAGGCCTACGTCTTAATGCACTGCAACACACAAAATTCATATGAAAAACTGTTTCGTGTGGTGGTGCATCAGTGCAATGAATTTAGTGAATATCCAGACCCTGTAACTGTGGTTATGGATTTCAAGATAGAGGAAATGCGGCTGTAAAAGCAACTTTTGGAAATTCAAGTCGTATACACCGTTGGGTTTTTCATCTGACTCAGTCAACATGAAGGAAGGTCCAAGAGCTTGGACTCACAGAACGGTACAAGAGCAATGAAAATATTCGTCTATTTTGCGAGAAAACGAATGGATTGGCATTTCTTCTCATAGCAGATGTGCATCAATTGATACAAGAGAATTCAGAGGAAGAGCTGGAACTTCTGGACTATTTTGATAGTACTACGTGTCCGGCGCGTATTGCCGTGTTAAAGCTTGGTCTGGGAATATTCGCTTACGTAATGTGCCCCTTCTATATTCCCCAGACACTTGGAATGTTCACCAAGCCACTTTGAACAGCAACTAGGACAAATAATATTTGTGAATCGTGGAACTAGAAGTTTCATCATTTGGTAGGAATGTCCCACCCAACTATTTGGAAGTTTATTCATGGAATTCAACAAGTTGAAGAAACGGTTTCAACTGCGCTTCATCAAGATGCTGTGGGTCAACCACCAAAAGAGAAAATTGGAAGAGTGTTTCAGATTTTGCAGAAACGACTCCAGTCTTTGTGCATAACGTATAACACTGGAACTACATGTTTGAAAAATTTTTGCTTGTTGTTTCTTATAATGACATGAATAATAGAAAGTGGACATGTAAAACACTTATTGCATTATAAATAGTTATATTTTGTTTGCTATTTTCTGTTCTGAACTTTTGATATTGGCAAAACCTACTATTTGTAAATAGTGATATGTAAATCCATTAGCGGCCCATTTTTCCTGTGCTTTTAACATTTGCTGAACCTGACATTATGGTTTTCTTTGCTGTTTGTTCTTGCGTCGAGTATCCGGGACTTCGATTTTCCAGAGTCGAATACCAACTGAATTGTTTTCCAAGTTTGATTAACCCTGGAAGTCCAAGCTTTTTTTTTTTTTTTTTTTGTCTCAAGTAGGTCCAACAAGGGAGGCTTCTCGAACCCACAGAATAAAAGTGAGATTTTTTATAGTTTGGTTGAAAAAGAAAAAAAAACTTTGTATGGTACTGGTACTGCATAGTGTATTTGGAAATAGAGTGTAAACCCAAGTCAAGTCAAGTCGTGAGTGGGAACCTTTCATCCTTAGTGGGGATGATATATAATTATCTTATTAACTTAGAGTATTCTAGATTTCATCAAAATAAAAGAATTCTTATTATCGGACTTCCGAAGAGAAAATAAAAATGTAATAAATGTATGACCGTGTTTATTTCAACTTGAGTTCCCAGTCACGACCCCCTTTTTCAGTTTTTATTTTTAAAAGGAGGAAGAAGGAGAGAAAGGAAAAGAAGAAGAAGAAGAAAAGGAAAGTGGAAGAAGGTAAAAGAGGGAGAGTAAGAAGATGGAGGAAAGAGAAAATCTGTTATTGGTTAATTTAGGGGATATGGTAAAAGGAGTTGAAAAGTTGTCGAATTGAAATTGATTTCAATGATTATTCGGTAATGATTTGGTATTCGATGGTCGAGATAGCCACATGTCGACTCACACACACCGGACCTAGCACCAGGATGACCACATTTTCGGGGATCACCCCAGGCTAGCGCCAAAAATCAATGAGAAAGTTTATATTATCATTTCAAAACTGTTCGATGTTAATTCAACACTTGAGGTTTAAATTCTGAGATCGATTGTACTGTTAAACTGGTCGCAGGAAAAAAAAATATTTAATTGGTCTCTGGAGATTCAATATTCCAAAATATTAATAAACAATGGTTAGTTCCGGCTTCTTTTGTTCTCTTAGCTCCTCTCATAGAGCCATTTCAGATAGAATCAGCGGTTTTCATTAGTATTTATTAGTAGTAAACTGCAGCCACTGATTACCATTAATGAGCAAGTCTACATATAGGTAAACACAAATATTTCAATTCAAACTAAATCTAATGTCCAGCCACACACACACTCATACAGGACAGCGTATAGGATTTGTATATTTAAATTAAACTAACCTAACTACAATTTACAAAACAGTTTATTACATCTATTAAAAAAATATATTAGTTTAGCAGAATACAGATAAGTTACAATTGCATAAGTTAAAAAAAAAAATGTTTGTCATCAATAGTCACATAGATACGACAGTATGGAATTACTACATTATATGTATAGATATTAACGAATTTAAATACATTGAAAGTAAAAGAAGAATGAATAAAAAAACATAATGATACTTCAAGTATTGACAATAGGATGTCAACATACTTAAATTTTCGTGAAATAAATGAAAAAATAAAAAAAAAAATCTTTCGTTGACCATTCTACAACGTTGTGTAATTAAAAAAAAATGTTTTAGAGAAAATCTTCGATGAGCTTTGTTTCATTTTAAGCCAAATTATTCAACTTTTGAGTCCTGTTTCATATTACTAACATCAATTTATTTAGCGAGACTCACTTGCACTAGTCAAAGTGTCCATATATATATTTTTTTATTTTCCGTGGTCTTTACCTAAACATATATATATATATATATTCACGTCGAAGACATGTCATATTCGTTCTAGGGTACATCACTCGATGCACATCAAATAAACTTTCAGTCCATATTTTTATTTCAATTACATAAACATTAATTCCATTTAAATTTCTAGGTTCGACTTCTCATCCCCAACCATAGGGAGAAATATCTTTCATTATAAGTTATTCTGATATAATAGGTCCTTGGACCACTCCTTGGTCCCCTATACTAATTGAGAAATATTACGCAATTTAGGTCAATTTCAGGAGCACAAAACACATCTTAATTTCCAATCCATGGAGATTTAATCACTGCACTGGTGAAATTAAATAGTTGCACTTTTGAAACGTATCGGGAGGATTTGGGACACACTGTTTCCGAATTTCGGGTTTGTAAATTCACAGAGGGGAAAAAAATAATATTCGTCCAAGTTTTTTTTTTTTTTTTTTTTTAATCTTGGTGTACTGATCACAGACGAAAAATGCGGAATTGTTTTTCGCTGAAAATGTACTTTATTTTACGTCACATACTGGAGTTATCAAATGTCTTAAAACAACTATAGACTATTTCTATATTCTATGTATATTACTACAATACGGTATCATCCCTGTGATGAACGCATAAGATACCAGGATTACATTGTTGCCTGCTTCTTTATATTTATACAATCTTCCAAATTACGTTTATAATACTGATCTTTCTGTAACGTAAAACGTGCCCATGGAAGCTAATTAGTCGTCTATTAGGTTTTGTTTTATGTATATGAAAGGTATATATTAATCATCCGATTTGCAGCCACCCCTAAAGCATTTCTGGATTATGTTATTATTATTATTATTGAGTTGAGTTGATTTTGAGTTTAATGTACCTTTCAGCAGCGAGGCTATATGAGACGGGACCTACTGATTAACGAAAGGCGGAAATTTTGGCACCAGTAGTTTTGACACGGTAGTTTTGGCACCGGTGATTTTGGCACCAAGAAACGAAGCAAACGGAAATTTTGGCACCATTTATAATTGAAGTACAGAAAATGTGGGAAAATACTCTGAATGTAATAGATATTTAAATTTACATGTTATGAACTAGAATTGTTCCAACACGACGAATCAAACCAGTGACGAATGTACAATCAGCGACAAAATTTCTTTCTCTTCTGTAAAATTTATTTTGCTTGTAACTTTGGAATTGATGGATTGATTTGAGTAGTTTTCTGAAATTTGCCGAAAACTATATCTGCTTTAAGTTGCTGAATATTGAACTCAAATCTGTCCGTCCATTCTGACAGTACAGACACCGGTAAAGATACTATTGGCAGTTTCATTATATATTCAAAGCAAGTTAAAATTCCCCTCTAATGGGTTTGTATTTTACTTTCAAGTGCAAACAGTAAAAGCTAATTGGAACCGAATTGAAAGCTAACGAATAACCTATCTCCTTTTGCTTTCCTGGTGGGAATTGACCCCTTTTCATTTTCTGTTGCGAATTATCCGTGACCCGGTTATATATATATATATATATATATATATATATATATATATATATATATATATATATATATATATATATATTGCCCACTAGCCCGGTCAATGAAGGGAAAATGTCAGAACAAATTTGTAGCAAGATGAATTATCTACCACTCGTTAGCACACATGTAAAGGTATAATTTCTCAAAATTCTCCTCAATTCTCCCCGATGCTTATCCCGCTATTCCCCTAAACCCCCCTGTGAAGCGTTTATGGCATCACTCATATCTTCGTTACTATATACCCTAGCGCGTTCACTCTTTTTTTCCCCCTAAGATTACGTAGTACAAATACGATTCAGTACAATTTATAGCTGGAAGTAACTGGTTAGGGGATATATGTAAAAATCGAGACCCTCTCCCTCTGGAAGCGTTTACGGTATCACTCATATCTTCGTTATCGTACAGTCTGGCTTGTTTGTTCGTTTTTCATTTTATTTCTAAGACTACTTCTACAAAGAAGGTTTACTAAGATTTTTAACAGGGAGTAACGGTTTGGGAGATATTTGTAAGATGAATCGTGAAAACACCTGCTCGCATCGTGAAACACGGGCCAACAGAGCTGGCATAGCGTAACAACTGACTCGTTATCCCATCCCCCTTCTCTGATATTACACTTGTCTCACTTTTAGATATGATTTAATTAATGGATAGAATAGAAACGTTCGTAATATAATATCATCTTTTGATGTTAAAATATACTTTCAAAAATAATCAAACACAAGCAGGTTTCTAATCCTGAGAGAAATCCATATTCCATGAGGAGTAAAATATATAAATTAGTCCCTAACGGAGCGCTTGTTTAAAGGTTTTAGGAAAAAAATATATATATAAAACGTCTTTCAAAAGGAAGATTCTGGGTGCGTTCGCCACTCCTCAGTGTCGCCTCTAGAAGGGTGGAGATAAATACGAATTATGAAGCACTGCAGTCCACACTTTTAGTTAGCGAACCAAATATCGAAAAATGTTTCAAGTTCATTTTTCAAACCTGCCCGCCCCCTCAAAAATTCCTGGATCCGCCTCCGGTATCGGCTGTTGTCAATTAATTGCTAATAGTCATAGCGTACCTTTTGAAATGATTTCAAACGTTCTTTGCATAAAGTCCGTTCGCACATGCACCCTTTTACTGTGCGCCCTGGAGCAACTGTTCCACTCGCTCCATTGTAGTTACACCACTGACCCAGGTCATACTAATATACTAAAAAATGTGATATTTGGAAGAAAAATCATTTTAATATGATAGCAAGGAATCAGAAAGGATTTTAAATTAAAATACGAACTCAAATGGGGAAGCGGTAATGGGTGTTCAAATGTTTTACCGAGAGTATTTTAGAAATCCCTTAAGTAAGGGACGTGAAATTCGGCATATCAACTCCTTGTTATAAATAACTGAACACATGCTGCAGCGTTGTCAAAAATTTCGATGTTGAAGAGGGAATAAAGGCCAATTTCTTTAATATTTCAAATTTTGCGATTCTTTGTTTAGAAAAAGGTCAAATGTAAGGATTTTTTAAATAGTAGGTGTGTAATTCTGTATTTGAACTCTTAATTAAAAATAGTGAATATCTGAAAGCCACATAAATGGGAAGAAAAATACAATAAGGTGATACAATAAGGTGACTTCATTCAGGTGATTCAGGTAAACCCATTTGTCATCCAGGCAGAACCCTGTAATGAGAAGGTTCACTATTTGTCCACTAGAGCGCAGTGCTGCATGGGTGGAAATGTCTTTCTTGCTTTCAAGAAGTTGATATGTGTAGACAGTAAATAGAAAGATTGGGTTTCAAGATTTTTTTATGACAGCTACAAGATCTTGTACAAGATCTTTTATGGTGTAGATTGGCCTTTAGTGACGGTGGGTAACCAGCTTGGAATTCCCATCTCGTACCTGGATCGGTTTTACATTTTTTTTTTTTTTTTTTTTTTTTTTTTTTTTACAAATGTCAGTTTAGTTACCTTATATTCTTCTTACATTCTATTATTCTCCTTCGGTCGTGAAATGAGTAAGAATAAGGAGCAATATTTTATATTTTAATATTTTATTATAACGTACTATTTACGCACAAACTCGATGATTTGAGAAAAAAATGTAGGTAGAGTACTTAAAAAGCTAGGTTATATGTGTAATTCCTATAGTTTCTGGACTTAACGTACAGCAGATGTGTAACTGAAAACATATGTTTTATAATACTTTCCGGATAAATGTTCCATCTATACGTATTTTCCATATGAAACAATATAGGCGGTCAGAATCTCACATACAAGTGGACGTATATAACATATAGCTGAGGAATATAACGTAAGTATATGCATGCGATATGCGGAAAATTATTAGATGTCAGGTATCCTGCAACGGCATGATGTAACATCTAAGGGCAGTGCGTATGTAGCCTATGCATAACGTATGGTCCATACTGATTTCTGTAGTAAGCAAGAGGATTCCGTATATTTGTACAATATAACACTGTCCGGAGAATGGATTTTTCTCAGTGTATATGGCCATAATACTTTTTTGGTTTATTGATCACTTTGAAATAAAGGCGCGTTTGATTTCCTTACAATACATACCGAAAATGATAAATGTTTTCCCTTTTAATTTGCGTCCTGTTACATTTCCGCATAAATTAAAACATATTTAATTCTCAATTGTCGCTGAGGAAAAATCCTTGAATTTGGTGTGGAAGAAATAAAACTTTTTTTTTTAATACCTGCAACCAGATTTATATAGAGAAAAAGTGGACCTTGTCTTAGCAGAATTTAAACTTTTGTTTTCTTCATTGACATTGAGTCAGACACTGAAAAAATTTACAGTCGAAACTTAATTACGGGATTCCCAAATTTGCTTCCAATTGTCACATTTTATGCAGTTCTACCTGTGAGTAGGGCCTACTGCTTCATGTGAGAGAGGCTTCAGCAGTCCCAACAGAGTTAAGACTGCCTACAGGAATTCACTGAAGACTGACACACTGGATGATTTCCGGACAATTTTCATCGGTGGTCCTTCCCTTAAGGACTTTGGTAAGAAAACTGCAATCGACAACTGGCACTTCAGTGCAGACAAAAAGCGTTACACAAACGTGAAACTTTAAGGTAAGATTTTTTAAAAATATGTATATCAATTGTCCAATTCAAAATTGATTATCCTGAATCTATTGATTGTCTGGTTTTGAAATTTTATGCCCTGATGTAATCTCTTTCTTTATCAAACCAAAGGCTGTGAGGGGGGGGGGTCACAATTTGTACGTGAGAGATACCTGGCGACAATCATTTTTGGAATGGCGAGTGCGTCTGACTTTGAAACTTTGCGCCCTGCCAAAAGTATGAAGAAAGAAAATTAAATATGTATGACGCAACAATTTTCTTATTTGAGCAAAATGATGATAATCGCAATAGCATTACAGGAATCATTACAGAAATCTGACGCATGTCATATAATCTTTAGTTAACAGATGCAACTTTAAGATTAAGGAGAAAAATATTCCAGCAATTGAATTATTTTCTTTGCTTACTAAGCATGAGCAGATGCCTAGGCTAATACAACAAATAGATAAACTGCGCATTTACTGAAAAGAAGGGTTCTACTGACATAGGGTAGTCCATATACCCTTCGTGTGCTAGGGCCTAGGGGAGTGGAGGAGATAAGATATCACATCAAGTTACCTCACGCACAGTCGCACACCTTCATTTTCATTAAAAATGGAAAAGCCAAGAGAAATCAATTTCATCTCACTTTCCTTTGTGGCAGTCGGACACAAATCAACACATTTATCTGCAAAAAGCACTTTTCAATTCAGATTATTGGGGGAGCCTCAGTTCCAATGTTGGGGGGACATGTTCCATCCTTTCCCCGGGATTTGTGCCCGTACCTACAGCTGAGACAACTTTCCAGCATGAGGAGAAGGGTATATCCTCCTCTGGTATTTATTGCAATTTGTGCCCAAATAGCGGAAGTGGAATTAATGCATATTGATGAGACTACTAAACGCACTACAGCACGAAGTTCAGTTTGAAATACTACAGAATACGATTCTTTTTAAAAAAATGGAAAGTCCAAGATAAATCAATTTCATCCTACATTCCTTTGAGGTAGTCGGACACAAATCATCACATTTATCCCAAAAAGCACTTTTCACGTCTGATTATTGAGGGGAACAGTCCTCCTAGGTCCAAGATTGGGGGAACATGTCCCCCTCATCCCCCTGGATTTGGACCAGTGTATATTACGCTGATATAAAATAATGAATTCAGCCCTTTTTGTTTCAGTTTGGTACTATTTTTCAGCCCACTCCAGAGGTACGACTGTGGCAACACTGTCAACAGTTCAAATGATATGCCTGAGTGTGTACGACACACTTTTTGTCAGATTCTAGCAAGCTTGTGTCACAAAGTCTGGATCGCTGATTTGTTTTTCACAACGAAACTAAAACATAACAAAAATAAGCCTTGAGAGGTCACCTATTTCGTTCCCACGTGCCATTGTATGAAAGTAACTTTATTGTCAGATGTTTATAAGAGCTCTTCTATTTGTGTGATTATTCAATTATAACAATGGTTTGCTTTTTAAGAATAGATAAGATACACTTAAAAGTAGAGACCAAACTTCTTTTAAATTTTTGAATATAAGTGCGTTTGCACACGGCAACGATAATATCGGAGGAACCACCGATAATGTCGGCGGTGAAATCGACTTCAATGTATTCAAATCGTAGCTTGCACACGCCACCGATATTATCGGCCGATCCTCCGACACGCAGATGCTGTCGGCCAAGCCCCCGATACTGTCGGCGGTACCGCCGACACCGATTTTGTCGGGGGCAATGTTTTCTTATGATTGGATGCACACGCCACCGATAATGTCGGCCGGTCAGCGGGTTAGATGAAGAGAGTGAGTGACAAGGCGCTGTGTATTTTTGTTTCGTTTCTTGTCTTTGGAATTTTGTTGTTTCCATTTTTTCTATTACAATTGTATATTATTCTTATTATTATTTTTTCCTATAAACAACTTCGGAACAGCTTATTATTTTTTTACAGTCTCTGTTTCGGAGTAGCTAATTCCCTTTATTAAATAAATATAAAATGTGGGAAGTCTGAAGAGTACTGGTTTCCCTCTAAATAGCTATTACCAAATAGAATATAGGAAATTTAGATAACCAATTTCTTGATTATTTTCCACTCCTTTTTCATTTTTGTTCTTTCTCTCTCTCTCTCTCTCTCTCTCTCTCACACACACACACTTTGATGGTATATTTTTTAATCTATTAATGCTTTTAAATTTTTATACATTCTGGAAATTAATTTAAGGGTAATTTTCAAAGTTTGATACACTGTGAACATAAACATATGGAAAAAAATCCTGATTATTATTACTTTCTTTTATTTTCATCAGAATTGTGTGCAAATCGCTTTTCCCGGTTCCACTCAATAAGCAATGATTGAATAGAATATTTGTTGACAAGTCAAAGTAGAATTATTATTATTTTGAAATGAAACCAGCACAATCAAACACTCTTTCCAAAGCTCCAAGGACAAGTTACTCATTTGGCATTTTCTCAACAATAGGGATGTGACTTCATGCTCCACTTGTTGCAGATTTTTTTTCTCTTATTTCCGAAACTATCCCAAATCCCCCTTTTTAAAAATAATTTGTGGAATGGCAATTGTAAACAAAGACCAAAGTTATGTATTCAAGTTTTCCCTCTCCCCTTTGTACCGGGATCGACCCCCTGATAGAGTTCTGCAGTTTAGCTACAGTGACTGAATGAAAAGTTTGTGTATTATTGCATTCGTATCTTTCTAGTTTTGCTTAGATTTTTAGAGATGGCAGGAATTTTTCCATTCGATATTTTAACCCTTATTGAACTTGTGGAATGTTGACCTTGCATATGGGATAAGATAACAGACTCTTTCAAGGACAGCCGGCGGGAGCTCATGTGGTTCGGATTCCACGTTAATCAGTAGGTCCACGTCTCACATAGCCTCGCTGCTGAAAGGGACGCTAAACTGAAATTCAACTCAACTCAACTCTTTCAAGGACAGAATTGAAAAGCAAAAAGCATGGCGAAAAGTTTATGCAAACCTTGCCCAGGATTTTCAGTTCATGAACAAAAAGAAACGAGAAACGACAGGTATGTATGCAACAGTGCAAATCTGTCTTCAACATTGAAGTGGGGAAGGGGGGGGGGGAGAAGCGGGTAAGATCGTTCCCATATTATATATATAGCGATGTTCAAACTATTTCTGTAGTCGCGAAACAATGATGTGGAGGATCAGCGGAGCAGAGTTGTCTTCAACATTAGGAGGCGGACAGATTAGAGGCTTATTCTGAGTGGACATTAATTTCATTTCACTTTCCTTTCTGGCGATCGGACACAATCAAATTTCTCTCCCAAAAAACACATTTCAAATCGGATTATTGGGGGGGAACAATCTCCCCAGTTCCAAGATTGGAGGGGACATGTCCCCTTCAACGCCCCGGGATTTGCGCCAGTGTATGTATGGAGCAATGTAAAACAGAATTACTAATTCGAATATGATCATTTAATCTATTATGACATTAATATTAATTGCATGGAAAACAAAATAATATACATACAATATGTAACAGTGTTCCAACAAAAATTAAAACTAATATAGTTTGCAATGTACTACCATGAGCAAAATAAATGACGCGTCTCTTTATTTTGAAGTTTTTTGAAAATATCTCCGTTTTCTTTATATGTTCGAAATTTCGGAAGGTTTCCCCAGCAGGACAGGTTAATAACAAACCCGCTTTTAATATTTGTGTTAGATATTAGCTTAAAATAAAGAAATTAGAAGCAAAAAACATTAAATCGACAGAAATCTCGAGAATTACCAACTCTGCTAAAGTGGGAAATTTTCAAGAACACGAGGGAATTCTGCATTTCAACACGAAGCAGCGACATCTATGTCATTGAGAGAAATGTGGATTAAATCTACAAACTAAACTTTTAACGAATATTTCTAGTATGTCTTATTATATGCATTATCTGCAAACTCCAAATATATGAATATATGCTAAGTATTAACATAAAGATAGAGCAAATAGTGGAAATTATCTATGGAAAAGGACGAATTGGTATGACGATCGTAATGAAATATCGTCTTTACCGGAACAGGCTCAGTTTACGTAAAAAAACAAATAGCTCAGTTAGTTAAAGCAATGAGTCTGTATGCTGAAGGTAGCGGGTTCGATCGCACGGAAGTGCCGTTGTCATTTTTATCTCTACACTACGGTTATTTTATTTATTTTTTATGTGGGAAAGAATTAAATTGTAACGTATGTGTAAAACTCATGACGATACCAAAAAAAGAAAAAAATGCCGTTGTCGCACTTGCATTAGCGTCCCTAATTTTGTTTGCAAACAGTTTCGTAATTATTTCCCCTGTGCTCACTGCTCACCATATGCTCGCTGGCGCATAACGAATGTTTCCCAGTAAATGTTAATTCTAATTTGGAGAATTTTATAAAGTTTCACAATATTTCTCACTAGATACTCTTCTATCTACGTGTTTGGATATTTTAATAACAGATGTCCCTATTAAATGTTTAATTTTCCCTAGATGTTTAATTACGGAAAAGTTTTACAATGTATTTGTATTGAATTGAAATTGTTTTGAATTTACTACATAAGGTAAGTAGACCGAAGGAGGAGAACTCAAGTAATTGATATTCTACGTAAAAGCAACCTATTGTAGAATGATGATGCTTCTTACCTTCAACACATAATCTTTACGTTAGAGAGTCAGACAGAGAAAAATCCTGGTTTTTCCTCCTCTATGACCACCCATCTTAAACCTCTACATATCACTGTTCGTCTCACAAAATTTCGGTGCTCCAAAAACATTCAAATAATAATAATAATAATAATAATAATAATAATAATAATAATAATAATAATAATAATAATAATAATAATAATAATAATAATAATAATAATCCTGAATATGCCATCCTTACATAATGTAAGGATATCTTAGTTTCCTAGTTTAAATCTTAAATATCTTAGTTTAAAATGCTTTCTTTAGTACTTATTTGAGCAACCATGTAGGAGGGGGTACGACTTTTTATTTTGCCCCTCTCATTTCAGTACCCTTCCAACAGTAAGTAATTTTTGATAAGCAGGACAGACAAAATGAATAAGAAATATATTTACAGCATCCTCTCCCCTTTCATGATTGGAATATCACGTAATATTTTTTATTCTACGAAAGATGGCCCTGTGCGGTTAGGGGTAGGTAACTAAAAAAATACCTAATATATAGCGCCGCTTGATTGTAATATTACCGCTTCTTTATTTGTACGAGGGAGCCCCTACACACAAGGGTGACAAAAAGAATAGGAAGAGTGTCTATTGATTCCAGTGGTGGATCCAGCACGAACTCCTGGGGGAGGGGAGTTGAAGTGAAACATTCTTTTGATGATGTGAAGCTGTCACAAATTACCACTTAACTAAACTAAACAATAGTGGGGGGAACCGGAACCCAGTCAGTTTAAATTGATGTAAAAGTTTAATTTTTGGCTTCATATTAAAAGTTATGGTTTCAAATGAGAATTTCAGTCCAAGTGGTCAATCATCAAATCTCGTGGGGCTCTTCAGTGTAGGCTAATACGGCCCCCTTATGAGAAAAGGCAAAATTATTAACATGTTTATAACTTTCGAATTTTTCGTCTATTTTAAAGAAATATTTTGCTTCGTATTAAAGTGTTGGTTTGAAATGACAAATTCAGTCCGAGTGGACAATGATCAAATCTCCGTGGGGGGCTCTTCAGTATAGGGGGCTACGGCTCCCTTATAAGAAAAGGCAAAAATATGAAAATGCTTATAACTTCCGAATTTTCCGTCTATTTTAAAGAAATTATTGGCTTCATATTAAAGCCTTGGCTTCAAATGACAATTTCAGTCCGTGTGGACAATGATCAAATCTCGGAGGGCTCTTCGGTGTAGGGGTTTCGGCTTCTTTATGGGACAAGATTCACGTAGTTGATATTGCAAAATTGTTTTGTATATATAAGTGGAAACTTGCACCATTTGGTTAATTTTACCTCGTATGTTTTGCAGATTCATATTCCAAGCAATAGTTACTTCGCAGAGCTAAAAGAAGGCACTTACTAGTTTCATTAAAATGAAATGTCTTTTATGAGAAGTTCTCATGGAGCCGACGAACGAATAGGCACCCAAACGTTGGTTAAGTCGAACGGTTGAAACCCGTTGAGCTCGCTACAATTATTATTATTATTATTATTATTATTATTATTATTATTATTATTATTATTATTATTATTATTATTATTAATAATAATAATAATAATAATAATAATAATAATAATAATAATAATAATAATAGTAGTAGGGACCCGCGTTGGCCCGAATGACTCATCCTCACTCTCTTTTACGACCGGGATTTTTGAACTTCGTTCCCTTTTACGGCTAAGATGAATGCTTTGGTACCTCGATTCTGATTGGCTGAGAGAGGTCACGTGACGTTAGGCCCCGCCCACGCGGGAAATTCAAATTTTCAGGTCACGTGGTATGACGTCATGAGTCACCCTGCGGGGAAATCCCTCACTAATTTGTTCCCTTTTACGGGTAAGATGAGTGTTTATGATTGGTTGACAAATGTCACGTGATTTTAGACCCTGCGATATTTGAAATTCGTTCCCTTTTACGGGTAAGATGAATCCTTTTGGTACCCCAATGCTGATTGGTTGATAGAGGTCACGTGATCTTAAGCCCTGTGACTTTTGAAATTCGTTCCCTTTTTACGAGTAAGATGAGTGTTTTGGTACCTCGATTCTGATTTGCCGACAGAGGTCACATGATCTTAGACCCCCCACCAGTCCATGAGGGAAATACAGAGCGATATGACGGAGATCCATCCTAGACCTGGATTTTAGAATTTTGTCCCTTTTTTATGGTTATCCTTAAAGTTCCCATGGAGGGTTCAACCTCCTCCTTAAATAACCCTTTTTGGTATCATGATATTGTACTGAAGTTTACATTAAATATTATCGTTCTTTTTGACAGATAAGATGATTCTTACCTTGATGGAGATCATGTCCTTGAATTAGTAGTCTATGTCTCTGGAAGTAACAATGGTGAAAGAGGGGTGTCGCTTGTAGATTTCTTATAACACATTGTTGTGAGTTTAAGCGATTTTTTTTTAAACGCTCAGTAAGCGCTTCATTAATGGAAACAGTGTTGCCAGATTTTTATTACCTAAACTGCTCCGATTCTTTTCGAAACGGTTCCGCAAAGTGCAAGAAATTTTAAACTAAAAATTTTTCGAACTAAAAAATTTCAAAACTAAAAATTTTCGAACCAAAAAGTTTGTTACTAAAAATTTTGAAACAAAAATTTCAAACAAAAGTTTCGAACTAAAAAATTTCGAAACAAATTTTTCGAACAAAAAAAATTTCAAACTAAAAAAAAAATTGAAACAAAATTTTGTCGAACTAAAACATTTTTTAAAAACAAAAGTTTCGAACTAAAGATGTAAATCACATCTAAAAATTTTCAAATCAAACTTTTTATCGAACTAAACTTTTAAAATTTTCGAACTAGAAATTGAAACTAAGTTTTAGAAAAATCCTAAGAAATGTTTCTCCAGGAATCGAACTCAGGTCTTTCAAACCAAAGATGTGTATGCTAACCGCTTAGCTATGAATGAATTCGGTTTTTTAATCGTGCTTGGTGGGTTTCGAACCATGGTTCTTGAAAAGGATACACATATACTTTAAGAAAATAAATCTGACAGTGTAACGTGGATTAAAATAAAATGCTGATAGACTTCTTTGTGTGTAGACATAGAAGCACATATGATTGAAAATGCAAACGTCAGCGGATCGCATTACTTTTGTTTTACTACGAACGTGTCAGCATGATTCATGAAAAAAGCAAACATTGACATTTTCGTATGGAATATGAGGAAAATGAAATGTCGTCACAGTTACGACAAGTAGTGACATGATCCTGACAGAAAGCATTTGGGATCAGAACTGTGATACTAGATGTTGTAACTATTGAGAAACTTAAATGACGTCACGATCGATTGTTACACATCGTTTTCGTTCGTGATTCATGACAAAAGCAGCGAGCGTTTTGATTGGTTCGTTGTGATGTCATTTTATAAATTTCCTCGTTTCTGATTGGTTGATGATGACATCGTTTTCACAACGACCTAAATAAAAATCTAAATTTCATTTTTCAAATCCTACATCGCTCTCAACTGTGAAGTGAAGAAGATCTGCTTTTTTAGAAGTGTCTTCATTTAAGCTTTACTGCACCGACTTTTTGTTCATTGAATTTGAGGTAAGTTCAGTGAGATTTTATTTGTCACCCAAGATTCGAAAATCATTTTTATTTTATATTTGTGGGGGTGGATCACTCATACACTGTTTTACTTTTAGTACGAAATATTTAGACTATGAAGGAATTAGTGGAATGGGAAAGTGGGAGTACGAATCAGGAACCCCCACACATTAGAAGTAAGCACGATAAATGATATGGTTTAGCGTCCCTTCAGCTTAATGTTGAATGTGAACTCCCGTCGGGAATTGAGCCATGGCCAGAAAATGTGTGCGCTTAGTTTTGAAAAGAATGCATTACAGAATATTAAAAACTATGCCTGAGAATAATATGGTTCGATACCCTTTGAAACCATTAGCGTCCCTTCAGCTTAACGTGATATTCGAGCAACCGCCCGGGATTGAACCAAGGCCAGAGGTGTGTACGTCAACCATTTAGCTTAGTTTTGAAAAGAATGTATGATAACGCATGAGAATATTAAATTTCAAAAAAGGCTTGACAGCGATCCGATGTGGAAAGCAAACCCACCGAGGATTGAACCAGGACCTTCCACGTTAGAAGCATGTACGCTAACCACTTAGCCATGAGTGCATGAATATGTGGTTAAAAAGATTTACGCTATACAGATTTTGTTTTGACAATTACGTATGTGTAACGTTAATGGTTGGTGAACCTCTTCAACTTGCAAACGCATCATTTAAAGGTCGTTGTGAGTAGAAAAAAAATGCTTACGCGTATTTTATCACATCTCAGCACTGTTGAAACATTCATTCATGCATTCTTTTTTTATCACTATAGAATGGCAGGTCAGTTAAATGCTGATGTAATGGTCTCGAGTTTGACAGCAATAAAACACACATTTCAGTAACATAATTATTTTTAAAAAAAAACTTTGATTTTTTAGTACGCGTGCTTTCATAATGAGATTCTGAACGTCACCGCCAGGAATCAAACTCAGGACCTTTACATGAATTGCTTAGTTAAGAATTTATCATGAATGTTATGATTTCCTGGGCTAAGCGGTTAGCATACGCGCCTTTGGCGTCGGAAGCCTGGGTTCGATTCCCGGCGGGAGCTCATGTGGTTCGGATTCCACGTTAATCAGTAGGTCCGCGTCTCATATAGCCTCGCTGCTGAAAGGGACGCTAAACTAAAAAATCAAAAAAAAACTCAAATTCACGCTGCTCAATTCCTTTTTTCCCATTACATATTTGTTTTACCGTACCTGTTTGTTTGTTTTCATTTTTAACCATGGCCGAATCGGGTTTTTACTGTTCGCAATGAAATTACTCGTCATTATAAACGATTTATGTACGTTTATGTATTATGAGGTGTGCACGTCAACCATTTAGCTTAGTTTTGAAAAGAATGTATGATAACGTGTGAGAATATTAAATTTCAGAAAAGGCTTGACATGCACCGACGTGGAAAAGCAAACCCACCGAGGCTTGAACCAGGACCTTCCACGTCCGAACCATGTAAGCTAACCGCTTAGTCACAATAATAAAAAAAAATACGCTATACAGATTTTGTTTCGACAATTACGTATGTGTTACGTTAATGCTTGATGAATCTCTTCAACTTGCAAACGCATCATTTAAAGGTCGTTGTGAGTGGGGAAAAAAATGCTTACGCGTGCTTTATCACATCTCAGTACTGATGAAACATTTATTCATTTCATGCATTCTTTTTATCACTATAGAATGATAGGTCAGTTACATGCTGATGTAATGGTCTCGAGTTTGACAGCAATAAAACACTCATTTCAGTAACATAATTATTTAAAAAAAACTTTGATTTCTAGTACATGTGCTTTCATAATGAGATTCTGAACACCACCGCCAGGAATCAAACTCAGGACCTTTACATGAATTGTTTAGTTAAGAATTTATCATAAACGTTATGATTTCCTGTTTATCTGGTGATTAAGATTTTTCTTTCTTCTTTTCTTTTGTAGTAAATTCACGCTGCATAATTCCTTTTTTCCCCACATTACATATTTGTTTTACCGTACCTGTTTGTTTGTTATCTCCTTTTATTAACCATGGCCGAATCGGGTTTTACTGTTCGCAATGAAATCACTCGTCATTATAGACGATTTAACATTGAGGGCAGAATGCTCGAAATTCAATTCAACGCACCGCCCGTAGGAACCGATATCATACAGTATGTACATAATAGTTTCCAAGCAATGCTGGACCATTTGTTAGCCAATGTCGACGATGAGGCGATGGTTGGTTTATCAGTAATATCACCACGCAACACGAATAAACCGTTTTGGGTGAGTTTTCGCCAAGCGCGAAACCTGACACTGGAAACGATGTGGGCCTCGTTCGAAAGAGTGTTACAAAGTAACAATGCATTTCTCCTGCACGAACCATTCACCGTTCATTTTCATCGTGTGGATATTCCACGTGGCTACGGCGGCGGTTTGCGGCAAGGAGTACTGGAGAACGAAGAGTTATTACGTACCAAGCGAGGGATTGTACGTGTACAAAATCAAGATTCAAGGTGCTTGGCGTACGCCCTTGTTATTGCTATTGGTCTGAAGGCATACAAGAATGTAGATGTGCAACGTTATAAGCAGTATCAACGCCAATCGAAATATGTTGTGGACCAAGAAGTCGATGCGCTATGTGCAAATGCAGGAGTGAATTTGGATCATGGTGCCAGTGTAAATGAAATTCGACAATTCCAGTCATACCTCAAAGAATATAAAATTACAGTGTATACCAGTTTCACAGGCCATGATATCATGTACGAGGGGCCCAATGATGAAAATCGCACTCCCATAAATTTGATTTGTTTGGCTGGCCATTTTGACATCATTCAATCCTTAACTGCTTGTTTTGCAACCAAGTTCTACTGTGAAGCGTGCCATAAAAAGTATGATCAGCGTAACAGACATGTGAAAAATTGTCCTGTAACATGCTCCAAATGTCTACAGAGACCTCTATGCGACAAGAACCAAACGTTAGTGCTGTGCAAAGACTGCGATCGTCAATTTTACGGCGAACAATGTTTTAATAATCATCGTAATATTGTATATCATCAAGGGGAACCTGTATGCAAAATGGTGAAGCAATGTACTAGATGTTACAGAGTATATTCTTTTGTACGAAGTGGACAACGCATTCATGATTGCAATGAGATCTTTTGCAATGTTTGTAAGAAGATTGTTCCGGGATCACATCAATGTTTTATGCTTCCTGATCGACAATGCTTGAAACCTGGTGTTCCTTCACTCATGCACGCAAAGAAAGCCTTATTGATATTCTATGATATAGAATCTATGCAGGACACGAATATTGGCGATAATACGTATGTACACATTCCAAATTTATTGGTTGCACAACAAGTATGTTATGCATGTGTTGAAAACAATAATATCCAGCAGTCTTGCAGTACGTGTGGTCAGCGCCAGCATATTTTCCAAGGAGAGGATCCAGTTTATAATTTTCTCCAGTACTTGCGGGAACGTCGTCCCAATATAAATAGGATTTTCTGTGTCGCGCACAACGCTAAGGGATACGATGGACATTTTATCCTAAAGACCATGGTAGAACAATGCCAATGGAGACCTGACGTCATATTAAATGGAACCAAGATACTGAGTTTAACGTTGAATAATCTGACGTTCATTGACTCGTTGAACTTCCTACCTATGGCATTAAGTAAATTGTCAAAAGCGTTCAATTTACCCGCAACCAAAGGCTACTTCCCGCATTTCTTCAACACCAAGGAGAATCAATCGTATATTGGACCACTTCCAGAAACAAAGTATTATGGTGCAGATGAAATGGCCGTCGAAGACAGGAACAAGTTCATGCAGTGGTACAACGATCATCGTAATGACACGTTTGATTTTCAGAAAGAAATTCTCAAGTATTGTATTCAAGATGTCAATGTACTGCGACAAGCATGCGTTTCGTTTATGACGTCATTTGAAACAGAAACCAAAGTGAATCCCTTCTTGGAGACGATCACGATTGCCAGTGCTTCCAATTTAGTATTCCGCCGGAATTTCCTTAAACCCAATACCATTGGAATTCTACCGGCACATGGCTATCGATGGAGAAGTACCCAATCGATCGCTGCAATGCAATGGCTGGCCTACATTGAAAAAACCGAAGAAAAACAAATCTTACATGCGGCCCGACAAAAAGAAGTGTTTATTGCGGGATTCCATGTTGATGGCTACTACCAAGATCCTGAGACGTTAGAGGAGCACGTCTACGAGCATGCCGGCTGCTTTTATCACGGGTGTAAAGTATGTTTTACTACAGGCCGTAATCAGCCCATCTATGGCAATCCAGAAGACACCATGGAATTCCGTTATGAACGAACGCAACGCAAAAATGCAAGACTGCGTGAATTGGGGTACATTGTACATGAAATGTGGGAGTGCGAATTTAATCAGTTCTTAAAACAAAATCCTGCAATGGCGACGTATCTGAAGAATCACCCGTACATGAACCGCAGACCATTAAATCCAAGAGATAGCTTTTTTGGAGGAAGGACCAATTGCGTGAAATTGTACCACCAAGTCGATGAAAAAGCAGGGGAAGTAATAAAATATTTCGATATTGTCTCGCTTTATCCTTACATCAATAAGTGTGCTAAATACCCTGTAGGCCATCCACGAATTTATCTACAGGGTGATGAAAATATACCACCAATAAATAAAGTCAATGGTCTAATCAAAATGTCGATATTACCAAGTCGCCATCTTTATCATGGTCTCCTGCCTTACCGATGTAACAAGAAACTACTCTTTCCACTGTGTGCTGCGTGTGCCGAAGAAATGAACCCAGGCCCTACAGCAACGTGTACACACAACGACCAGGAGCGGTGCCTCACTGGAACATGGGTATCATATGAAATCCAGAAAGCAGTAGAATTAGGATATCAACCAGTGGAAATTTTTGAAATTTGGGATTATGACATTGAACAATATGATCCCATCACGAAAACAGGTGGCTTGTTCACGGAATATATCAATACGTTTTTGAAATCAAAAATGGAAGCGTCTGGCTGGCCTAGTTCCTGTGTGACCGAAGAAGACAAATCAAAATTCATACAAACCGTCCTGGAGCGTGAAGGTATTGCATTGGATCCGTCCAAAATTGAAAATAATCCTGCACGAAGAAGTTTATCTAAGCTTTGTGGGAACTCTCTATGGGGAAAGCTTTGCCAGCGTACAAACTTTAGCCAGACCACAATTATTGATCGGCCGGAAGAATTTTATGAAAAACTCACTTCCCCCGACATTAAACTCCATCAAATTGTACCCATCAATGATACGATGTTGTATGCGTTCTGGGAGTACAATGAACATGTGCCTGTTCAAAACCGAAACACCAATGTCGTGTTAGGTGCATTTACAACATGTCAGGCACGTCTGGAACTGTACAAGTACCTGGAAATGTTGCAGGAACGTGTTTTATATTTCGACACGGATTCTGTGATATTTACGGAGAAGCCCGGGGAGCCAACCATTAAACCTTCAACGTACTTGGGATGCTTATCGAATGAGATGGAGTCTTACGGACCACGAGCATACATCAAGACATTTGTCAGTGGAGGACCGAAAAATTACAGCCTAGAAATATACAATCCGGATACCAACGTCACCAGTTACATATGTAAAATTAGAGGATTTACATTAAATTACAATGCAGGACAACAATTAAATTTCAACACGCTAAAAGAAATGATTACAAATCAATGCCGTGGACAAGTCACCATCACTATCCCCCATAAGATATGCAGGACCAAAGACCATACCATCGTCACACGCAAAGAAGAAAAAATGTACAGTATCCAGTACACAAAACGTCGATTTAAAGAATTCAATTCCTACGATACGGTTCCGTACGGGTACGTTAAAAAACAGAAGATGGAACTGGAAAAAGAAGATGAAGAAGAAAAAACTGTAAACACCCAATAAGACCGCCATTTCTTTTTTTCCTTTTCCTTTTCTTCTTTCCCTTCCTTAACCACAAAGCAGCAACACCAAGAAGAAAATGAAGTACCCACAAGAGTTCATAAACCACCACCAACACCATCAGTGGAAGAAATGTAGTCATCTCGTACCGAAGGAGGAACCTTAACCATAAAGCAGCAACACCAAGAAAAAATGCAGTACCCAGAAGAGTTCATAAACATCCATCAGTGGAAGAAAATGCTGTCATCTCGTACCCGAGGAGGAAGATGAACCTAAGCACATCCATCATTTACGAGTAAGTTTTATTTCTCTCTTATCAATATTGACTCATTTTTATTGTTTCAGAAAAAAAAAAGAAATTCTTAAAGTAATCCGTCGTTTCTTCTTTTTCTTTACAGGATACGGCTACAAGATTCGAAGATGATGACGCGTCCAAAATATTCATTAACTAGATCCTGTATTTATTATGTTAATAAACATGTATAGGAAGACCACATACCTTTCGTTAAATACAACAAGTTGAAAAAAAATGTGTTTTATTATTTCTTGAAACCCTGAACACTTGTTTTCAAATCATGGTAATCTTGAAAATTTAAGGTGGAAAATATATTCAAGATTTGGTTTACATGATTTTGTTCGAAAAAAATAATTAAAGAATTTTTAGTGTCCAAAATTTGGTTTTTAATTTAGTTCGAAAAAAATTGGATTTGAAAATTTTTAGATGTGGTTTACAACTTTAGTTCGAAACTTGTTTTTAAAAATTGGTTCGAAATTTTTTGAAATTTTTTTTGGTTCGAAAATTTTTTGTTCGAAAATTTTTGATCTGAAAATTTAGTTCGAAAGTTTTTAGTTTAAAATTTTTTGTTAAAAAAAAATTATTTAAATTTTTAGTTCGAAAATATTTTGTAATATTTGTTTCAAAATTTTTTAGTTCGAAAACTTTTTGTTTGAAAATTTTTGTTTGAAATTTTTTTAGTTCGAAAAATTTTTTAGTTTAAAATTTCTTGTACTCTGCGGAACCGTTTCGAAAAGAATCGGAGCAGTTTAGGTAAGAAAAATCTGGCAACACTGTTTCCATTAATGAAGCGTTTACTGAGCAATAAATCGCTTAAACTCACAACAATGTGTTATAAGAAATCTACAAGCGACACCCCTCTTTCACCATTGTTACTTCCAGAGACATAGGCTACTAATTCAAGGACAAGATCTCCATCAAGGTAAGAATCATCTTATCTGTCAAAGAGAACGATAATATTTAATGTAAACTTCAGTACAATATCATGATACCAAAAAAGGGTTATTTAAGGAGGAGGTTGAACCCTCCATGGGAACTTTAAGGATAACCATAAAAGGGAACAAAATTCTAAAATACAGGTCTAGGGTGATCACCGACATATCGCTCTATATTTCACTCATGGGGTGTGGGGGGTGCTAAGATCATGTGACTTCTATCAACCAATCAAAATTGATGTACCAAAGCATTCATCTTACCTGTAAAAGGAAACAAATGAGTGAGGGGTATTCCCATGTAATCTGTTCACCGTGTGGTGGGTCTAAAATCATGTGACCTCTATCAACCAATCAGAATCGAGATACCAAAGTATACATCAGAAAGGACACCCTAATTTCAAAAATCCTAGGACCTAAAATCACGTGATCTCTATCATCCAATCAGAATCAAGGTACCAAAGCACTCATCTTACCCGTAAAAGGAAACGAATTAGTAATGGATTTCCCCGCAAGGGTAAAACATGACGTCATACCATGTGACCTGTTCACCGTGTAGCGGGTCTAAGATCATGTAACCTCTATCAGCCAATCATAAACACTCATCTTACCCGTAAAAGGGAACGAATTTTCAAATATCGCAGGGTCTAAGATCATGTGACAGCTGTCAACCAATCAAAACACACATCTTACCCGTAAAAGGGAACAATTTTCAAAAATCCTAGTCATAAAAGAGAATGAGGGATTTCCCCGCAGGGTGACTCATGACGTCATACCACGTGACCTGAAAATTTGAATTTCCCGCGTGGGCGGGGCCTAACGTCACGTGACCTCTCTCAGCCAATCAGAATCGAGAAAATTTTTGCTGACTCGGCTCAATATACGTCGACCCCTACTACTATAATAATAATAATAGAGCATTCACCTTTGGTGCATGGGGTCCGTGGCTCGATTCCACTTCGCGCCAAGTGAAATTTGAGGTGGACAAATACCGTGTACATGGGTATGTGTTTTCTTGAGATTTTCCATTTTCCTCCCACTTTCTTCATTTCACCATTTCATTCATCATCATTCTCCCTTAGCGTAGGTGCATAATCGACCAACGTTAAACTAGATATTGCAATTTCAATAATAATAATAATAAAAATTAATTCAACTGAAAGGACTGTAATTTATGTGGACAGCAATTATCATAAATATGCAACCATTATAAAAACAATGCTTTGAGTAGAAAGATAATCCTTTCCAAGTGTTAACGAATGCGCACGAGATAAGACATGTCTCGAGAAAGAGACAAGACGCGCTTTGTGACATCCAAGATAATACGAGGCAAATGTTTTGGATACGAGATAGCTTGTAAAATGTCTCGTCTTGTCTGGAATGTCTCGAAAACAAAAGTCTAAGTTTTAATATTATCTTTCAAGATCTATTCTCTCAGAAGTAGTTCTCTGCCTTAAAATTAATAACAACATTTGTGATTTAAAAAAAGATAAACAATGCCTAAAGTTAATAGTTAACTTTTCGAAAAGAAGCTTCATTAAGGGTGAACCTGAAATATGTCCACAAACTTCGGGAGGTGATTCGTGACATCAAAAGGAGACAAATGGTCCTCTTGCAGTTTTCGAATTCAGCTTCGTTGTCGAGATACAGGGTTGCCAACTGGTCGTGTTTGAGAAACTCACTGAGAATAAATTCAAGTCCAAGAATAAACTACTACTCATATATTTTTCAGGTCAATTGACTTATACCATGTTGTAAGGTCAAATATTTATTTATGAAGTGTGTACAAAATTCGCCAGGGTCTTTTCTGAGAAAATCGTCGAGAAAAAGTCACCTCCAAGAATAAACTACCCCTTGTAAATTTTTCTAAGAGAAATATCTGATACTGCAATATAGGGTTGTTAATTAAATATTGATTAATGAAAAATAAACAAAATTGTTAAAACCATTTTTGAGAAAATAGCGTTTTTCGATTTTCGGCTGTTTGTAAACCACACTTATTTTAGGTGGTAGGAAAAAATGGAAAAGCTCCTGTAAGAATACTAAGTAAACCCTACGTTTAAAATTTGGTGTAGATAAGTTGAACGGTATGGCCTCTAGGCGAGTGCATATAAAAGTGTGCCGAACGGACGGATCGGAAGGACGGGTGTCAAAAAGTCACATTTTCGGTATGTAGACGCCATGAAACATGTAAATCCGTTGAAATCTGAATTTGATATTATTTTCATAATCACTATATTTTCTTCTCTCTTTTGTCGCTCGAAAAAGAAAAGCCTAAGTTTACCACAAAAAGCTAGGGAGTTTCTCAAAAAATATTCAATTACAGGGCCACCGCACCAAACTTTTTCAATTCAATTTCTTAACTGTGTTAGGCCGCAGTTGTTACTGAAGTGTGTATTTGGATAATACGAATAAAATTATCGTATTATTCAAATACATCGAATGTCAGATTATCGAATAAAAAACTTCGATTGAAGAAAATCCACACTACAAAACTAACTCACACTTTGAGCACATTTTCATTAGACATATAATAAACCAATTAATGCAATCATTGTTTATGAAATATGAAAAAAATCAAATGAGTCACTTTGGGAAAGTCGTTCAAAAAGAACACGTGAAGAGTAACCGACCTCTTGTGAATTGTTTCGAACAATGAGTTAAGATATACTTTTGGTTATTAATGAAATATTTATTTGCGAAATTTGAACAAAATCGCCTGTCGTTCGAGAAAATTGTCGGGGAAATAACCTTGACCCCAAAAATAAACTATCCGTTGTAATTGTTTTTCATAGAAATGACTTATACTAAAATATAGGGTTATTAATGAAATACTTATTTATGAATCATCAATAAAATTGTCCGAGTAATTTTTGAGAAAATCGTGAGGGAAAAATAACTCCCCGAATAAACTATCTCTTGAGGATTCTTTCAGGGTAAGCGAGTTATTCCATATTACTAGGTTTTTAATGAAATATTTATTTCTGAGTACGAACAAAATTGCTTGACTCATTTTTGAGAAAACCGTGGAGGAAAAACACCCCCAAGAGTAAACTACCCCTCGCATATTTTTTCAGGACAAACGAGTTTTGCCATATTGTTCGGTTATTAACGAAATATTTATTTTTGAAATATGAATAAACTCTTTTGAGTCGTTTTTGAGAAAATCGCCCAGACAACACTCCACCAAGAATAAACTACCCCTCGCATTTTTTTAGGACAAACGAGTTATGCCATATTGATAAGTTATTAATGAAATCTTTATTTATGAAATATGAACGAAAACATTTGAGTCCATTTTGAGAAAATCACTGAGAAAAAACTCACCCCCTTAGTATAAACTACCCCTTGTAGATTTTTCTCAGATAAATGCCTTATACCACAAAATAGGGTTGCTAATTAAATATTGATTTATAAAAAAAGAAAGAAAACAAGATCGTTAGAGCCAGTTATGAGAAAATATCTTTTTTCTATTTTCATCGTACAGGAAACTACCCTTGTTTTGGGAGTAGGAGGGAAATAAAAAAAACTATAGGAAATACTATGAAAATCTTAAACTAAAATTTGGTGCAGATAAGTTGAACGGTATGGCCTCTAGGCGAGTGCACAGAAAAGTGTAGCGAACGGACGGACGAACAGATAGACATGTATCGAAAAATAACTTTTTCGGTGTTAGGGGCTATAATACGTATAAATTCGTTGAAATCTCAAATTTGATTTTTTTTTTCGAACACCATACTTTCTTCTCTCATTTGTCACTTCAAAGTAAAAGGAACTCAGAACTACAGATAAAAGACACCTACTTTTACACATAGACATTATTTATTGATTTAAAACTGTTTTAGTTTGTGTCATTTCACTTCCAATTGAAAGGTTTTACAATGATTAACGGCATACCAATGACGAGACGGAAGTTTTCAGGAAGTAAATGCATTCAGAAGTCTAGATTGCATTACAGAAATCAGCCTGTTTTTATTTCTGCAATTGTTAACAGCTGTAATTTCGTCCAAACGCTGCATGAAATAATTTTTGGTTGACGTCATTGTGTTACTATTTTAGTATTGTTCTCTTCAAACTTGGTTGAAGTTTTGTCTTAACGGTTATACATTTTTTTCTTATTTCATCGTTACACATAAGAATAAAATGTTGTGGTGACTGGATAGATTCGAACCTACGAACATTGAGTTTTTATTCTTCAAACAATTTACCAATGGACCAAGCTTTGTCCTCACGTTAACGTACGATTACAGGGTTTATTACGATTTAAATAAAATGGCTGGCTGTTAGAGTTTCCTGCCCAAATATTTCGATAAAAAATTTTCATTGCTTCGTACATTGTTTAGATACACATTTAGGAGAGTGAATTTTGGTGTATATAATAATTTCATGCCAGATAAAAGCTGGATAAGTTTTAATAACATGTTTCATATGTAGTTCTCAATAATAGACTTGTTGTTCGGGATGACGTTCCAAGGTTTAGCATTGACTAGCAGTTTTTGCTATTAATATCCCTTCTAGCAATATTGGCAGTAGACAAAAGTTAGCCCGTGTTAAAGCTTTTTGCTCCTAATTTAGTTATTTTACTTTATTATTTAACGAATATATTGAAAATTGTCAGAGACACGTATGCAGTAATTTATTTCGGGAGGGGTCCGACTTTAATATTAGGATAAATTATAATAAAATTTTAAAAGATAATCCCCAAAATTAGGCTAAATTTACAGAAAAGTTGGGGTTTCAGAGGGGGTCCGGACCCCCTAGACCCACCCATAAATGCGTTCTTGTTTGTCAGTAACATTTCCTCATTTTGAAACCCTCAAAAACTTCGGATAGACTATATAAAGGAAAACGAGTTATTTTCGATGAAATATCACTTCAAGGAGACGCGTCAGTTTTATTGCACAGTGTGGTATCCCACGTTCACAATGGCAAGAGTTTCTTTCCTCTGATTCTCTGTCATTGTGCTCTATCGAAAGGTTAGGTTTGTAACATATTACTCCTACGAACAAGCATGACTGGCAGATAGGAATACTGAACACAACTCCAGAGAAATGCATGCTGGAACTTACGTTTATAGCTACGCTTTGGTGATTTGCCCTCAAGGTCAATCGAGTGGTAATTCAGTTCCGCCTCTGTTCTTAAGCCATGTTCGTATTACTTCGAACAGTTTTGATAATGAAAAGCATGCCTCTTAATATAACAGACTTCTCTCACGTAAGAAATCGAAACTCAGTTGGTCAGAGCAACTAGTCTGTACGAATTAGGTTGTTAGTTAGTTAGGAGCCCAGTACGAGTGAGGGTTTTTATTACTATTGTTTTTATCTTTTTTATGTGAGGAAAAATCAAATTGTGACATCGCGATATCAAATGTATTTGGTTAGGTAGCTTTGTCTTAGCTAAACTTTAAACATCAGTAACCGTCGAAATTATTTCACTAACCGATCACTTACTGAACATTTCAAACACGTCAAACCAGTGGCATAACATGAAGGTTAACCTCTCCTCCGCAGTCCTTAGTTATGCGTCCGTACTTTCAAGGGCGGACTAAGGGCCGGGCGACTGCCCGGGGTGCCAGAGAAAGAGGGGCACCAAAACGAGCCTCAAAAAGTAAATTTTACAATGTGCTTTCTACTGACGTTTTTGGTTTATATTCTTGTAAAGTAGTGGCAATTATATGATCTTTTTACATTTCACTATGGAAGAAGAGAGTTTCATAGTACTAAGGGGGCTGTATCGAAAAATTGAGAGATGGCATGTAGAATAAAGAGTGCCAGGAATTAAGTATTGTTTGTTTGTTTGCTTGAGTTTAGCGTTCCACGGTTATGCCTTAATGGGCAAGGGAGATGTGGATACTAATTATAGTGGAATCCGAACCACTTTTATCGTTCAACAGTAATCCACCGGGAATTGGACCCGGTACCACAGAGGGCAGGCGTGCTAGCCACTAGACCAGAGGGGGTGGAGTTGGTATTGTTTATAGCGGGCCATATTCTTTGTGAAGTTTTCCTAGGTAATGGATTTCTTTTTGAAAATGGGTTTAAAACAGGGGCGTCATTTAGGGAGGGCAGGGAGGGGCATTTGCCCCCCTGAGTTTGAGATGTATATAGATTTTATCATTAGAATAGTAGTAAATCAGTGAAAAACGCGAAATTTTACTTATATCAAGAGGTCTTGCCCCCCCCCAAAGCAAAATCTGAAATGACGCTCCTGGTTTAAACTATTAAAAACACTATGATAAAATGTAAAATATAGGCTACTACTAGGGGAAGGGCGCCAAAAAGTCACTTTGCCCGTGTGAAAATTTGGCCTGCTCCGCCCCGGCGTACTTTCTGTATATTTTTTGGCCTTGCAGCTTGTGCGGTCCCCACGCCACATTGTTGCGGGGGCGCTATTTACGCCTACCTTTCGAACGTAATTCAATAACTGTTTAAGAAATTCTACCATCAGCGTGGAAACGGGAATATATTTTTCTAATAATCCCATAGAACTTTCACTCAGAACGCCAGACGCAATTTTTCAGAGTGGGCTCTGGCTCATATTCAGGAATAATAATAATAATAATAATAATAATAATAATAATAATAATAATAATAATAATAATAATAATAATAATAATAATAATAATAATAATAATAATAATAATAAATATGAATGTCTTTGGAGAGCCGAAATTAAGTGACACGAATCATTATAGATAGAGCTTTAAGATGAGTGGTCATAGGGGAGGAAAAACAGGATTTTTCTCTCTCTGACTCTCTAACGTTAAGATTATGTGCTGAAGGTAAGAAGCATCATCATTCTACAATAGGTTGCCTTTACATAGAATATCAATTACTTGAGTTCTCCTCCTTCGGGCAAATTTCCTTATGTAGTAAATTCAAAACAATTTCAATTTAAGACAAATATTTATAGAGAAAATTAAACATTTAATAGGGAAATCTGTTATCAAAATATCCAAACTTTTTTTTTTTTTTGGTATCGTCATGAGTTTTACACATATGTTACATTTTGATTCTTTCCCAAATAAAAAATAAATAAAATAACCTTAGTGATAAAAATGACAACAGTACTTCCACGGGATTCGAACCGTCTACCTTCGGTATACAAACTCGTTGCTTTATCTAACTGAGCTATTTGCTTTGTTACGTAAGCTGAACCTGTTCTACAGTAAAGACGATTTTTCATTACGATTGGGCTAACAGTTCGTCTTTTTCCATAGGTAATTTCCACTATTTGCACTATCTATACGTTAATACTTAGCATAGATTTATATATTTGGAGTTCGCTGATAATTCATATAATAAGACATACTAGAAATATTTCGTTAAAATTTTCGTTTGTAGATCTAATTCACGCTTCTCTCAATGACATAGATGTCGCTGCTTCGTGTTGAACTGCAGAATTCCCTCGCGTTCTTGAAAATTTCCCACTTTAGCAGAGTTGGTAATTCTCGAGATTTCTGTCGATTTAATGTTTTTTGCTTCTAATTTCTTTATTTTAAGCTAATATCTAACACAAATATTAAAAGCGGGTTTGTTATTAACCTGTCCTGCTGGGGAAACCTTCCGAAATTTCGAACATATAAAGAAAACGGAGATATTTTCAAAAAACTTCAAAATAAAGAGACGCGTCATTTATTTTGCTCATAGTAGTACAGCAGCATCAATTCTCATCGAAACGAAAATAATATGTTTACATCATCTGTTAAATCTAAACATGTTTAGTCATAGGGCTATTTTTTCTAAGTTTTGTACCGTCCTCCACACCTCTTCAGAACAATTTTTGTAGTGCTTGTTTTAAAAAATAATTTTCCCAATTATTATTTTTTTTATTTGTTTTCATATATGAAGAAGATTTTTTGTGTGTGTCGCTTACTTCGCTCATCACCGGCAACGATATTGTCGGGGCTTCCACCGATATTGTCGGCGACGTATGCAAAGTACGCCGACACCGACACCGATATTATCGGGGCTTCCACCGATATTATCGTTGCCGTGTGCAAACGCACTAAGGGTCTGTATAATTTATATTAGAATAATTTCTTTTATGGACAGACATCTCAAATGTATGTTTCTTTTTTCACAGCACTCGTTTGCTTCATGCGAAAATAAACATGGGATTGAAAAAAAAAATTCTTGGTGAACATTTTGTAATGGTCTATTTTAGGAGGTGTTCTATATAACTTAGCATTATATAAGTTATCAACAATTAGAGGTACGGTAAGCCTGGGGTGGCCAAGCTCCACTCAGAACGCTGTTGCCACCCTGTTCGAATACCATAAGTCGTTGAAAAATCCTCAGTTATTGCAAGTAAAGGGCCACGGCCCACTTTCCCGCCCCCGAGCAAAATATTGTACTTACACCAATGTCAAGAGTCCCAGATATGTCAATATATATATAGATTTATTTTAGATTAGATATATTTTAGATATATATAGTCATATCTAAAAAAAATATATTGTATGAAGCAAGTCATAGCAGAAGAAAAGACACATTAATTTCCAGTCTTTCTTTTTAACAATACGCGACAAAACGTACTAGCCACAAAACGTACCACCGACAAAACGTACCACTTACCCTGAGGGCTGCTTGTGAAGGGTTTTCTAAAAACACTTTAAATAATGACAAGCGACAAAACGTACCACTTACTCTGAGGGCTGCTTTGAAGGGTTTTCTAAAAACACTTTAAATAATGACAAGCGACAAAACGTACCACTTGCCTGGAGGGCTACTTGCGAAGTCTTCCAATCAGCCATCAAATAATGACAGGCGACAAAACGTACCACTTGATAGGACGGTATATAAGTATATATATATCGGCCGAAATAAGGTTAAAAGTTGAACAGATTGGTGCTGAGAAAAGTACCGATGCAAGATCAAGACTAAGACCATGCATGCAAGATTCTCGCCAGACCAAGACCAGCAAGAATCTTGCATATGCAATATTTGAATATTTGCTGATTTCCATCACACTTTATCCAGCTTTGGACCAGGGACGGATAGGCATTATTAGAGAAGCGCGGGCGCTTTCTCCCACAAGGGCCACCAGCATCTCAATGTCACAAATCAAGTTGCACAGTTTTCTTTCTACAGTAAGTCAATAGTATTAACAATTGACAATTAAAACCTAATATTCTTTCATCAGTATATTATTCTGAATTGTTCAAAATATTATATGAAGTTCAAGGAGAACGTATCCTGTATTACAAAATTAGCAGATGTTTTAGTGTACTAGTTTTTGATGCTACTGTGTCTATCACTTTTGCATTCGAAATATTTTTTTAATAAATCTTTTTTTCAATAGACATCAAGAAAATGTTTTCAAATGTTTTTGAGACATGGTACTCGTTAGCCTATTTTTAATGTATTTCAGTTTATTTCAATTTTGAAAAATTTCTTTCACATGTTACCTGAGTTACGGGCAAAGTCAATAAAAAAATTGTATGCTGGAAACCTGGATAAGTATTACTGCACAATTTACAATTCTGCAAAATTAAAAAGCAGCACATTGGACAATTTTGCAACACGTTTTGCATTTGCGTTCCTTGTAAACAAATGTATTTTCTCCAAATTCTGAATCACTTGCACCATCAGCACAGTCATTTTTTCTCGGTTGTGCTCGTCATCAAGACTGACTTTCAAGGATATCCACGTCCTTCAAAAGTTCAAGAGAATACATTTATAGTATCCTTGGGGAAGTTCTGTTACTTGGTTGAAGTGTCTAGGGTCCAAATAATCCATAAAGTACATTGCTTCTTGAATATTGAAGAAATACTCGAAACTACCATGTCCAATATTGTGTTGAATGCTTCGATGCAGTACCTGGTCATTGGATAGAAGCAGCTTCATCTTCATATCCACAGGAAAAATCTTTGTCCATCTCTGAAGGCGAATTGTCGACAGGTCAATAGAAAAAAAGAAATCACGTTCTAAGTCTTCAAATTTGTTATTGGCCCATTCTGCAAAGCTTAATGCTGCATTCTTAACGGATTCAAAATCATCTCTTTACTCTTTCAGTTGGAACAGAGTAGTCTGCACCTCCGATAGGACTACACTAGCAGCACCCTCTATTTGGAGATAGTTTGACAGAGAGTTCGTCACTTGAAATATCTTAAGGAACATTCCTGCTGTCCGAATTGTTTTGAACTTGAGAAGATCTTTTATATATCCTTTCGCTTTACACCTAGCTTTTGGTTTGATATTTTCTGTAGAAGCAATTTTCTTAATTGTTATGGTCAACTCTATATACAAAGCACTTTTTTGGGTTCGACAAATGACCAAACTTTTTCTGAAAAATAGTGTGTTTTCTACCATCTTGTTTCCGCAATAACTGTAAGACGCCTTTGTTAACATTTGATCTTCCAAATGTCCATTCGCTGATAAGACTCACGCATAAATATCGCACAGTCATTCAGCAGAACACTGACACAGAATCAATGCATTTTTTTTTTATCAGATCACATATGACATGATTGAGTATATGAGCGTAACACCACACGTGTAACTGAGTTTCTTAGTGGTTAAGCGGTTAGCTTATGCGCCTTTGTCGTGGGAGACCTGGGTTCAATTCCCGGCGGGAGCTCATGTGCTTCGGATTTCCCGTAAATCAGTATGTACCGTCTCATATAGCCTCGCTGCTAAAAGAGCCGTTAAACTCAAAACCAACTGAATCACACGTGTAACTGATCATAGGTGAATTGAAAAAATCCGAATATTGTCCTTGTATGTTACTTGAGCCATCGGTTGAATTTCCAATACTCTTCTTAATATCAAGTTTCATCTTTCTGCAGAATTTCCAGCAGTAAACCGCAAAGACACTGGTCTGTGGTAGATATGCATTTTACAATGACAACAATACTTTGTTTAACAACCATTTTAACAACATGCCGTAAAACAACAGAGCACTGGCCTGAAACTACTATATCTTGAGTAGTGTCTAATAGAACAGAAAATGTTGAAGCTTGAGAGACTTCTTTAGATATATCTTCTCTGATAAGTATGCTGATAGCATCCAAAACATAATTCACCGTGTTTAGTAAAAGTTATGCGACCACTATCCTGCTTACTTACTCTTATATGACTTTTCTCGGTGACCTTATCTAAATTACTTTTAAGCGGAAGATCAAATTTGCTTAAGAAAGGAATAATATCCAAAAAGTTTCCATGATCTATAGCTATGTCTTTCAGTTTATAGGCCGCTACATTTTCTCTGTAAATGGGCCCTCTTTTCCCAATGAGTTTCTGCACTTTGACAACTCGATACATTACCTGTCTGTTCTTCTCAACCTTATACTGTCGTTGTTTTACCTCTTCATGAGGAAGTAGTTTCTCAACATTATGTTCTCTTTAGTTAGATATGTAAGCATCCACACTGGTCTAATGTATTTTGGAAGACTAGTATTCTCTTACTCGCTGATAAACATGTTTAATGTTACGTTTGCCACGTACAGAACCTTTAAGAGATGTTTGTTCGATCTGGAGAATAAGCTGTGCACACGCTGCAAAAAAAAAAAAAGCATTTTGAGCTGGACAATATGACAGGAATCCCTGTTGGTGCCATCTGTTCGTTTATAAGGAAACTCAGGATTAAAGACTATGTTTTATTTTGGTTGATGGGGATGGAACTCAAAATCTTGAGGATATCATTCTCTTGTGGACGTATTAAATAGTTCGTTGCCTGTTCTCTGTTGCATCATGCTTTTCAGTGTTTTCACTGACTTCCGAATGGGCATCACTAGAATTTGAGGTTTTCTGTTCACTTTCTTCTTTGATAGCAACAATCGTAGCTGATGTTGGAAGCACACTAATTTTAAGACTCATGGAAGTGTAAACTTCTTGTTCATTTTCCACTCTGTCAGTGACATTTGTAGTTGATGTGATGGGAGCACCAATTTCAGCATTCATGAAACTAGAATTTCCCAGTTCATTTTCCACTCTGAGAGCAGCATTCGTAGAAGATGAGATAGAATCGCTAAATTCAATACTATGTTCAGTCTATTGGCAGTCAGTAGTTGGTAGTCTTACGTCGGGGGCGGATCCAGGGGGGGGGGCGATCGGGGGCGAAAGTTTGGAGCCCTTAAAAGTAGCAGTATGACAACTCACCGCCCCCACCCCAGAAGTCGGTCCTGGATCCGCCCCTGTCTTACGTACAGGTTTGGAGGCACTAAATAGGTATGTGATCCTTTTGCAGGCATCACTATCTGTTTCTACTTTCCAGTAGCTTTGGTTTCTTTCCACGACGCCGCATCGATTTTCACGATTTAAATCTTGGTCCATTCACTCCGATCTTTTTCTTTATATGTTGCATCTTGGGGGTACTTCATTGATGGAAGCGCACCGGGCGCTGTCCGGTAGCCCGATGGGACTATCCGTGACTGCTTTGGACTGGTAAAATAACTATATAATGTATAAATATAGCTACTTTGGCGTGTTTAAAATCAGCTGTGGCTAAGCTGTCGTCAACATTTTTTTCCTTTTTCTTTTCTGTTTTGTGCGTATTTTTGCTTTTCGTTTTATTTACGTTAGCAGCGAGAATGTTTTGGTCTCTTGTCATTTCAGAAGATTGTTGTAGTTTATTACGGTTTCTATATGTAAGTTATTGCCTTTAAACAAGATCTTAGACTTCCATTTTTCTTCATAATGGCGCTTCACTGTCCTTTCAAGGCGTTCATCATACTTTATGTACTTCTTCTTCCTCTTGAAACTTCGAATGTTTAACTCTGACCTCAAAAATGCACAGTGTGATCTCTCGGCTTCTTCTCTCAAATAAATAATGACGTCTTTAACGCGCGGGTTTGGTCTTCCTAAAAGTGTGTTCAGCCGGTTGTTCCAACCCTCTACGGCATTTGTAGTTCGGTGTCGTTTTTATTACAGTGCCACATTGTTACTGGAATGTCCTCGTTTTCCAACCAATTATTTACAAAGTAATCGAAGAAAATAGTTAGCTTCGTTGATTCTGGGGCTTCGCAGTGTATTTACAGCCAGCCATCGTACACTTCCTCTGGTTTTAAAAATACCAGATGGGCCGCACACATGCGTATATGAAAACGGATTTCCTCATTCTGTCGATACTTCACCGAAAGTCCTGTCTCCTGAACTTTCCTCCAAAGGCATTTCTTAAAATGGAAGAAGCACCCACTGATTTCTGTCGAAGGAAATACTTGGCGAAGCGCAGATATGGCCGACGATTCAAATCCACGTTCATTATTTCTGGTTTCCACTGCGGAATAGACTGAAGGATGAGTCGAAACAAACGAATATATGTCTCTTTATTCTTATTGGGTAATAAAGCAAACGCTACCGTATTGGTGTTGGTTTCTTCATATGTGCTGCCAAAATCTGCATGGATTCTGTAAATCTGAGAAAACTGTTTACTAGAGCACTTGAAAGTACCATCCATGAAAAATGATTAAAGCGTTTCAAGCTCTCTTCGCCCTTATCACCACAAAAAATTATAAGTCTATTTTCTTCTCCGTCGTCAGCTAACAGAAAAGAAGTACCGTCAAGCATCTTGAGTGTTTCTTTAGACTCTTTTGTATTTCCTTGAGCTGCACATCTCTGCCTCTGTAGAGTTCTCAATGAGTCTTGTCTTGGCATTTCGGCCACAAAGTCGTACCGTAAAAAGAATAATAAAATATGAGAGACTATGAGAGAACTGTGACATCACCGTGAATGAGTGGTTGCGCTCGTCGCCTTGTAATCAAAGGGTTAACCTTGCCCAGGGACCTTCGGGTCAAACACCAGCTTATTATTAGGCGAAGTCAGGAGGAGTTACATATTATTTCTAGCTCCGGGCCTCCAGATAGGTTAATCCGGTCCTGTTTGCACCACCCGTGAGTAAGCAGAGTCATGCAACATTACGATAACGTGCCTTTGACTATTGCTGAATGCTTCCAAACAAGTTTGCGATGTATTTTATAGAGTTCAATAAAATAATGACCTGCATTGATGGTTTAATTTCGCCTGACAAAGGCATGATGGATCACTCCTATCATAGACTACCATACCAGCAACAGCACCCTCTCTGAGTGTGAATGTAGTTTAGGAAACCGTTTTGAACTTTGATCAAAATCCAAATACTATTATTGTCATATATGATTATTGTAGCAGGTCCAACTTTCGTCTGAGCGTCAATTCGATACATAAAACTTTCTCGCTTACACCTTACATTCAAAGAAGTGGACAGCTCCATACGGACATTTCATTCGTGCTAAGTTAAAGCAATTTATGAAGTAAACAAAGTTTTAAATCTTAATAAATTAGTATGATGTAAACCCTCCATGCACTGCAATCAGAGTTTCTATAAGTCATGCCTCTAGCAAAAGAGTACTGTAAGCATTCCCTTGAAATCTGCTGTGACGTTGGTTGTATGCGAGTGCACAAAATATCGATGCTCTCTGCTGGAGGTCCGTAACTAACAAAGTGTTGAACAACCGTATCCTCCACATGGTTGATGAGCGATATTCCAGAAGAACATGAAGTATAGGGAAGTGGCTGTAGGTATCGCTTCTCCAAAAAGGCTTGCATATTTAGAGATATAATAGGCCCAACATCCGGCCACATTCGATTGCAGGCATCTGTTTCCCGTCCTTCTACATCAGCGTTTCCCAACCTTTTCCAACGTGCGGCACACTGCGCGTATAACTTGAATTCTCGCGGCACACTCATATATATTATTATTTGTAAATATAAAATACCGTAGTATTTCTTCTGTGATTACTGATCTCCTTCTCACAGAGAAGAAAGCTCGATCACTGGTTTTCGCCCGTGCTAAATCATTGTGCTTATTTTTCATTCTAATTTAAAAATAAAAAAAAAACAATAGCAATGAAATAGGTTTTTAAGACTACGCTTTCTTTTTCAAAAACTGTATCCAACTTTTCACTAAGAAGGAAGATCACTAAATACGGTAACGAACGAACAAACAAATCTCTTTTAGTTTTAAAACACAAATGTAGGTAATTTGTATGTTTGCTTTGTCGAAAGGATTAAATAATATTTTAAAATTTCAAGTTACGCAAGTTACACAATAGTCTGCAACAATAAAGAAGGAATAATGGTCATAACAGTGATAACAAATACTTTTTCAACATTAAAAATGTACAGAAAAATAACACGGTATGAAACTTAAAATTGTAGAGGTTCACAGTATGTATTCACAGGTCATTTAGAGGTTCACAGTAATATAAAATACAAATATACATTTTTCCCTGTGTCTTGCGATTTGATTGCTATAAAATTAATAATTTTGTTTCGATTTCTTCGCGGCACACCAACGGCCCATTCACGGCACACCGGTTGGGAAACGCTGTTCTACATCGATGAAACAGTGAAGCTTCCTCACATTTCACTGCCTGAATGAAGAATAAACCCCTTCTGATACTATTTCTCCCAACACAATATCATCCTGGAATCATGCATATCCCACCAAGCTAGAATTGTAATCGTTCATATGTCATAATCTGCCGTACAAATCTAAAATTCTAAATAAATTCCCCTTATTCCTGTTATTGCAATTTTTTGGGAACAGCAGTATGTTGAACTGAGAGCGTTATGGAATGCGAATAGCAGTATATCTCCTCTGTTCTTTTTTGCATTCTTACAGTGATCATGGAAACTATTTCTACTGAGTTTATTGTAGCATTGAGTTTTCTGTTAGAGTTATGAAAATATTTTAATGAGAAAGAAATCAATTTTAGGGTTCCAGAAATTTTTACAAAAGTGTATTCACTATTCAGTTTTAATGAATATACTTTGCATTAAATGTGCAGCTTTAATACCAACGGTCTATTTGAAATGAAATAAAATTTCTAGTTTTCCTTCCCACAGTTATATCGTTTAGGCTAAAGAAGACAGATGAATAATGAATGTGAATAATAAAGTGTGAGGAAACTGGAAAACTTTGATAAAACTCACGAAGATGATGTTGTCCACCATAAAGTTAGTTGACCTGGAATGAAACAAGAGACATTCGTCCCTAGAAGTGAATGCTCTACCACTAAATCATCATGGACCCTGCAATACAATGACATAAATGTTCGCGTTCTTGATGGCATTGTTCTCCGTTATAAACAAAATTGGTACGCAAAGGAATTAACGACCACTTTACGTTTCAGTTATTTCATAATTCCTCCGCACAGGTTCTGTAGAACTCCAAGAATTGATGGAGGAATATAGCTCATTCACTTAATAACAAAGTAAAGTGAATCCCTCCCGGTAGTAATTTGTTAAAAAGATGTTTAAGGTAGATTAGGGTGACCAAATCGTCAACTATAAAAAACGGGACACCTTTTATTTCTGGATAGGCTGCTCCCCTAAATATAGTTTTTAGCCTCTCCGTTCTCTCTCTCTCTCTCTCTCTCTCTCTTTTATTATTTATCACAAAAAGGACAAATTTACACTTTTTCGTTTTAAAACCTATTGAAAAGGTTATGGAATTAATTAGATAACAAGTAACTATCAGCAGCTAACAAAAAATGAAATATTTGAAAACATTACTAAAAATATATGAACGCTCAAATCCGTCACCGACAGGATTTATAATTACTCTCAGCATCGGATTCCAACTTCTTTTATTTGCATTTTGTTACTTCTAAATATTATTTCACTTACTAGTTTTTTTTTCTTTTACTTTTGTAGTTCTGTAGCTTTGTTGCCCTTTCGTAGTGTATTACATCTTAGTCAAATCACGAAAACACTGTACTGTACTGATGATAGCGCCTCAATCTTTCATCGCCCGAAATAGAGAGTAAAAACAGCTTACATTTGTTCTTCGTAACACTTTCAGCCCATTGCTCTGTCGTCTGCGGAGGGAAAACAGTGCAGCTACCACATCTAATATCGCAAACGTCGTAATGACGTTGCTCAGTAATTAGACACATTCCAATATAATCACATAGCTTAGAAAATAATCATATAAATTAGGAAATGTTAGCGATTCGAAAGGTTTATGTACCCAATGTAAGTAAATACGGGACATTTTGGCGTCCCGGGAGAATTTTTCGGGACACCGGGAATGATAGTGAAAAAACGGGACAATCCCGTTTTTACGGGACGGTTGGTCACCCTAAGGTAGATGCAAGTCTACTGCGCTCAATGGGAAATGTGTGCTCATGAAGAGTGTTGTGCAGTGACGTAACTAAAGGCTTGGGGGCCTTCCCGCAGACAGCGTGGAGCGGGGTCCCTTCTCTACGTTCCACTTCACGATTTGGGGGCCCCCTGATGGCTTGAGCTCCCCCCCGCAATGCGGGGCCCTTATTTATGCCCCTTGTGTTGTGGTTGTGATAAACATTCTTATGCTCTGCCGCAAGTATCCAAGAATGTAAAACTTTCTTCGATGAAAGATCGTCTTCTGGCTCCAAAAACTTGTCTTGTTGATCCGAACTAGTACGTTTGTGGTCTCCAAGATGCTGCATCCCCAATCATAGAACAAACAATATTTTTTGATGATCACACAATGCTGAAGAAGTCTCTCATTATTGATGATACTGGATTCTTGGTTGACTTTCGATCGTTGCTTAACATGAGCACCACATATTCGTAATCATAAATACTTTGTCTTTGAGCTCTGAATTTGCTTAGTATATTCTTTCACCGTAGGCCTACCCGGGGTGCTGATCGTACTGTTCTGTTGCGCGACTGTATCATAGTCTAATTCGGTCCAAGTTACGCTACGGTTGTATTGCTTATCTCCTTGCTCGTTCGCCTTTGCTGAAACAACTTGATATTATCGGAGCATTTTGCTAGTAAACTAATGATTTCCGGAAAAGTATGTACTACGCAGTGGCGAAGCGTAATTCCTCAAGCAGGGTAGGCCCGATAAGCTAATAACACAAATAACATTTAATGTATCATAAAATCTTTAAAATTAGTCTATAGTCAGAATTCTATTTTACTTAGTGAGTTAAACAAATTTCAAGTACGCCGCTCGGCGCTTGTCATTGCAGCTGATTCACTTTCCCGCCAATACCTGCATGTGCACACTACCGGTGGCGGGAAAGTGAATCAGCTGCAGGGATGAGCGGCGTCCGGCGCATATGCCAAATTCAGTACTGGACGCCGATGTGCGTCCTCAGCAGCGAATGTGTTAAATAACTTTTTTAGCTGTATTTCTAACACTGATTTGAGTTAAATTTATCTGCATGTATACATAGTAGATATTTTGTTTAATTTAACAAGAAAGAATGAGTAAAGCAAAAGTAGACGGAAAGTAGTCTATTATTATTACTATTCAACAAATATTTACATGAGGAAAACACGCAATGCACATTAATGGAATATTCCAATTTAGCTCCACTACAAATATTTTGAAGTGTAGTTCATATTTTCTTCTGTCTGGGTTTTGCAGCAGGGGAATTTCCTCCTCACTTGCTGTTTTCATTTCCTGCATATTTAAAAATGGAGGAAGAGAAAAAGAAAGTACGTTTTTAGAGTTAGCTGTCAAATTTATTGGATAAGCGTTTATTACTTGTATCTCCCACTTTAAAGTAAGTACAATACTGCATTTAATTAATGCATCACATGATAATGACTTCAGTAGAAATGCTAATGTTCAGAAGGAACTTCATTTGAATCAACGCAAGATATTTAAAAATGTGTTCTATGCAGTGGCATATTTAAGGGGATGGCTTCCCACCTTAAGTACTCATCGAAATTATATCGCAACTTTTTATTGTTTTATGACTATTGCAGAATTTTCACATTTCCAGGAATAAAGTTAGGAAATCCCGCCCCCCGCCCCGAAGCAAGCAAAGCGCTCCGAAACAAAATCTTAAATACTAAACTGATTCTATGAAATAGAATCTCAACTAAAATTATATACAAATATTATGTTTTATTTTGTGCGGCAGCGTTTGGTAAATTATGTTTAATGTATCAGACTCATATTCTACAAGCTATTATAGACCAGGCCCCAAGTAGAAAAAAAAACTGTTATTCTGAATAACTCGTGAGAGTATATACGTAAATTAAACAAGTTATCACTAACAGACATACATAATTCTACACAGAAACTTCTTACTCTGTGTCGAGGAAATAATTTTATAACATATTAGCATTCAAAGATATCTTCAACGCTAAACTAGAGGCGAACCTTCTCTCCTTACCAACAATGCGTGCAATCCCCGGCAATAATAGCTTCGCTTCCTGAGCAGCATAGCACGTACGCCTGTCTAGCGAGCTGGTGAGGCTCAGACAGAAGGGACTCCGAGTGTTTCCATCCTACTATTTTGTTACCGAAAAAACCGAAATGTTGAAGTACTGAATTTATTTTATAAGAAACCAACGATAAAGTAAGTGTGTGGTAGAAAACAAGTAGGCCCGGCCTCAGAGCCTCTATTAACATGTCACGCTTCGCCCTAGCCATTATGTTAAAGCAAACCCACCACTTTTGTCATGAGAAACTTGTTCAGAATTGTACAACGAATGTGAGTTACAGAGGGACCAATCCTGCAGCTTTCCTTTGCGTCATGACCAGATATGCGACTGACGTAGCGCGTCCTCGAACTACGTGACCATCATGTATTCGCATCTATGAGAGTATAATGGCAGAAGAATTTGTATAACCTTATCTTTGATTGCTACAAGTTTATGTTGCCCCTCGCTTTTATTCGTAAGATTGGAATAGTTGTTCTCTGACATTTTCTTTTTAAGGATTTGATTGTAATGTATTATATTTATAGCTACTCTTTAAGCATTTTTGTTATACGTTTTATATTTTGTACTTATACTTTTGGCTTATCACGAGTTCTATTTTCATATTCTATATATTTTTTCTTTCATTTTAATATTTTGTCGAATTTGTATTTGAACCTGACTTTTTATGGAAGACTTTTTTTTTATTAAGTTGTTTGTGTCACCCATTCGCCTCATTTTGACAGAGACGAATAGAATCACTACTGACGCCCCTATTAAACCATAATGATTAAAATATAAATCACGAAACAACGGATACCGCACGTACTTTTGGCTACACGATTGCCTGGCATGTCACCCATCTATTAACATGTAAGTAACGTGGCAGCCGATTCCTCGGGAGCACGTCCCATGCCTGTTTCGTTCAATGCGACGACGTATACAAGATGTGATTGCAGCACATGGAGGCTTTTAGTACCGTAGCTGAACACTTCCTTTAGGTGAAACTCGGAAAAAATTGGTACAGGAATAATTTATGCCTTGTTTGAAAGGTTTATGTTTGTACTTCAACATAACCAAAACCCACCAAAATCCCTCGCACGAATATCAAGATATGATGTCATCGATATAGCCGCCAGTGAATTTCGCCTCAGTACATTAAAAAGTGCATAAAACCTCTATCGCTCATTACAAAAGTAAAATTTTCGGTTAATTTGTTAGAGAATATATCAGAAAAGAATTTATATGAAAAATACCACGCACACATTGCCGCTATTTTTAAATATGGCGTCTAACAATAAAAAAATCAAATGTCATAGTGTACATTACAGTGTTTAATGGGAAATAACTTTAAAATTCTCTCTCTCTCTCTCTCTCTCTCTCACACACACACACACACACACACACACACATATATATATATATATATATATATATATATATATATATATATATATATATATATATATATACCAGTGGCGGATCCACGAGGGGCGATCGGGGCAATCACCCCCCCCCCCCAGAAGGGGAAACATTCTTATTTTATATATATAAATAAAACCCATCCCGGAGTTTGATGCCGTTAAAAGTAGCTCTAAGTAGCAGTATGACAACCCACCGCCCCCCCCAGAAGCCACTCCTGGATCCGCCCCCGATATATACACTTTAAAATTCTTATACATGATGCAAATATATTTATATCAGGATTGAGTATATCATGAACATTCAAACGAGCTCAGTACCAGTACTGTATGCGTTAAGCTCGCAGAGATGTAACCTGTTTTATAGTACAAAGGACTTCTCGCCAAAAATTCCCGGACATCAGGACTGTGGTTCCAGTATCTCGAGTATGTGGAAACTGTGAAATTATTTGTTCATCCTGAGCATATTGGTAATTGACACTTGTACTTGTTTGCTGTCAGTCGTCTCTTTGCTCAGTCTCTTTGCAAGACTGGACACATACAATACGCAAAAAGTGCTTGCCAGTACTTACACTTCATGTACAAACTTCCGGCATCTCATCTGTGGTTATATGAACAGTTCATATCAAATGCCTGTACAATACGTCGATCGAGTTGCGAATGGGTTGGTTTATGGCCAGACCTTGTCATTGAACAAACGCTAATTAAGAGGATGTCTGACTCAAGGAAGGGGATTCTCTGACAATGTAAGATTGCTTTTGGTCCACACTCTGCATATGTTCTCCGCTGTCCACGAAATTATGACTTCGCTAGCTGTAAATCATCACATTTCCGGAGAACAACACATTGACATGAAGACGACTAGAAGAAACAGTGATGCAGCAGATCTAAGTCAGGTATCTGAGTGGTTTGAAGTTCACAATTCATTTGACGTCAATGACGATTCACTTCAAAATTTGTCATCAGATACTCGTGATATTTTGGAAGATGGGATTAGTTGCGATGACGCCGAAGATGTTGGCACAAGAATACACAAGACGTTGAACAACAAGAAAGTATACAAAGCATCAATTCGAAAAGCAGACCAAGTTCAAACGCTAATAATTTCGCAGAAAGGAATCAATGTTGGCAACACAGTGCTCTACATAGTAGTAAGCTCATATTTGAGTTGCTCAGCCACATTTACATTTCCTTTAGCAATGGTAATAAGTCGCAAAAACAGTACGGACGGATCTGAGTCTGCAGTATTGTTCAAAAACGGCTACATGAGAAAGCACGATAAGCCTAACCTAATAATATTAATGAAGGACGTGCCTGATACTCCACAACCTAAAGTGTGTGACAGATATGTCTTAGATGATGGAGCTTTTCTTCATCACATTCAATGGCCTACAACTGGAGAATACTTAGACATCTGCCAACAGTACAGATAGCACACTCGTTTGCAAATATGGAAGGTTCAATGAAAGTATGGTAATATTTTATGGCTATGGTGACCAGTCTTTCAATAAAGACCATAAAAATCAACGGCGCTCTGCTAAAGTCATGTCAGCGAACGTAAAAGTTACTGAAGACACGAAAATCGAGAGAAACCAAAATGCTTTCCTCGTAAATACATACAACAAAAGACAGTTTATTTCCATATTCTGCAAGTATCTTTCAGACGATGGCCACAAGGTGATCCGAGCTTCTAGTGGCGCCTCACTTAAGATAGCTTCAGAAGGTTATGAAGTGACCATAGTTGTTGATGATACAGGTGTTCTCATTATGCTACTTTATAATCTAAAATCGAAAAAGGCTAATGTCTGTTTCATGTCTGGAACTAGACGGAAAATGCAACTAAACATAGTGTGCGCCATCTGTTACAGAATGTGGGAGAAAATCTTCAGCCGCATCTGTTGTTCATCCATGCAATGACTGAGTGTGATACCACATCCGCTCTCTTTGGATGTGGAAAAGGAAGTTGTGTAAAAATACTTGCAGCATTAAAGGATCATCAAATTCTCAGTGCACAAATTAGCAAAGTTAACTCTACCCAACAAACTATTACATCCAGTGGCCTCCAATTTCTTGTTAAATTATGTGGTAGTAGCGCCTCAGACTCCCTTAGTGTTCTGCGTTTTAAACTATACATGAAGATAGCTGTAAACGGTGGTTCTCTACCTCAACCTGAGACTTCCACCCACAGAAAGAGCAACGTATTTTAACTGCCTGTGAGTGCATTTTCATGTTTCGTGGAAGCAACTTTCACTGTCCTCTTGAATGGGGCTGGAAAAGCAAGTATGGGAAGCTGGTACTCATTATCACTGACCAAGCAGCTGCTCCTGATGACCTACTAAAAGTAGTAGGTTGTAAAAGTATGATGTCCTTCAAGCGGCTACGTGGAACAAGTGTTTGCTCATGTCGTAAGTACGGCCTAAAATGTGTTGTGGCCTGTAGTCATTGTAACGGTGAAGGATACCAGAATACCCCTTAACTGGAAATATGTGTCTGTCAGACACGTATGGTTTTTCTTTGTATTACATTGGCAACACTGATTCACTCAATCTACCGGTTTTCTCAGTACCTTCCTATTATTTAGTTGTACGTGTGTTGCAGTAGTCCATTGTTGGCGTTAACGTCTGAGTGAATATTTATAGATAATTTTAGAAAACCTACGGTGTCTGAGAGGCACACATTTCCGTTATCGTCTATAATTTTGCGTGTTTATTGGACATATATTTCCTGAAGAGACAGTTTTTCTTTCAAAAGGTTTTGTGATTGACTTTTATTACCGTGAAAGAGAAGCTATAGAATTCTTTAAACATACTATTTTGTTTGTATGAGATTTCATGTATTTGCAAAATATAGACCTAGTACTTCGAGAAACAAATGTAAGAAAGAAACTGTAAATACAGCAGATCCTTACTCCACGGAAAAAATTCCAAAAATGCTGAAAGTGGAAGAGGAATTTATGTTACTGTCTTCAGTATTTTCTGACTAAAACCCCTCATTTTTTCCTGAAAGTCAAGAATTTCCTACTGAGAGTGAGGGCGACACTAATTCTGATACAGTGCAAGGTGTGAGGTCAAGTAGTAACAGAAGTGTCAATGTGAGCAGCCCTACTCAAGTTTCATGTGATAATGAAATCCTTAAATGCAGAGGTAAAAACAGGTTTGTTTGGATTTCAAATGAACCACTAAGAAACCGAAGGGTTCTTCATCAAAACGTAGTAAGAAGGATGCCTGGTATAGCCATCCATGTAAGAAATTTTGGGAAAAAATCCTAGCAAAGTTGATATTTGATCTACCTTATGCGATGATACAATTCAAAAGATTTCAACACAAAGTTGGAAGAAGGTCGAAACAAATTCGAAGTAGAATAAAGTCAAACTACAGATCTACTGACCTATCTGAATATAAAGCCCTTATTGCTCTCCTAACGTTATGTTCTATTTGTAAATCAGGATATGAAGACATGTATCCACCATTTTCAAAACACTTTCGGACGACCTCTATCTAGAGCTACCATGTCCGTCAAACGTTTCCAAGCTCTTTTGGACAAATAGCACATTTGGACAGGGTAGCTACATGTGGACAAATAGCATATTTGCATGGTAGGAATGTGTAGAATTATACTAACTTAAAATCTGTCACTTTTTAAATTTATGTACTATTTTTCTTTAGATATTGAAATATTTTCTGAATTTATATGCCAATAGAACCGAATTAATGTATGTAATTCTTGTTAATCATATTTTCCTCGAAGTGCAAAATATAAAGTCTCATTAATCTACATTACACATATGATTTTTTAAAAATATATTGCTTTATATATGTCCGTGTCCCACAGACACACATTTCCTGTAAGCGAAAAAAAATAACGTTTCCTGTTAAGGGATACTGAACTTCAGCAAGTTGGAGAAAATGGTGAACTGCTGAAGGCCTCAAATGAAGTTTGGTAGAACTTTGTCTCCCTTTTGCTTTTTATGCTACATGTTATGTTAAGTTATCAGAGTTTTTCTTTTGTTAATTGATATTTTCTCCTTCAGTCTTCATAAATGAACAAATTTTAAAAAACAAAATGAAAGAAAAGAACATAAACCAGTGACAAAGATTGAACAACGTACATTTGTTGCGCAACAGCGCTTATTGTGTGGAAATTGTCAGTGGCGATGAACATACAAATGTAATTACTGATGTGCAAATAAAAAGTTTTCTGCAATCTGTTTCTTGAATAAAAATAAATTTATGAGCATCAAAAGTGCCCTTACCCTTGACGGATTTTGGCGAATTTTGGATATTTTGTTGTTGATAGTAAGTACTTTGATTTTAGCTGTTACAAGATTCTGTACCATTTTGTTGGGTAGAGATGAAGAACTACTGTAGATATTTAATTAATTTTCCTTAAACCTTTTGACACAAAAAAGCAAGAATAGAAAAGGTAAATTTCTTTAAAACAACTGATATATTAAAAGATTTTGCAGAATCTTGCTGATTTTAACGCAGAACCGAGACATTGTATATATCCATCTTTACGCTAAGTTTGGTTTAGTTAATAATTGCGGAATAGGTTAAAAATTCCGAAAATTACGAATATTTGAAAAGTTCCAACTTTCACCATTTTGAAATTTATTATACAATCTTGCTGGGTAAATAACATGTGTGCTAGGGAGTGACGAACAGAAAAATTACATAGAATTTTTCACTAAATTTTTGATGTAAGGGTTTCTGCAGCAAGTAGCGTTATAAAGAAATGTTCCTTATATAAAGCGCACTAAGAAAAGTCGATTTATTTTATTGTTAGACGCCATATTTAAGAAATGGTGGTAACATAGGCAAGATATTTTTAACAGAAGTTCTTTTCTTATGTATATGCCCTAAAAATGAACCGAAAATTTAACTTTTCTAATGAACAGTAGAGGTTTTATGCACTTTTCAATGTACTCAGGCGAAATCCACTTGCGGCCATTTGCGGTCATATCTTGATATTCCCGAGAGGGATTTTTGTTATTTTGAAGTACAAACATAAACCTTTCAAACAAGCCATAAATTGTTTCTATACCATTTTTCCGGGTTCACCCTTTTTACTACTGTACTACCCATTCCGTATGTTGTTTCAAGGCTAAATGTGTCGTACTGTTGTGAGATTGCAATCATTTCTGTATAGTTTTGCAACGAATCTATGATGTAAAATTTCGGTTAACACATACATGTCTTTCTTGGTGTTGGAATGGTCATCTATAGAAGAGTATAGTGATAAAAACTACTATTCTGTAACCCCATCCTTCACAATTTTACAAAATATATATTTCCCAAGGAGTTGTAAACTCCAGTGCATTATAAAGGATATTCGAAAACAATTGTGGTAAACGAATCCTTACACTAAAGCATGAAAAAAATTAAAGACCAACATGGGTGCACAAAGGCTTGATTTCGGAGTTATAAGCTGCCAAACGTTGGTCTGAGGAACGTAACTCGAGAACCAAATGTAAGATGAAGGTCGGGTAAAACAATGTAGAGATTATTTTGAAGCTAAATTCCTCTGCCTGAATTAACGTACAGTGAATCAGGAAATTGTGCTAGTTCCAATTCTTGATTTATAATTTTTCGTTTTTTGAATAGTCTATATATGAACGAACTTACTTCCATGCTTTGAGGCTGATCCTGTTCCTGCTCGTGTTCCACACCCACTGGTGTATTAATCGAATTTAGGCACAATATAATCACTATGCTGGAGTATTGACTATTTCTTCTATGGTTTTCACCAACTTTTGGCGGGCTATAGCTTCAAGCTCCACGTTAGCCTATATTCCTGTAACTAATTCTGAATGTTTTTGTGCAATAATTTATTTAGCGAAGTTAATTTCGAATATCTGTGTATTAGAAACCGTTAAGTTCCTCGTAATATTGTATCAATAGTACTTTTTCCACATGAAAGCTTTTTCGAAGTTAATAGTAAACAAAATAGCAATTTTATAACTCTTTCAGTTCCCCTATATGTCATAAACAAGGTTCTTCAAAAGCTTAATTCATATAAATTTATTCAGAGTACTTACACAGTTTTTTTATGTGGTTTTATAGCAAAATAGAATTAAGTTTTATCTTTCAATTAGATAGGGTGATTGTGACTTCCATTGGTGATTTTAAAAACATAACATCTGAAGTTGATTTTCCCGCAAAGCAGCAGCATTCAGGCATTCTTATGTCGTGGTGAATACTCGGATTCAACAAGACACTTATGCCACTCATAAATGGTACGCTTAACGGAAGGATATTTGCCATACTCGGTACAAAAATTCCGTTGCACAGAATCGATTCTTCAAACCTAAACACAAAACAAGGGTGGTCGGAACAAGTGACGACAGCCATCTTTGTTACAACTGACACAGTACTTGTGGTTGATAACTGTACACCACATGAGTCAAACTTAGATCTATGTTGATACAAAATATACCAAACCAAGTTTCTATAAGTGCTCTGAATAAATTTGTGTGAATTTACAAAGTCCTTTTCGAAGCACTCTCTATAATGTAATTCTTCAGCTTCTACACTTCTCTCGATATTTGAACACAGTGTACGAATAAGTTGTCATTTCATTCAATAAATAGTAGGTCTAATTAACGTTGGTGGTGGGTACTTTGGTATATATTTAACTTTATCTTTAAATATATAAAATGTGTTTTTGTTGTTGTTTCTTAAGAGCATACTTTTCTTCTGCATATAGATGAAATCATAATACTAGGGTTTTTGCGTCAATGTAAATACAGCTTGGAGAAAACAAAGAAAAAGCTGGACTCTAATTGTACTGTAAGAACATTAGTTCCTGAAATGTTTGCTGGCAGAGACCCATGTCATCCATTAGTAGCAAAGTATTGGGAAACGCAGTAAGTACTTCAAAAAACAATTCATTATTTACAGTATTTTTTTTAAAAAAAAAAAAGAAGAGAGCGATTATAGCACAAAAGTTAAAGATTTTAATTGACCAGTTTCTTGAAAAGTATAATGAGTTCAGCTTAACATATGCATTATAGGCCTATGTTATAATGTTTCTACTAGGTTCCTATTAGGTAAAATTCGTAATTTAATTCAAATGAATTCCTAGTTATAGTACATTATTTTACTTATAAAAATATTAAATTGTAAAAAGAAAATACGTATTTTGTGTTTTAGTAAAACGCATTACCCCAAGTTAGATCTGCATATTAACCTACATTGGTTTTATCCATCGTTTTTGGAACTCCAGTCATTAAATTAAAAAACAAAGAGATTAGAAAAATGAGATTTTTGATAGAAAAATCATAGAATACCAAGGATGAGATAATTAGCTTGTATTATATGATTTTTTTGAAATATCCAAAGTACTGAAAATTACTATCTAAAGTCGAAAACAGCTCCAAAAATCAAACATTATACTAGGAGAACATGAGAACATTTTTTTTTTTTTTGGAAAAGTTAACTCAAGTTTATATAAGGAATCATATATATATATATATATATATTCTTTAATTTCATGAACAATTCTTACACATGAAATTAACAGTATTATCCTGTTAACTTATGGAACATACCAATAATCACTAGAAATACGATATCTATCAACATATTATTAAAATAAATAAATCTGCATCTTTACTACTGAAATTTAGGCTCTTACGTAATATATATTCAATCAAGTATTATACTTTGTTTTCTTGATACACACACTCCATGAGATGCAAAATATTACAAATGCAAAATGTGAATGCGAATATCTTCATCATAAACTTATAAGATAAAGTACGACATAAAACCAATAGTTGCTGCTTTCTTTTCCAGACTTTATAACACTTAAATGACCACCAATAAAAGAACGGACAGGAGAAAAGTAAAAACAAGAATTTTAGGAATGATCCAAAAAATTGATCAAAATATTCTAATCTTGGCCAAAAATTTTAGGAATGATTCAATAATGAATCAAAAGATTGTGATCTTGGTCAATAATTAGTTTTGAATCAGAGGCCACAACATTTTTGAACGGACCCTAAATCGAGCTTTCGTTTGTTTTTTTCTTTCTTTCTTTCTTCAGAATAAGCACATCATACTGAGTTAAGTGATTGGTTTGGCTACACTATGTGTAGTTCTCGAGATATAAGGCCTACAAGAAAATTTTTGCCTGAAATATATTGGATCTTTTCATCCAATAAATTCTCCTGTAGATAGTTTTTTAAAAAAATCAGACGAAAGTGAGTACATTTACGAACGAATGGGCTTGCATTTATATATAATAAGGATTAATTATGACTAAATATTTTTACTTGTTTATGAAATCCAGTGTTAAGAGAAGAAGCCAACTCTTAAATTTTTTGAGTGTTGTATATTAGTGTTACACGAAGCGTTCTTTTAAAGAATGAATGGGATATGGACAGCCATGTTAAGCTTTCAAGTCACCGTTGTTCGTAACGAACTCAGCCGAGATAATTGCTTTAGCTGGCTATTGTTAGAAGCAGAATTCAAAAATTAGTTTTCGTTCAAGAGTTATTTTACGGAATAATGGATATACTAATATACCTAGGTACAATCTTATATGACACTACCGTGATTCTAATATAGGTTGTCTAAAATGTATTGAGTTTGTAGGGGTCCAAATTAAGGATCCATCTTTTGTCATTTGGAAATAACATTATGGAACCACGAGCGGTCCCGGGTTCGATTCCCGATGGGCTCACTCAATCGAAAAAGTGTAACACGCTTTTGCAGGCCAGCACCCTGAATGAGGTTTTCCTGGGTTTTCCTCAGTCACACCAGGCAAATGACGGGGTAGTACCTAACTTATAGGTCCCAGGCCGCTTCCTTCCTTCCCTTTCCCCGGATTGTGTGCTCGCCGAGGGACGTCATCCCTCAAATCGTGAAGGGCTAAATGGCCTTAGATGCCGAAAGCCCAGAAATCTAAATCCTAAATCTTAAAATTATGGAACCACATATATACCACTTTCATTGACACTTTCTGGAATTTTTCAGGAAACGACATAATCCTGTCAAAACCTGGTCAAAAATTTGAGACACATGATTTTCAGAAGCTTCTTTTGAAACTAACTTAATACTATTCAGGGAGTTCTGCGGAGACCGAAATAAATGTTGATCTCATGGTGTCAGGTCCAGATTACACACTGGTTATATTAAAACCTCCTGCCCAAGTTCTCTTAATTTCTGACGGTTCGTTAAGTATGTAGATATTCTGCATTATCAGCGTGGTATATGACACTCTTCCTATTGACCAGTATCGGTCATTTCTTTTGAATTAGTAGATACACTCGCGCTGATTGTCGACAGTACAAGTCGAGTTTATCGTTCTGTCCGGCGACAGGAGCTCGTGTTGAACCTGCCCTTCCAATTCTGCTAAAGGTACAACATACATAATCTTCCTGGATGTCGGTATGGGCTTTGCTACACACCGTGGAGCTTCTTCTCGCTTCAAACACGATATTTTTCGCTCATTGTTGTAGTAGATTATCCACTTTTCAGTATTCGTGATTAATTGCATCAGAAATGGCTTGAGTGCGTTACATCTCAGTAAAAATCCACGGCAAAAATTTATTCGAGTAAATGTTTTACTCGACCAGCTTTCTCCAAATGATTTTAGATGTTTAGACCATTGACGATATCATGGCTGTTTACGAGGCGGTCTAGATCAACTTTTGACAGAATATCATCCATTTTAGCTGTGATTGGTTGTTTATTGCGAGAGCATCTTGGAATTCCACATTTCCAGTACGAAAGTCACTGAACCATCTTTTGGCTGTTGCTTTCGTCGACATTTCTTGCCCATAAACAGCACAAATTTCTTCACGGGCAAGCGCAGCATTTGCGTCTTTAACTAAATAAAGTTGTAAAATATAGCACCGTTTTACAGGAAGTCCACTCATCTTCACGGCATAATAGCTTACGTCTGAAGCTTTAATTAGACGTTGAATTACGTTAGGCCTGATCTACTGCGACCTATATACATTGAGAGTTTTATCTATTTAAATATATCTATATCTATATATATATCTATATATATCTATCTATCTATCTATATATATATCTATATATATCTATATATATATATATCTATATATCTATATCTATATATATATATATATATATATGTATATATATATACAGTGGCGTATTTAGTGGGGGGGCTTCCGGGCTTAATCCCCCCCCCCGAAATCTTACTTACTATAGTAAAGTATATGAAATATCTTGCAGAATTTTCACATTTTCAGGCAAAGCCCTCCCCGAAAGTTAGCAAAGCCCCCCCGAAAGAAAATCGTAAATACGCCACTGTATATATATATATATATATATATATATATATATATATAACTGCCTATTGTCTGCAAAGAATTCACTTTTTTTTTTAGATTACCTCATAATAACTTGTTAAGATGTGCTCATGTAGTTCGAGAACATGCAGTTCATGTAGTTCATCTAGGTCTGAATTTTACTATCCTAGTTTAATAAGCAATCTCATTTCAACGTAAACATATTGAAAATGCGGTCTAGAGGAGGGTTACCAAAGAGTACGCATGCCCTAAGAGCACGCAGTGCCAATTACGCTGAAGTGGTAACACACAGAATTGTTATTGCTACGCTGTTTGATGCGTCTTTGTGTGAGAGTTGATACGCAGAAAAGGGAAGTTAACGGATCGCTGCAAACAGAAAATACAGCTAAAAATAACTTTTTTGAATTCTTAATGTAATATTTTAATACTCTTAATTAAGAAATTATTCTGATATAGCAGCTAACTACAGTACTCTTGTTGCATGGTAGGAAACATGAATGCACATAGAATTGTTTACCATGGCTTTGTTTCGGGGGTCTTGCATATGCAGCCACATGGATGAATTTTACTCGAGTTGACTGCTGTTTCCCAAATAGTGCGCGTTAGTGAGTTACCAAAGAACGCGCACATACTCTTTGGGAGAATTTCTTTGATAGTGTGTGTGGGTAGCGGCATTCATATTACGGACTATGGTTATTCTCATCAATTACTCTCGGAGTGTAATATGATGTTTGAATGGATTGTAGAATTATTTGTAATTGTTTGTCTTCGATTCAAGCACCAACTGTAAATCATATATAAGAAGTATTTTAAATTCACAAAATTTCTTAAATTACAATGATGATGTGGTGTTCTGCCCGAAGGTAGGCCTCTGGTCCATGGTAGTTTGCCATTGCCTTTCATGGTATGATGATGTCGTCCTAAGTAGTGAGGAAATGATCAAAATAAAGATTCTGGAAGTGTTCTGGAGGAAGATGCTGAGTGAAATATGGCTTCGATTACGATTGTAATGAAACCACAAACTAACAAGGGACATCACCCAATTGTCCGGCTCCGATTTCAATGAAATTTTTGTTGCTGAGAGAGGACATGTATTCATTACTTGTGATGACAGAAATTTTTGCCATGGTGTATGTTTTCTATTTTTTAATAATTTTTAAATGTTGTGATGTGGTTAATAGAGATTACTGAAGAAGTCTCTTACTACCCTTTGTAAACGGAGTGTTAATGAAAAAACGACCATGTAGATACGTATAGGGCCTAGGGGGAAGTCGTATGGTACGTATGACCTTGACGGCAGCCATCTTGAAATCCGCCATTTTGAATTAAGGTCAAGTTTTTTAAATAGGAATAGGGTAATATGATACATAATTTCGGGCTAGAATTTAATCAGGAAGACAATGGTGAAGTTACTTTTAAGATGCGCTCATTTGGAGAAAAGTTACAGGCATATTAATTGTTTATACTTACTATGTGCATAAGTCCCTTACCTCCGCTTCTAACTCGCGTATTAATGATAATAAGTGGATAAAGGTTTCGGTAATACATATTATGCCTAGAGGAAAGTGATACGATAAGGGTATCATTCACGGCAGCCATCTTGAAATCCGCCATTTTGAATTAAAGTGAAGTTTTGAAAACTGAAAACCATAGCATGTGGCACCAAATTTTAATAGTAAATTTTCCCCAAAACCCAATGGTATGCTTATTTTTGTTCTATAGTTAACCAGTATGAATTTATGACTCTTCTAATGTGCACGAAACATCCATTATTCGATCTTTCAAATTGGCAACACTCTTAATTTTCATCGCATGTTTTAAGATTCCAACTGGTACTTTGCAATTGTTTCCATGACTCATGTTTTCTAAATTTATTACATTTTTTAAAAGTTGCGATTTGTCAGTTCATGAATAGTGTTGAGATAAGCATCCAGCCATCTTTCTGAATTTTCAAGACTTGCCATGTAATAATTTCCTAGGCAGTGTAATTATTTATTTTAATCCAGAGTACATGAGGAACCTATGGACCTATGTGATGTAAGGAAATACAAATAAAATTATAAGAAATTAATGTAACACGAACTCAAAATTTGTGTTACGCAACGACAAACAGTGTTTTTTTTTTTTTTTTTTTTTTTTTTAATAAATACAACTTTACAACTCTAAAGAAACAGCAACAATTATAAGAAATATCAAAGAGTCATAATGTGACTTCCCAACACGCTGTTTGTACCGTGAACAAAATATGAAAACAGGTAACTTGTTTATAAAGAGGTGTAACTTAATCGAGTTCCCGATCAATACTGATTATAAATCTTACAAATATGAACCTTCCACAACAATCGCTAGAAAACGAATGACTTTTTTGTCTGACTAGCTAAAATATTGCCATAGAAAATAAATAAATAAATAAATAAATAAATATACAATAAACAAATAAATATAAAACAAAGCAAAAGACCATTGGTTTACACAAGAATCATATTTTGTTTCCTTTTTTGAAGTGAATTTTCAACTTATTTCTCGTCTCATCTACTATCCATTGCAAACTACGTCTCCAGTATTATCTGAATGCAAAGTTGGAGTTTTTTCATTCTACGATGACTCATGTCAGTAAAGAGTTTCTGAAGGGCAGGTATAGGAAATAAATAATTACATTGCCTATGAAATTAATAATTACATGACAAGTCTTGAAAATTCAGAAAGATGGCTGGATGCTTATCTCAACACTATTCATGAACTGACAAATCGCAACTTTTAAAAAATGTAATAAATTTAGAAAACATGAGTCATGGAAACAATTGCAAAGTACCAGTTGGAATCTTAAAACATGCGATGAAAATTAAGAGTGTTGCCAATTTGAAAGATCGAATAATGGACGTTTCGTGCACATTAGAAGAGTCATAAATTCATACTGGTTAACTATAGATCAAAAATAAGCATACCATTGGGTTTTGGGGAAAATTTACTATTAAAATTTGGTGCCACATGCTATGGTTTTCAGTTTTCAAAACTTCACTTTAATTCAAAATGGCGGATTTCAAGATGGCTGCCGTGAATGATACCCTTATCGTATCACTTTCCTCTAGGCATAATATGTATTACCGAAACCTTTATCCACTTATTATCATTAATACGCGAGTTAGAAGCGGAGGTAAGGGACTTATGCACATAGTAAGTATAAACAATTAATATGCCTGTAACTTTTCTCCAAATGAGCGCATCTTAAAAGTAACTTCACCATTGTCTTCCTGATTAAATTCTAGCCCGAAATTATGTATCATATTACCCTATTCCTATTTAAAAAACTTGACCTTAATTCAAAATGGCGGATTTCAAGATGGCTGCCGTCAAGGTCATACGTACCATACGACTTCCCCCTAGGCCCTATACGTATCTACATGGTCGTTTTTTCATTAACACTCCGTTTACAAAGGGTAGTAAGAGACTTCTTCAGTAATCTCTATTAACCACATCACAACATTTAAAAATTATTAAAAAATAGAAAACATGCACCATGGCATAAATTTCTGTCATCACAAGTAATGAATACATGCCCTCTATCAGCAATATAAATTTCATTGAAATCGGAGCCGGACAATTGGGTGATGTCCCTTGTAAGAATTAAAATATAAATACACTAAAGGTGTTGTTCACGATTTTTTTCCACTTGGTGGAATAATGTAATGAAACCACGAACTAAGAATTTAAAAAATAATCATTAATTTTACTCATAAAAGTCATAATTTGTGGGTGTAACTAAACGAAGATTTTCTTTAATGTTTTAAATTTCGTGTACGTTCATAATAAATTCTTTAAAACCACATGGACGTGTAATGAAGAAATTGTTGGAAGCAAAAACAAAATAGTTTAGAATTGCCTTTATACGAACAATTGGAAGCAAACCTTAGGGTAAATTAAAGTTTACGAAGGGGTTTAGGTTTCAAGTATGATAGGTGTTGAGTGCGCCCTCTTAGGGAGCGCAAAACGCACTCTTTGGGACACTGGTCCTTAAGAGTACGCATTTGAGTTTTTTAACTTTTTAACGTATATCCCCATTTCTACATCTAGTAGTAAACTTTTCTATTTCTTACAACGTAGCCTAAACTTCAATTAAAATTTTGTACAATTTATATAATTTTTGCTTCATTACTTTCGGAGCTATTTGAAACTTAATATTAAGTGCGTGCTCTTTGGTAACCTTCCTCTATAATTAATTACATTACATTTCACCCATCAAGTAGAGAAACCATTTACCAAATGACTTGGTAGAAGAAATAATATTTTATTCTGAGTTGGATTTCCAAGTTTAACTCCCTGAGACCTCTTTAAGTACTCTTATTATTTTACAACTGGCTCTTTTAGCCTAACGGTATAGGCCACTATGCGTTTGAAGTAGGGATGGCCAGACGGATCCGGATCTCGGATATCCGGATCCTATAAGATCCGGATCTCGGATCCGGATACCCGGTTCCTGGATCCGGATCCGAAATTTCGGATCTTAGATCCGGATCCGGAATTTCGGATCTTGAATCCGGATCCGGAATTTCGGATCTTGGATCCGGATCCGAAGTTTCGGATTTTGGATCCGGATCCGAGGTTTCGGATCTTGGATCCGGATCCGAAGTTTTGGATCTTGAATCCGGATCCGAAGTTTCGAATATTGGATTCGGATCCAGTTATTCGGTTCCTGGATCCACACCCGAAATTTCGAAGTTCAGATTCGGACTCCTGTTTTGAATATTTTAGGCCTTAGATTGAGACCCAGAACTAAAATATCCATATGTATAAAATTTACTAGGTGAAATTTATCTAACTCAGTGGGAAGACAATTCTATTTAAATGACAAAAGATTACATGAAAATCTCATTTTCACATTTTTTGGGGTTAGACCACTGTTGCGCACTCCCCATCATTTAGTCTTTAGTATATCTTTAAACGTACTACAAGTATGCCACTTTCATCTCAAGTCAGTAGTTGTATAGATCTGCCTTTTGTTATATATTAATCGAGTTAGGATTAAAATTCGATTGTTTGTGAGACCTATGATAATATTTTCAGAATGAGTTATAACGTTGAAAAACTGCATAGTAATGCTGCATATTTTCTTTGTGCCACATTGGAATTTAATGTAGTCTATCTTATACAGTCGGCTCTTATGATTAATTCAATGATCTGAACTCCTGCAGCATTACGCTAAAATCATGGATGTCTTTGAATTTTCGTCACCATTTCTATTTTTTTTACTACGAGCAAAATAAATATCATAAGCGGCATTTTACATAATAGATATAGACGCAGATCAGTCAGTTGATTGCTTAAAGTTTATAGCAAAGCTATTACATTTCTAAGACACTGGCGACCTTAGGACAAAATCCATGGCTTTCCCATAAAATCTTAAATCTCTCTATATAAAAAGGGCAAAGTCCTGAGTGACTGAGTGAGTGAGTGACAGATCACCGTACAGGCGAAATCGCTTAAGCTACAAACTTGAAATTTGGACAGTTAATATGCTTTGTGACGTAGGATACCACTAAGGAAGGACTTTGGGAAATTCGACGAGGAAGGGAGGAAATGGGGTGGAAAATATTGATGATTCTTGACGTTAGATACTTCAAATTTGGTATTTGGGTTTCTCATTGAAAATAATTTGATACTTGTTTAAGTGCTTTTTGATATTTACATTAGAAGGGGCAGGGAAGATGTAGAAAGTAAAAGAACGGGTGGTAATTGCAATTATTGCAATTAGTATAATAATATGCCTATATCTCGGAAACTTAAAGGGTTAGAAACATGGAATTTGGTATTTGGACTTCTCACTTAAAATAATTAGATACGTACTTCAACGTTTTTTTGATATGTGGCCCAGAAGGAAAAAAAAAGGGCGAGAAGAAAATTAAGTGGGGATTACAATTATTGTATTAATATGTTTAATCCTTTAAGGTTAGAGACTTGAAATTTGTTATTTGCATTTCTCATTGAAAATAATTTGACATGTGTTTCAGTGTTTTTTGACGTTTTAATAAAAAGGAAAAGAAAAGAGATGGAAAGGAAAGAGGGTGTTGATTGTAATTATTATAATAACATGTCGATATCTGGGAACCTCTGAAGGTTAGGAGCATAGAATTTGGTATTTGGACTTTACATTTGAAATAATTAGGTATGTACTTAAGCGTTTTTTGATGTATGTCTTAGAGGGGAAGAAAAGGGACGGGGAGAAAAGACTTTTATATCTTGGAATCCTGGAATGTTAGAGAAATGAAACTTGTTATTTGAACAAAAATTCGTTATAAAATAAAATCCTTGAGTTTTACGTCCCACGCTTATGCCGGTTAGGCTAAAGGAGACGGTGATTATGAGAAATAAATGAAATGAAGAAAGTGGGAGGAAACGGGGAAACCCCGAGAAAACCCACGAGCACGGTGTTTGTCCACTACAAAGTCCACACGGCGCGAGCTGGGATCGAACCAGGGACCCCAAGCACCGGAGGTGAACGTTCTACCACTGAGCCACTGAACGGACTCCTGGGGGGGCGGATGGATTCTTAGGGGGCGGTTGGGGATCCTAGCAGTGAAAAATTACTTAGAATATCTGAAATTGCCACAAATTACTACTAAAGTACACTGTTAATGGTGGAGCTGGGTAGGGGCGAACGACTTTTCGCCCTCCCCCTGCATCCGCCTATGTGTTTACATGAATGATATAGCTCCTTATACAACCTATGCAGAGTTAATAGTAGTGGATTACTAATTACAAAGATACGTGTTACTGCTCGAGGCTCCATATGTTATTTTGTATACACATACAGTACATTAATACATTGATTTTGATACATTAATTGCCATTTAGAACTTCATCTCTACTACAATTCTTAATTCTAACTGGAGTGGTACGGTCACAGAGAAACGTATTTTTAAAGAAAGAAAAAAAGCTCATCAAGAGCAAGAAAAGGAAGTTGCTCCTTAATTCGATTTGATCTATATTTTATAGGCTGTTCTATTAGCAATGGCCTAGCCCATCACGACTAGGAAATGGCCTCATTCAGTGACCACAATAACTCAGAAAGAATTAGAAAAGTAAGCAACCCGAGTCTAATGAAGAAGCTTGGGCTTGAGACTAAGGTTTCATCCCAGCATTTGACTAGTGTTACAGAAAACAAAGGACAAATTTCCATCAGGACGACCGCTTTAAAAAAGATTTACTACCTTTTCGGTCAAGTATTTCCACTAGAATCGAATCTGACAATGAGATAGCTCTCACCTAAGTCGACAGTTTTACTTAATCAAATTGGGAGTAATTGTCACATATTAAGGCACGAAAACCAAATATTAACAGAATGAAGAGAACGCAAGACTGTCACACGATCAGATACCAAAAAGTGTCTTAAAATCTTATTTTAAGCATAGGAATGAAAATCACTTTGTCAATAATTTCGAAAATTTTGCTGATTCGGAACACTCGAATTTTCTAACACGGAGTTTCGAATCCGGATCCAAGATCCGGTTTTTCAGGTCTGGATCCAAGATCCGAAATTTCGGATCCGGATCCAAGATCCGTTTTTTCGGATCCGGATCCAATATCCGTTTTTCGGATCCGGATCCAAGAACCGGGTTTCGGATCCGGATCCAAGATCCGTTTTTTTCGGATCCGGTTCCAAGATCCGGGTTTCGGATCCGGATCCAAGATCCGAATTTTCGGATCCGGATCCGAGATCCGGATTTTCGGATCCGGATCCAAGATCTGGCCATCCCTAGTTTGAAGATTTAATTAAAACGCTTCAAATATGGCTTGTGCATATAACACAAATGTAATATGGCTTGTGCAGATACACTTTTCTTTCTGTTCTTTCTCGTATATGACCTTCATTTTCTCGTGATGTAGAATATTGATGGTCAAGTGACGTTGTGAGTCACTTCATTATATCTTTATTTATTTAACAAAGCAATCAAATCAATCTTGTTCTATTGCCCAAAAAAATCAAGTTGCAAATCTTTTTAATTATTATTATAGGCTCTGTATATGTAATTAAAAGGTCATCAAGTGTCATTGTAAATAAAAGAGAGACCTGACCAATGTTCACAATTTAGCGATTTTTTTCTCTATTTACTCCATATAAAACAAAAATATATATTACGCTATCCATGCCAGAAATCACTTCACAATGCTATAAACTAGATAAAAGTAGTGCAACAGATTACATTTTTTTAAATATATATATCATCCTATGCATGTAGTTGTAGATGTGAAACAAAATTTAACGGAATGTTACACAAATTGAGGAAAACGTATAACAAATACATGATTTTCTAAAACCCTACAAAAATTCACTTACTTCTTTGGTACACAAGCTATTCACTGGGGTCTGGCAAACCCCGGGGTAATTGGGATGATATTATATAAGATAATGAATGCAATTAATAAAAGTGATAATGAAATATGTCTTAACGTAGGAAGATAATAAGTAGGCAATTTTGTTCTAGAACAGTCTGTGAACTTCTAGTGTAGAGGATCGCAAATTAGGTTAATCATTGGGGCTCCATTTCGAATAAGTTAAATTGCACTACAGAAGAAGACATAGCATATGTAACCAGATTCACACCAATTACAACATTACGTCACATTAGAAAACATTTAGCATATATACACACAGTACTTTTTATTTACTGGAAACATGAAAAAATGTAACTTACCAGATCAATACGGAGATGGACCACCTTTCGCCCTCCGAACAGCTCTGACGTCATGTGGAATGGAGTCACCGCGGTCGTGAATGGTATCAAGTGGAATATTACACCATTCCGTGTGCATTGCATCATTCAGTTCTGTAAGAGAGGATGGAGGCGGAATCTGCACTGACTTCATGTCTCCAAAATGGACCACAGATGTTCTATTATGTTTGAGAATTTGAGCAGGTTTATTGGATATGTTCAGCTTCATTCTGATGTTTCTCAAACCACGTTACAGTAGCTCCAGCTATATGAATGAGTGAATTTTCGTCCTGAAATATGGCGTCACTGCCCGGATACAACATCTGAACCATAGGATGCACATGGTCCCCTAAGATGGCGACATAATCACGGGCAGTGATAGAATCGGTAAATGTCAGAACAGAACCCACTGAAAACCGGATATTGTGGCTCATAGTATCAGAGCATCGCTGCCATATTTCACAGATGGGAAAGGACACTATGAATTATACCTTCTCTTTTGTGTTCGTCACCCACAAACATGACCTATGCACGCTTTGGAATAAGACGGACGATGACTCATCCGACTATATCACACGTTTCTAGTAATTAGTTGTCCATATTGCATTTTCGTTGCACTATTGGCTAAAGCGTTATGACCCCTTATTGGCAGCTTCGCCCATTCAATTCGATTCCGTATATTCTGTCATGTAACTCGTGGCGAACTGTGATTGTCAACACAATTTGTTGGAGGTGCTGGTTGAGTTCCTCCCTCACTTGCACTGCAGTCTCTTGATGGTTTTGAGTGACAATCGACCTTAATGCTCGGCTAAACGTTTCATTAAAGGTCTTCTTCCAAACAGTGTTACTCTTCGTGAATAGTGATTTTGTTGTAATTGTTGTTGACCACTGTCGTTCACGACACATCCAACATTTTTGTCACCAAGCGATGAGAATTTACTCTCTTTAGAAATCAGAGGGCCAAGCATTTTATACTATTACTGTGTGCACAGTTAACTGCAAGCTGCTGTTCTATTATTCCTTACGTTGTACAGAGTTTGCTTAACACGCCTGAGCGTTGCCAACTCAGTTATCTGACTGCAGTTTTTTTTAAATCTTGATTTGTGGCTTTTAAAAATGCAAAAGTGTATTGATACTTGTGAAGACTATTTTGAGTAATTTTTAAAGGTTTTAGTAAATAAAGTAATTTTTCAAATAGTACCTAAAAGCTTTCGTCATGACCCTTGTACGTGCTTTTGTACAGAGAAATATAATAGAGAAGTCCAATATGGCCTATTCATATAGGATCCAAGTTTGCGAAAGTAATTAACATTGATCTAAGATTACTTCCTATCCGTTGAGCTTTTTCCTAAACTTCTTCCGTAATGAAGAAAGCTAAGAAGCAATAAGAGTGCTTTTCTTCTATGTTATTCTGTGTTTCTAACAAGTGATTGCATTAGAAAATAACTGAGTTATCACAGTCTGAAAGTATAGTTGACTTCCAAACTATTGGAATTCATGACTCAAACTTGAGTACTACACATATAGATTAAGAGTATCAAAGGTAAAACCTGTTCCTCGGACGCGGAATCCACATCAGAAGGCATTAGTCGATGTGTCTTACTATTTTGTTCTATGATGATAAAGGTTGACTCCAGAAATCGTTAACTAGAACCAATTCAGGATTGAATCGAAGGAAGTAGTACCTACTCTTGGGAAACTGACTCGATTGTAAAAAACTACATCTTGCTAATTCTTAATTCTTGCTTTGTGGTTATCATTATTGAAACAGACAGTAGTAGTAAATTTCAACCATTTCCGGTTTTGGTAAATTGTTACTGGTTGTAATGATATGCTCTGTTCAGACACTGAATCAATTGCAGGAAACCACTTGCCGCTATCTATTGCCATTTTTGTTCTAATGTAATAAATCTTGAAACCACAAGTAGCAATTGAAGTTAACCACTTTTGGTTTGAATAGAGAATTAGCGAAGAAGATAGAACCTATTCTTGGGACAATGAATCGATTACTGAAAACCGTATCTCCATATCTCTTACCGTTTTTGCTTCATGGAAATTAGTATTGAACCCGGAAGTAAAATTAAATTTGAACCACTTCCGATTTTGGAAGAGTATTCAGGATAGTTATGGTACATTGTCCTGAGACGCTGACACATTTTCAGAAAACTGGTTATTTCCGTTTTTGTTCTATGGTGATAAACCTTGAAACCGGAAATGACTAATTTGAACAACTTCCAGCTTGAATAGAGAGATAATAGAGAGATAAAACCTATTCTTGAGATCAGTGGCGTATTTAAGGTAGGGCTTCCGGGTGCACCTCGTTTGCGCACAGTTTTCTCCCAAAGATCTACGATAATCTGTAGTTGATTGACAGCTGATCGAAAAGTATAAAATAGTGGTTTTGCGCACAGTTTTTAAATGCGACGTTGCCAAATCTTAATATAACCATGCTTAAGCAAATCATGCAGTTGCGCACAGTTTCAATACTTTAGAGAACAAGGGTAAATATGAAAGATATGAAAGAAATATTCAATTCTGGTGTTCAATGTTTATTATATTCAATTCTGCTGTATGGTACATTTTTTTACAACTTTAGTCCTTGAAATTTGTGTCCTACAACTTTAAGATATTTCATTCTCGAAACTTCGCTGTGTGTGGAGTTTTGAAAGTACCTGTATAATTTAATGATTTGTTCCCTCCTTTGAATTTCTTCTTTCCTTTGTGGTTTCGAATCACCTTTCCGTACCGAAGCGATCTTCAAACGTGTTTCATGCTGTATTTCAAGTAACACTGATACTACCGTATGGACATCAGGTGCAGTAGAATAGAACTGGCTGTTGTAGTGATAGTGGAAAGATTCTGGTCCATTTGTGCTGGAGATGGTTCACAAGCCCACATCACTGGAGGGTACCTGAAAAGAAAAGGTAATCATGAATACCATATCCTTTCACCGTTTAATTTTTTATTTTGAAATGATATTTTGATTTCCAGAACTGCTATAAAGTAGAAACTAATTTTCGGATCTCATTTCATATAATACTTTACTATTTCTGTGCGCTATTTCTATATTCATGCCTTTAATTTCTCAAACGAGAATGCTTCTAGCCTATATACTAAACAGTTTTTAATTACTTTGGCTGGAGACCCTCTGCCTCTTTAATTTTGATATTTATCATTCTTTAATAGATAAAACTAAGTTAAGTGTTTTTTTTTCAGATCGGGACGGGTGTAAGCCACAGGGTAGTTATTGCACCCAAAATTCATTATATCTTTTACATTTATCAAACCAGAATATTACCTGCAATTATCTTCGATGTAGTTGTTCAGCACATAATCTGAAAATCTAAATCCTTTGGTTTCAGGTGCCACCGAAATCAGATCAACAAAGGCATCTGGTACTTGCTCTGGTGATAAATACGGGAGTCCAAAAAATGTCTTTAGCCAAAAACGTAAAAAGCATAGAAATTAAATTGAGTTCAACATTGTTGACTTTTTTTTATGGATAGTTCACAACTTAAATTTCCTAGAGTAGTCTTGCCTAGAGTAGTAGCCACAAATTCATATTTAGAAGACATAATCTAATGTTGGCGGTAACCAATCAGGAACCACTTGCTGTCTCGCTATGTATTCTGTTAGATAAGTGAGTTAGTGTGTTTGAAGAAGCCAAGAAAGTAAGGTAGTTGGAGTTACTTAGGTAATTTAATAAATTAGATTATTTTATTTAATCAAATGATTCCTGTCTTGTTTTGCAAAAAAACTACAAAATATATTGTATATTAAGATCAAAGAATGAATTGGCAGCGTTGCATGCCATTTTGTGCGCAAAAGCATTAAAATGATTATTTGTTTTGCTTCTTATCTGCATGGAATGATAAGCTGGAAGAAAGTGTGCGCAAAAGCATTGCACCCAGGGCTTCCGGGCTTAAGCCTCGCCCTCCTCCCCGAAATCTTACTTACTGTGTTAAAATAAATTAAATATCTTGCAGGATTTTCACATTCTCTGTCCTTTAGAGTAAGAAATCTATGATGAAACAAAGTGAATGATGATGGAAAAATTGGTGGAATGAGAAAGTGGGAATTAACGGGAGTATCCCGAGAAAACTCACGGACATGATGTTGTCTACCACAAATTTACTACGCCGCAAATCAAACCAGGGACCCCACGCACCAGAGGTATTTATTAAATAGTCTTAAAATATTAGAAACTGAATACGTTAATTTCTATTACGTTGGTTTAGATAGAGTCCCTTGTAACGATTAACTCTTTGAGCAAATTTATCCAAAAAATGTATTGTTATTTTTCGCTAAAGTTTCAAACACAATTAAGTATTTAATAATTGTTGTTTAATATTGAATGACTTAAATGTATGAAAGCAAAAGTTAAAGATCAGAAAATATTCTGAAAACAATATGGAGGAAAAATTCCAGGGTGAGTAATTATAACTTTTGATTATTTATTATTATTATTATTATTTTATGTTCAGTGACATCTGTCTTCTTCCGAAGCTGACCCCAGAAGGTTATCGAGTTGGATACTTCAATCATCCCGTACATGCTTCAGACGTTGATGTAGAAAGATTGTTTTGGTTAATAACAATGGCTTTAGATCTTTCACACAAAATAGATAATTTACGAACAGGAATAATTATAATAGTTAACTTGGGTAACTTTGGATTTGAGCACACACCTGTATATTTAGCATCATCTCTGAGAAAATTTATGATTACATTGTTGGTAAGTAAGCCCTCTATTGAGATTTAAATAATAACATAATTTTTATAGTAGAAAATGGAAGTCACATGCCATTGCTAACCAATGGTGGTTGGTTATCTTGAAATTTAACATTCCTTTTCGGTGTCAAAGCTAAGGACGTTGTCTTGCAGGTTAACGAGGAATCCAAACTGCATAAGCAATAACTAAAGATCGTACTAGTGTATTCAGCACCAGAGGAGAATATGAAAATCATATTGACATGAGTATAACAGTTACAATGTAAATGTATTATTAGATATACGGTATAAAATAATAACTTTATCTAGGATAAATCCACCACACCATAAATGATCAAAATCTTAGTTGAATATATTAAGGGTATGTATAGTATGTTAATCATTCTTTCTTTTCTTGCATACTTTGTTGTAACAATAAAAGTATGGCAACAGATTGTTTAAAAATATGCCGAGTTACTGTGGTTTTGTAAAGGATTTCCAGTCTGTTCTTAACCCAGATTTCTATACAAGGAAATGAGTGATCGAGTAAGCATTCTCTCAATATATTTGATAAACTTCTTAGGCAGTAAATGCTAACTAAAGGTATTAGCAAGCTACGAATATCAATTCTGGGTAGGCTTCGAATGGACTATAAAACTTCAGTTCTATCTTATGGAAGAGGATGGCGTTAAAATCTATTATCGCCTGAGAAAGGACGCCATTCGAATAGATGAATGAAGATCTAGAAGTGGAAGCGAGATCAGTCGGTCTGGAGATCAATCAATCAACGTGGTCGACCATAACTAATCGTAGTAAGTTTCACAATCTCAAACTTACTATTACGTTGAAGGATTACTTTGTATCTTCAACATGGACTTGGTATGAGCAATCGCCTGAGAGCTTTGGTGCTCAAAAAATTACATTATCTTCAACACAGTAAACAGAATCTTTCGTGTCTTTTAATCATTAAAAACGACTAGACCCTACTTGTGGAGAAGAAATCCACCAAAACCCTGCAGCCTTTTGGTGACATTGAGTTAGCTCCGCCGCTATAGACAGTTTACAGTGATGCCATGCAATTCAAACTACAAGTGAGTATTGTCTTGGATAATCTAGTGGTCCCATAAAAGGGGAAACAAATAGTGATTTGATTAATGTGCGTACATATTGGCCTTTCTCAAAATCAGGTATATATAGAGATTGCTGAAAAAGTCACTCATATTTGGTCTTGCTAGTTATTTTCGTAAAAGTTCTGCATTATGTTTAGTAGGCAAACCTTATAATCCTATTCTCGCGCATGTATGCCTTGTATAATATTAAACCTGTTGAGTTATTCAAATGTATCTTATATTGATTTTGTGCTTCCATTCTTACAAAACATCTTAAAATCTTCTCGCAATTTGAAATTATATGTTTCATGATTATAAAAGTTTTGACAAGTGTTAGAAGAAAGTTATGAATAGCATACCTTGCCAGTATTGAATATTGCAAGGTATAGCATAACATAGCCAAATTCAGCTTTACAAGGTGATCCAAAAGTTTGGGAACATCCTTCTAAATTGAAAATGACTCCAGGGATTGGGATGTCTATTAGCCGTAGGGCTCTAACTAGGACGATGTATGAGTACTGTAACAACCATCTTAAATAAAATTGAAATTTTTAAATGGGGAGGGAACTATTTTTATATGTCCTTTGATGCTAGAAAGCCTCTAAAATCACAAATCTTCAACAAGATATGAGAGACATCGTTCATTAATATGTTACCATCAACCTTTTTCTTTTTCAACTTTAAAACAAATGGCTTAGGGAGGACGTGCACTGCTATGACATAAAATTCAATTGAACATTTTTTGTCTTTCTGTCTTTAATAATTGTTTATTTTGATTTATTCTATATTAGACTTAAGTTCTTTTCTATTTAGACTTAAATTTTCCTCCTTTCTATCTGTTTTTAGAAGTCATATTTTCGATCAATGTTGCTATTCTTTAAGATATTTTATGAGTAACATGGGTTGACCTTTGTCGGGACAACAAGCCTCACCATCGATATACTAAGTCTAATAAACTCGATAAGCCTAATAAACTCAATCAATCAATTTGACTTTTTCATTTTTTTCAGATTCCTAATCTTTCTTTTTCTTTATGTTTTGATTTGTATAATTTCCTATTTTACATATTTCAGATTCCTTCAACCTCCACTTCTTTCTTCTCTTCCTTTCTTCAGAATATACTTCCTACTTATTTTTCGCTTATTTTGTTTCTCATAGCCTTCATACTAGTAAACTTTGTAATGAAAATATATGATTAAATACGAAACAAGAAATGTAAGTTGTTAATTACATTTCCTTATCTTATAACAGCATTAACCACTTTACAAGTAAATTGAAAACTATGTAAATTGAAAACTATCAGTTGCTTGCTGTAATCGATTGACAGTTATTCTTTAAGGCAACAAACTATTGAAAAAGGCTGAAGAACTCAGTTGATATAAATGTCCGATTGATTAGAAATATCAGCTTTATAACACTTCCAAACTAAGCCATGCGTAAGTATAAGAAGTTTTATAGAATGACTATATCCGTCTGTCCATCCAACCGTGTGTGTAGTACTACAAGAATTTTGCAAAGTGTGCTATTTTTGTTTGTAATAAATTACATTGACCGACTTAAACTATTTCCTTTATCTTTGGCCTTCTAGAAAAGTTCACTTATCACTGATTTAGCTCACTTAAAAGGAAAAAATTCTGTCTCATAATTTTGCGAAACTAACGTAGGTATGCTTATTTTTCCAATGACAGCGCTACAAGGTACTGATGTTTTACGTGGAAAGAACAGGTTTTAATAACCATTATTCATAAGAAACTAGTTTTTGTTTCAATTAAATTTAAATAGAAAGTGTCTGCATCATTTATCGCGACAATAATGTAGAACATCAATTTTCAGGTAAGTTATGCTTAGATGATAACAAATAACTGAAATTTCATGAAAACGTCTAGGTTTTTAATTTTAATATTAGAGACGATTGTAGGCTATATAACGTACTAATCTTTAAAGCTTACCATTTTTATATTATTATTATTATTATTTTCCAGAAAGGATATCCAGATCAATTGAAAAATTGTTTAGCAATTAACACCAATCCTTATGTAATGACTGTGTTAAATATGTTTACACCTGTCTTCACGAAGAAACTTATGCAAAGGGTAAGTTTTACGATAGAAGTGTAAGCGTATGATCGTTGATCCTGGAATATGTCGTATGTCAAGTTTTCAGGAGAGAAAAAAGTTGCTTTAACCAAGTTCGAAGTCCCTTGACATTGGCTATGTTGCCAATGTGGAAATAATTCTCTCGTTATTTGTGTAGCATCTTTCAGGAAACTGCTGCTGGCAATAACTTGACATGACTCTTTTTTTTGGCATAAAGCATATTGCAGTATCAACTACAATATAGATATTTCACTTTACACATTGTATAATTACATTCTCCTTTATAGAACTATTTTTCTTTTAAAATCATCTTTTATTGGATGTATAGATTTTAACGTTATAATACCAAAAATTAGATAATTAGAACTCCACATGTATATTTTCTATTCATATATATTTTCTTCTAAGAACAGTACTTTGCATTATGTGGTTAGATCGTCCAGTTTAGAGATTTAGAGATTCTTTTCCAATGTGCGTCCAGTTTAGAGATTCGCAGGGCGTTGATCTACTTTTTCAAGATTCTCATACAAAACTTGTATATTTACGTGAATGAACATTCACATACATAATTATTTTCTCAAAACCTAGCCCTATAAACCACAGCAATAGGTACTTAAGTTGTGTTACTTTCAATATTTTTGATAAAAGAAAGGACGTAGGTAATACTTGCTTTTGCTAGTGAGTAGGCATATTACCGTATTATTACAAGAAAAAAATATATATCGTCTTATTCGTTATAAAACAGACTTTAATTATATTTAAAGCTTTGTCTCGGACACTCGAAAAGTGTAATATGATAACGCTGGAACCATACCAGTACACCAAATGGTTTATATTTTTTATATTCTGCTGATAAAGACATTCACAATCATTAGAGCATCTTTTATAGAGCTTGCGGGATGTATTCTACCACCCGCATGAGAGGCCCTTGGTTAAGCTTCTCCCAATGAAAGGTCAGACAGTCCCTAGATCAACCTCAGTGGTTACCTTTGTAGGAATAGTCGTTCTTCAATTATTCACACCATTACTTCTCACTTCTCAGGTCACCATTCGAACAAATAGCAGCAGTTGCATTACATGATATGCTAGTGTGATCGGAATGTTGACACATAAAGGAACGAAGTAAACTAGGGATGTAGGATCAAACTTCCAGACTAAAGTTTCGAATCTTTAGAAATTCTGAGTGAGTAGGTAGGCTGAAAGTAACAACAGAGTGAATTGGAAGCTGTTCATCTGATATTTTAACCTAATTACAGCTGATTCTACTGCATCTTGATAAGCTAATTCTTATTTAATCTCACTCGACGCCCTTCCGGAGATTCAAATGTGAAATAACTTCACAATTAACATTCAGTAGGTGATGCGGTTATACTGTGAAACGAAAATGCCCTATGTTTTCCAATTTCAGTAGCTTCTTCTTCTTTTTTAATTAGGAGTTTACATGAACCGGGTACAATTTTAAAATTTCCTTATGCACTTAAGTTGTCCAGTTGTGACAGTGAGAGCTTTGTTAATAACAATAGGAGACAAGCTTTGTAATAGCATTCGGATGGTTACATTCTTAGTTAGTTCTATCAGCATATTTTTGTTAATTATATGATATCGGACTACAGGAATCATGATACTGGTCATTTCCACATTCTCTACGGCAAATTGCTCTTCCGTATTACTCAAGTCAAATCAGTAACTACTAACGGGATAGGGTGCAGGTGCATCCCGGTGGCATCATCTGACTCCGACTGCTCCCAGATATCTGTTGTAAAGTAGTTCAAGTAATATAAAACAATTATTTTCAGTATAAAAATTAGCTGCCCCCAAGATTTTCTCTCCACCCCAACTTGCCTGCTCCTAAGAAATTGAAGTTGGGGTCGTCACTGAGTCAATGAGAAATTGAGTCCGGACCTGAAGTTAGATATTTTGTGCATATAAGTAAATAGCTTATAAACTTCAAAATAGAAAATTCTATGTGGTCGCCACAATACTAACGGAATTTCACAGAACGAACTAACGCTACTTTCCTAGCAATCCAGTTGGTACATCTTACTGTAGGATAGGCGTGAACCAACTTGGCAAATAGAAATAGTAGGTGTAACAAACTCCATTCCTGTTGTCAAAAACACATGATTCAGAACAGTGAATACAAATGAAAACGAGAAGATGAAATAACATAAATGAACAAAAACATAGTTTCACCAACATTTTAGAAAAATATGAGTGTATTTTTTTAAAATTCAGAAATATTTTCCCACATTTACAAGAACATTTTAAAACCCAAAACAACAAGGTGAGAAAATGAATTAGCTCATCACATGGGTGCACAGTGCACATTCACCTTAGTAGAAAAATGATGTTAGCTGATTGTCCAAGTTTTTCGACTCCCACCAACCACTCGCGATTCTGGCAACCGTATTGGCAATCGACAGGGCAAGCAAAGAAGACGAATATTAAAGAGTGATTATGCGTGATGATTATGCGCGATACATCCTCTTACTCCCGATTTAAAATAAAATGTTTGAAAGTATGTTGTTTGTTTAATCTGCAAAAATGATAGTGGTGTAGGGGTATTTTCTTTCTATTTTCTTTTAGACGTAATCCGAATATTAAAAATAACCTTACTAGAGGTATCGGAAAATGGATTTCAACTGCTTTTTAATCCTCTTCTATTGTGAATCCTAGCAGAAACGTTATTGAGTCCAATTGATATTTATAGAGAATTATTAGGAGTCTCTTTTTCTTATATTATCAAGTTGTTAATATTTACTAATACTTTTTGAAAATAATTCCGAAAACAATTCGGTTGATCAAAGTTTATACAGAGAGATGTAATATAAAAAGTTTATATATTAGTATGATGGGAACTGTCTGTGAAGAGTTTGACTTTGAACTTTCTCAAATTGGAATGAAAATTTTACTTTCATTGTTTTTTCATGTTTGACTAGAGCTTGTACACAAGAAAGGATTTGTTACAAAGTTTAGACTGGAGATTAATATTTTCTCTTTAAATTAACATTAGTGTCTGTCTTCCTTCCTTTTTCTAAAATTGAAAATGAAGGTATTGCTCTTAGAAATGATAAACTGATAACTCAGGAAAATATTCTACTTTCCAAATTACTTTGGCTAAAACTTTAAAGAGAAGCCAACAAATGTAACTCAAAATTCTGTTATCATTGCACTGTATTTCCTGTGCAGCCACGGACATTAAAACTTGGAGGTTGGATATATAAGAAATGATAGCTTTTTCCAGTAGCAGAATAGCTTAACTGTATGTCTGATAGTTGCACAACCATGACAGCAAATATATGTCCGAAAACATAACATGCCAGGATATTCCTCCACTTGGAGGAAAAAGTATTACTATCTGAGAACGTCACTTAGAGAAACAACCACGAGATAAATCTGCAGAAATTCAATTCACGTTAAGTTCAAAGAGATAGGAATTAATACAAAGAAAAGGAAAAGAATAATACGCATCATGCAGAGACTGAAAAAGTATGGACAGCTAAAAAAAATGGAAAAGAAGGAAAAGAGCAAAAGACATGGGAATAAATTAAATTTTAACACTTCAGGATAAACAGTCTCCGTCTATCCCCCTGCATCTTTCTTGGTTTTTCTCCCTTCATAGTATCAAACGCGAACATCATTTATAGTGTTTAATTCCTTTAAAAAATGTAACTCAGTCTAGGCTGAGACTCGAACACAGAATCCTTAGAATGACAGTCACACACGGTTCCCACTTATCTGCACAGGCTATATCAACTGCGTTTATAAATCAGCCATTACACGCGCTGTTATCAAACGTGTTAAATCAGCCATTATCGGTGAGTTACCCCAGTTATACTTGAAGTTTGAATTTTATTTACGGCCTTTAGCCATCTACGGCAACAGCCCCATGTTTTCATTAAAAGCTTTTGTTCTGTAGATTAAAATCAAGAATAAATTAATCTATTATGAATTAATTTCTTGGGTGCACCAACACACACACATACAGCGTATATATATATATATGGTGTTTGAAAAAGAACTCCCTAGTTTTAAGTATCAATTTAATTGGGAAATGAATGAAAATTTACATCAATGAGTACATATCATGAAAGATAATTTCTTCAAGTTTTGTTTAATGTTGGTAGACTTCAACGTGGGATCCATTTGTGGCCCTGCACACGTCGAGATGATATTCCACTTCTCGCCACGTATTCACCAACATTTCAGATGTAACTGTCCCAACCGCCGCGACTATTCTTTCCCGTAAATGATTGATGTCTCTGATCTTTTCACTGTACACAACGTTTTTTTATGTGGCCTCAAAAGAAAAAGTCCAGTGAGGTTAAGTCTGTGCTTCGTCGTGGCCAAGGTATTAGGCCAGCCCTGCCTATCCACCTTCCTGGAAAGCGAGTGTCAAGAGCCGCACGTACATGGTTACTGTAATGAGGTGGGGCGCCGTCTTGTTGGAAAAACGCAAGTCCCTTTTCAGACTCAATATCGTCCATTGGGGAAAGACGTACTCTGTCAGCATGTCATAGTAAACGTCCCCGTTTATTGTTTTTTCTACAAAAATGAAAGGACCAATCACACGATCTTCCATCAAACCACACGAGACATTAAGTTTGGGAGAGTCACGTTGATGCTGAATATCTTCATGTGGATGCTCTACCCCCCAAATTCTGCAGTTATGTCGATTAACGGCTCCACTGACATGAAATGTAGCCTCGTCAGAAAAGAGAATCTTTTTTTTTTTAAAATTGACATCATCATCAATTCTGTGTAGAAAGTCAGCAGCAAACTTATACCTTTCGATTTTATCAGTAGGTTTAATTTCATGTAACAGTTGCAATTTGTATGCGCGCAACTTAAGTCTGTTACGCACAACATCATACACAGTACCTTTAGGCATTCGTAAGTGTAGACTACGTCTTGCCAATGACTTCTTCGGGTTCCGAACACAAGAAACATGGATCTGTTCAACAACATCTTCAGAAGTTCTCGGTCTACCTGGTGATTTTGCTTTTAAAACACTACCGGTTTCCTTGAAAGACTTTAGCCAATGACGGATAGTTTTTGCTGTAGGTGGTTCATCACCATACTGACGTCTAAAATTACGTTGCACTGTTATAACTGACTCAGTTTTCACAAGCCAAATAACACACTGCGGAGTACACATTCTGTTGTGGAGTACACATTGTTGCTAAGTTGCTCTGCACTGCACGCCTGCCTGGACTGAACTGAGGAAACAGGGAAAAACAGCACTGGTGTGATCTCAAGGTCAAGCAGACCTGCCAACTGCAGGGGAGCCAAACTTGGAGAGTTGATGAATCAAAAACCACAAACTAGAATAGTGTATGTCACTTTGTACAGATTCTAGGACACATTAAAACTAGGGAGTTCTTTTTCAAACACACTATCTATCTATCTATCTATCTATCTATCTATCTATCTATCTATCTATCTATCTATATCTATCTATCTATCTATATATATATATATATATATATATATATATATATATATATATATATATATCGGATTGATTAAGGATTAAATAAATTATTTCGTAAATTTACGAAACGGGTCTTGAAGGAGGTCGTCGCAATAGTAATAACATCTCGTAGCGTTGTTACGTAACAAGCAATGTAAATAAAGCTTCAAAACCAAAAGTTGCAAGTTGTGCCGTGGGTAAATCGGTAAGATCTCTGTTTCTTGGGTGGACCAACGCGGGTTCAAATCTCGGCTAGTTCACTTTAATTTTTCTTTCTCTCAAAATACATTTCTATATGTTTCTATTTGTTACTAGTAATTGCTTTATTGCATTTTTTGTATATTAACTTAAATTAGGGGATATTAAGTAGTCAGGAAGGTTAAGATAAATATATGACTGCTTTATTGGTGTGTGCAGTCCAGAGATGAAGTAAGTCAGTTGCTCAATTGGGTCAAGAGTTGTAAGTAGGTCGTGGGTCAACAAGCCACCGTGACTCACTCTGACCCAACAATCCATTCGACCCACGCTGACCCACTGATCCCCTCTGGCTCACCAACCCATTCTGCTCAGTGCATTGTAGACAGCTTCTTCTGAGCACTGGTGAATTTGTCTACGTTTTACTTTCAAGGCCTCCCTTTTTCTTCTTTTTTCATTTGTTTCTATTGAACAAAAAACTTCAGGCACTCTTGCAGATCTTCAGGCAATTGACCATTTTTGCAATTGTAATAATAGCAATAGGACTGGCTTATTGACTTTTCAGACACAGCCTGCGAGTTTTTAGAGGAGCTAACTACTGGAAAAAAATTTGAATCACCTATAATGTATGAATTATTATATTAAAAATTGATATAACTATATGTGTGTGATCATCATGATCACATTGCAAAGTCAACTGAAATGACATTTGACATATACATAGTTAGGCCCTAATCGCAATATCATTTTTTAAAACTCTCTTTTATTGGGGGAAACATTTTCTATATATAGGGTTGATTTCTAAAAATAATGGAAAACGATCGATATTAGTTCAGAAACAAATTGAAAAACAATTGATGAGAAATAAAAATACAGTGTTGCGCATTTTACATATACTCCTTTTTATTATAATAATTGCTGAAACTTGTGTTTATATATGCAGCGTTCATACCATAGGGGTATCACGTCATAAAGTTGTAAGGAAAATGGACATAAAATTTGTACTGTAAGCTTAATTACGTGGGAATTTTAAATTTGTACGGGATGCTAAATTATATGGCCAATTTTAGACTTCACTTTGGTCTAGTTTACCTTGATTTGAGACTTTCAAATTCCATCCTATTTTCCACTAAAATGTCAGAAAGTCAACAAAGAAATAATTATATATGATAATTAAATTTAAATTCATCGCAATTTGGGCCATGACAAACACTTTACCCTTGTATATCGTAAAGATGAGATCGACCGGTATTGTAACAGAGCGATGCTTGAGCGTTGAACCGTAAAAATTCAAACTCCGATTAGTGATAATTTCACAACCTTGTTTTATTACAAGTGTAAATTTTATTCAGTGGAGAATAGATCGTGGATCATGGGTTAGAGTTGATGACGATGGGTTTTGGTGGGTCGGAGTTGGTCACACTGGTTCAGAGTGGTTCATGGTGGATGTGAGCTCGAGTAGGTAACGGTGGGTGGTGGGCCATGGTGCCTTGCAGGTCACGGCGAATCGTGAGTCACGATATATATACCCTTACACAGTTGTTTCTTTCTTTCGACCATGTGAATTACTGTCCCGCTCTATGAAATGTTCTTGTAGTGATTGTGCTATGTCTAACATACAGATTTTATTCGAACTAAATGACCGACTCCGATGCCAAATTGTTCCAATTTCGCCTATTCGCAATGTGAATACAATAGACAAACCAATATTTATAAGGTTACCTCGGTGGCCTGGTAGTTAACGCCAGAGATGGCGTGGGTCAATGGAAACTTGACCCACCACCCACCGTCACCCACGAGCCACTGACCCACCACCCACCGTCACCCACTCTGACCCAAAGCCCACCGTGACCCACAACCCACCATTACCTTCTCTGACACATGATCCACCATGTCCCACAACACACCGTGACCCACTCTGACCCACCAATCACCATGACCAACTCTGACCCACTACCTATCATAAACCACTGACCCACCAAAACACACCATCATCAACTCCGACACATGATCCACGTTCTCTTCTCTACCGACTAAAAAGTTTACACTTGTAATAAAACCAGGTTGTGAAATTCTAACTAATCGAAGTTTGAATTTCTACGGCCAATCGCTCAAGCACTGCTCTGTTACAATAACTATGGATCTGGCCTCTACGATATAAAATGGGAAAGTGTTTGCCATGGGCAAACTTACGATGAATTTCAATTAAGTTGTCATGGTCTAATTATTTCCTTGTTGAATTATCGATATTTTTCAGTGGAAAAACGGATGAAATTATTAAAGTCTCAAATCAAGGTAAGTAGACCAACGTACAGAAGCCTACATTACAAATTTAATGTCTATTTTTCTCATAAATTTATGAGTTGATTACCCTGTGCTCTAAGCGCTCCATATAATAAACAAGCTTCAGCAATTATTATAGTAGAAAGTGCATGGTAAGAACATATTGACATATGATACGAAGCACTGTATTTTTTGTTACTAGCGCAATGGCTAGTAATTATAATTGCTTTATGTGTCGGTTCAAACCCGGACCAAGGAAATTTTTTATTTTTTACTTTGTTTTTAAAATTTTCATAACACTTTTTTCATTAAAATACGATGAAAATAATACTCAAAAAAGAGATTTGCTTACGACACGTGTGTAGTTTCACTCTACGAATCCACAGTATAAGTAGTAGTAGTAGTAGTAGTAGTAAGAACGGATTAGAAGCCCCGCAGGACTTGTTTTGTTCTTCCTTGACTGCCATAATATAAACTTAACCTCAACTGCGTCTTCAATGTTCTTCTTCTTCAATTCCAACAAAATGACAATTTTCTTCTATTATTACTATAATACGCAATATATACACCAGAAGGTTTGGACAATCGCAAACTGCAACCAATCAGAAACGTGTTTTTAGTTTCTATGGCTATGGTCGAGGGTGAAAAATATATGCTGTTCAGAAGATTTTGTCTACAAGCAGTGAGCAGTGGGTCTGTGGGACAGAGTGGGTCATGGTTGATGGTGGATCGCACTGGGTCACATGTAGTTGACCCACTCATAAAACTAGAACCACTTGACCCACTGACGCACCCCAAATCTGGTTAACGCTTCGACATCTAGAGTAAACAAGTTCTGCCAGGGGAAGTTTCTTCTTTCAAAATATATTTTATATGTTCATATTTATTATTATTAATTACTTTCTTGCATTTTTCCTACGTTATCTTAGGTTAGTGACCGTGGTTTAGAATAGTTTATATAAAGTGAAATACGGTTATGTATGTTTACACTTTCTTTTATTTCTTTCAAAATACACTCCTATCTGTTCTCGTAGTCCAATAGTAGGCATACCCATCTGCATTGATCAACTATGACATTCTAGTTTATGAATTTAATTGCTTCGGCTCTTCTGAGCTTAAGATGTAAGTAAAAACACATTAAGAACAAATAATAAAGAAACTAAGTCTACCTGATCGATAAAAATAAGAATTATATAAAATGCAATGAGCTGATCAATATGGTATTACATACCTATTTTTGGGCCACCCTGTATATTATTAATAATGTATTTCTTGCATGTATGAATAACTAGCAGGAATACCCATTTTTCGCATGGGTCAGATAAAATATCTATGTAAACAAACTGAACAACGAAACAAAAAGATATCGGTCATTTTTTACTACTTTTACATATCAAGGTAAACGTCCCTGAGACCCCCTGGTTCGAAATTTAAAAGAACGCCTCTCGCCTCCAAGCGATTGGGCTGTATTTGGAAGTCAATGCCTCTGAAAGAATCACTATTCATCTCATCGACCGTGAAAACTAAGGATTTGATACTAATATAGGTCATTTTGGAATATTTTTATATTTCGATACCCCATCTCCCGTGTGACCTCGACCCTCATAAAATGGTAGCAGATTTTGAAAGCCATTGCTAATGGAAGTGTCACCGTTGATCTCAGCGACCACGATAACAATGAATTCAACACAAATATCGGTCATCTTCTAATATTTTTACATGTCCCGATAAACGACCCCTGCCCCTGAGACCCCTGGTTTGAATTTAGAAAAAGGCTTTCTCCTGGTCTGGGTCCTGGATAAAGGTATCCTTGACCAAAATTTAGTAACTTTCAGTCAACTCGTCCGATTCCCACTACGTACACAGACCCACACAGACAGACACACAAACAAGCTCGTATTTCATACACACAACAGATAGAACAATCCAGAGCATTTTTTACATAACACAGCGTTCTTTCGCATAGAACGTTGCTATGTGGCTTCCACCCAGTTAAGCCTTCTACTAAGTGCTGGAGGCATTAGGTACGACGTAAGTACGTCTGTTATATCTCTCTCTTCTATCGAAGTAATGGGTCACTTGTACTCCTAGTATTAGCCATTTTGTTGATGCATTGACCTTGAAGAACCAACAAATGGATTTTCATTGAGTCACGGGTCGCTTTTGTCCGTGAGGTTAATATACAGCAGAAATTACCTATGCATTATTAACCCGGTGTAAAATAGAAAGATTATATTGGTTTTACCTGAACACCCACACTTTTGATGTAGCAAGAGCCCTTCCCACAACTGCTTCCAATCTGGCATAAATTTAACTTCTAACTTTTTGAATTATACACATGAGTATCATTGATATGTTAGTGTTAATAATATTTATGAACCAAAGTCAGGTTTTCAACTTCCAAACTGTGTCGTGCATAAAAGTCGGAAGTCTTATAGAGCTGGTTCATCCGTGTGTCTGTCGACAGATACCAGAGCAAAGACAGTAAGTGATATCAAGAAATGATTTTCTACCATTGATCCTGCATCCAAAGAATTGGTTCCATCTCATCCGTTAACTCCATATTCAAGCCAGAAGTGGTTGAAGTTAGCTATTTCCGGTTCTAACATTTAACCCATAGATGAAAACGACAACATACAAGGAGAAGATGTTTTTTCGTAAACGATTTCGTGTGAATAAGCATCATATCATGATCATCCATAATACGCTACTAAAATTGAAAATCGTTTAAGTTTATTAATACTTCCGGTTTCAATACCAGTTTCGGCTTTTATCGTCATTGCATGAAAAGGTAACATAGCGAGAACTGACTTTTGAAAAAGAGTTACCATCTAGAGAACATCATGAGTATCCAAAATACTCTACCAAAACCATAAATGGCTGAAATTCCCACTGATCTTTAGAAACAAAAGAGTTTCTAAGAGTTTTCAAGAATAACATTTACTAGTACTTCCGGTTTCAATTTCCGATTTTGGCCTAATAGAAATAGTAAATGCTTCAAGATGTGATCTTTTGCAATTAATTCAGTGTCCAAAGAATATATTTTATTTCCTTTGTTAACCTTCTACTCAAACCGGAATTGCTTCAAATAAGTCATTCCGGTTTCAACGGTTGTTGATATACAAAGAAAATGATAACTGATAGTGAGAAGCGGTTTCTGCAAATGATTTAGAGTGTAAAGACAACATATCATGACTATATACTACACTCTACCAAATTCGGCTTTGTGGAAATGTTATTTGCGAAATATCAATCGAAGTGAAATGAAAAAGATCTAAGTGAATCCAATTGCTAAATATATTCTAGATTTATTTTAAACAGCTAAAATGTTTACTCACTTTCGCCAGTTTATGAACACAAAATGGGAAATTAAGATATTGTAGCAATTACCTTGCTTTCTTTGCTAGAGTTGGAATTTCCGAAAACAATGCATCACATGGTCAGAGATTTTTAAGGAGGACTTTAAATGCCGAGTTTCATCTTCCTATGGTAAGAGATTCGTAAGAAACTCTCTTTCTTTATATTTTGATACACCTTTCCTCGCCTAGAACATGTATTGTATGAAAGTGACGTGAGAAAAGCCCGGCGAGAATTAACTAACGAGGGGAAAGCAGACTTTGGTAAAAAAAAAAACTTCGGGGCCATCCTTCGCGAGGTAGTAGTGCACATCTAAAGTGTTAATATTACAAACTGGGGGAGCGCAATACCCAGAAATAGTGGGAGAAAAGCGTCTTAAAGATTCCAACTCGGCGTATGTATGAGACGAAACGTAAAGTTATCAAGTGACGGGATGGCAGAGTTAGAAAGATCCACGTTTCACGTGCAAAGGCTCCTGGGTTCGATTCCTGCTATAGCCTTTTTGTTTTTTCCTTTAACCAATAAAGTAGTCATTTTTAACTACAAGCAATATATTAATTCATCATATATTTGTGAAATTTTGTCAAATCCAGTAGACGTCAGCTAATCATTTTCTTTCAAGTACTAAATGTATTTAAATACTCATTTCAAACAGTTCATTCCATTTCCCGTGATGATCGGACAGACATTCACGGTGTCACTTTTACATATTGACCTCGTATTCAGAGCTTGTCCCCTTTTCCCCTCAAAACCAGATTTTTAGGACCACGGAAGATGGGCTCACATATTTGAAAAAATATGTTTATGTTCATCTCTTCCTCTTATGATATATGCGTTAATGAATTATAGAAACCCGATTAACCCAAATGCTAAATACAGTATATTAAAAAGATAATTTCAAGTGCTTCATCCGTTTTGCTATGATGACAAGACAAAACCTCGATGTTATCATTCTTAACTATTGAGCAAAAATGATACAAATTACGCCTATTCTCCACCTAATACCGAAAGTTCTAAACACGGTCGGACATGTGCACATGCGTTTTAAATAGGTTTTTTAAAAGTTTTATCTAAGATTTTAACAAGTTTTATCCCACAAACGTTAAATATTCTGTTTGGCATAATATTTTAACCCTCTCTGTTACGATAAGCAATTTAATAAAATATCGTGACAAGAACCCACTCCGAAGTAGATATTAAGTATGTTAATAAAATTCATTTCAGCCATTTTTGGTTATGATAGACAACGTATTTTTCATTTATATACTATGTAGATATAGATTAATAGTATTGTTACTGTCTTGTTATTTACTTATGTAAGTTATTAATTGATATAAAAATGAGGTGTTATGTTTAATGTTTAATAATACCTATCATATTTCATGTTATCAACAGTCAAGTAGCGAATTTTGTGTGCAATATGTATATTACATTGAATTTAATGTGTCACGCTAGTAGCAAATTAAGCATGAATGCTAGAACATTGTTCAGTTTCAGTTTTTAAGAAATTTTCTTTCCTGCCTTTCTATTATTTTGTCAATAGCTTACAAAACACTGGCACCTGACTTTTGCATGCATAGTTTTTAACATTTTTCGCATATACTTTTCTCAACGTTTAAGTCCTTTAGGCTAAAAGAGACGGATGATTAATGAAAATAAATTCTGGTTAAAGTAAAGATTTAATTGACTCTTAAAGGGAATTAAACAAGAGAAAACAAGAACCAAAACCGCACGCGCTAGCCATTAAACCAGCAGAAAGCAGGGTAAGTGTCATCTCATTTCTCGGTGTGTATGACGACGTTTCGTCGTCTCCAGGTCTGTTCCGGCCATACTGGGACACGAGTGTGACTGCTTCCAGGTTACGAAATTATTGACCAGTTTCATCACTGCTTCCCAATACTAGTATAATTATAGGGTCTGTTCCAACCCCAACAGGTAATAACTGACTGTGGCAAGATACTTGTTTTCTAAAAACGGAGTTCGATTGTCGGCAGGAGTTCATGTATTTTGGATCCCACGGTAAGCTCTAAGTCCATGTCTCATAAAGCCTTGCTGATGAATGAGACGCTAAAATCAAATCAACTACTACAACTAATAACAGCCATTCTAGAAAGAACTCTCCAGACAATTTTCTTCATAATAAACTTTTTTGGATCAAACAGGACAAACATATATGTATAATAATAAGCATTCTGTAAAACCAAAAAATGATGTAGGAACTCGAACGAAAAATAGATTCTAGCAAGCAAAGTACTGTATTTTTGACATTATTCAATTTGATCAGTTGCTACATTTGCTAACGAAATGTTGACGTTACATGTTCTCCCTTAAATATATGCAAAGGAAAAAATATCTTTTGACCAAAAATCCGGCGTTAGATACGTTAATTTATATTTAAAAACCGGAAAACAGGAGCTGATTTGGCGAGCTGCTCCTGTATTTATCGCTAGTTTAGTCAGTTCATAACGACAATATTATAACCATGGGACGTCAAACTTGTGTTGAGTTCTTCAAGGTTTAAATTTCTTAACATATTTCCGATTCTATTGAGAGTCAAACTCATGGTGTACATTTCAAGGTGAAGTTTCCCTATCTATTCAAGAAACTTTTATTTCAGCATATAAGGGTAAATTTTTGACTAACTTCAAATACCCTGCATTTCATTCCAATTTATTTTATTATAAACAATTCCTTAATTCTATTATAGAATTGTTCATAATATTTGTCATATTATCTTCGACATTTTCAAGCATAAATGTATCATTTTTCATTCCTTTATATAACGAAATGCAATGCCATAGTGACATTTTACACTATGCTCTATGTTCCGTTAAGAACTAAATGTATTTTACATCTAAACAAAAATAAAATTAGTTATATTTAGTTCCAGAAATAAAAATGATGGAAGCCAATGTGCTGAACACACACAAAACAACTGAAATCCATCTCCTTCACCATAGCTAATTATGGACTACAATTGAAGAGAATTCAATTTATTTTTGAGCTGTAAACTTATTCATAGTTTTTTTATTAATAGTCATATCTAGAACAGTTTTACGTTTGTAAAATTCTACTTCATCTTGTTCGCTTGACAATAAATAAGTACATAAATGCAGAATAGCAAATCGCACCTTAAATTGTAACCATATGTTTCTTTTTACTGGAGTTCTACCTGATCGATGAGAAAATAAAAATAAAAAAGTAGTAGGACGAAGATTCGAACGCGGGAATGGAAATTCTGCACGGATCCAATGAGATATGGAACAAGATACACAAGACCTCTACCCTATAAATATATGGCGATAATCGTAAGGTTCACACTGTGAAAGAACTTTTTTTTGTTAAGTTTTACGATATTTCTATAGTGTCTTATATGAACTGCAAAGAGAGGGATGATGCAGTTATCGATTTGGTTAGAGATTGAGCTTTTAGAACTTTAAAACGTTTAATTAAATCGCGAGGTGGTAGTAAAAAATGTGTACCGATTTAATTCTCATAGTAAGGGGCAAAAAATACTATCCCGCGGAAAATATTCATAAACTTACGTGACAGACAACGCATCTGTGTGTATTGACACATTGCACTGAAAGATAACTGCAAGTTTTATAAGAGTATAAACCCATTCATTTATAGAGGAGATAATATGAATTTATTATAAGGGTTAGTCAAACTGCAGTCAAGCGAGTTCGATAAACTTGCCATGTAGAATATAAGAAATACCGCTGAATCCAAACAGTGTTCTGTTAAACTTTTTTGTGCCAAGAGTGGCTGAAACTTCTGAAAATTACATTTGATGAATTGGTAGATTAAAATACTGTAGCGCTGACATTGCACCTACTTCCGAGTCATCGGGTCTGTCTGAATAATTAGGTTTGTTTGAGTCGCTGGATCTATCAGAGTGAGAGCGGGTTTGAAAAGCAATTCCGACTCGAGTGACTTGTATAAAAGTCGTGACCAAAGTGGTCCAAGTTGCACCAGTAACATAATTTACGAAGAAATAAGAGTTACGATATTTAAAAAAAGAATGAAACTTTCGCAAACGAGGAAACTAAACATGACATTGTATATAGTCAGTTTAATTTTCCGTTTAATCAGAAGCACTTTTCAGATTAGGTGCTAATGGTAATTTATTATTGAAACAATTTTCAATAGTAAAAATGTAATGAGGAAAATATTTAACTAAATTTGAGAAAGTTGAGAAAAATATACAGGAAAGAAAAATTTTAAAGAATATGCATGCAAAATGTCTGGTGTTAGTGTTTTGTAAACTTTCGACAAAACAATGGCTGGACAGGAAAGAAAATCTCTTGAGAAATGAAACTGAAGAATGCTGCAGCATTCAAGCTTAATTTAATACTAATGCGATACTTATTCACTGCGTGACTGTTGATTACATAGAAAGTGTTGTTATGTATTGTTCACCACATTAAACGTAACAACTCATATTTGATATCAAGAAATAACTTATGCATGCAAGACAGCACCAATAGTATTAATCTACGTCTGTATTATACAAATGAAAAAGACATTGTTTAACGTAAAGGAAATGGTTGGACCGTTCGGTGTGAAGTTTTTAACATAGTGAACATCGACCTCAACCTCAAACTGGGTTGTTGTCAGGTCATATTTATTAAAGTGCATATAATAATAGAGGAGAGAGGGTTAAAAATACATAACAAATAGAGTACATCGCGTTAGTGAGATGAAACTTACTACCGTAAGACGGGATTACTATGCACAAGATTTAAACCATTTGAAAGAAAATCGCATGTAACTTACAAACGTAATGATTTAGAACACTGTGTTTTAAACATATAATAGCTAGATATATATAAGGAAAACATTAGTGCAAGTTTATTAGTAAACATTCAGTATAACCATAGTTATTGTAATATAAACTTTGGTGCAAAGTAACCCCATAGCTGGGGCGCTTTGCACAACATATAAAAAAAGTATGTTTGACAAGCGAACGTAACGTTTCTGTGCAGTTTTCCCTTCAGTATTTATACATTTTACTTTCTACACAAAACTGCATGCAGTCTACAAATTTTGATATTAGAATGATGATACTGGTATCAGTACTTATTTTGGATTATCGATATTTGTAAAGAAAATTATGTATTTTCTGATACCGGTACAGGAACCGCATTCTAATAGTGTAGCATATGTCCCACAAAAATGCCAACTCAGGATCAGAAAATAATCCCCGTGAACTGATTTGCCTTGGTTATTCCTTATGTCCAAGAATATCATCCCAACCGTAATTAGTGAGAGATTTAAGTGATTTGGGACTTTCAGGCTGAAACCCACCAAATTGCATGATATTTTATAACAAATTCTAATGTTAGTCATTCCTATGCGCATAAGCAGAACCCCCCCCCAAAAAAAGTCTAGTCACCTTTAAAAAAAACGAAATCTTTGTGAGTAAAGATCTCTCAAACTACTTTTTTGGATCCACCACTGTTCATAATTTATTTTCCAAGAAATTCATTCCAGCATCTTCCTAAATAAGAAATTTTTCTAAATTTAGAATGCAGGAGGTTCCAGAAGTAATAAATGCGATCTAAGCGGTATTTTGGACCGGTGCAAAGGAACCCCGAGTAGACTGAAACTGCATTCTCCCAGTTTTACTTTTTTTATAACTTTAAAAACGTTTCACATTTCAATTTCAACTATTGCATCAAAGTTCCAATATACACAGTAGTATTCTACGAAACTGACTTAACTTTGACAGAAAATCTTGTACGTGATATCTTTCAAATTTTGGTGGCCTTTACAGTGGCTGCTTTCCATACTTCTACAACAATGAACCCTTTCGGTAATTAGAAGTGATGTTAACCGCCAACATTATACCCAATATACAGTTAGATGTTTTATCTTACGGTAACAGTTAAAACTTCCTCTTTTCTGTTCATCGTTTTGCCGACAGAGGACTGTGAAACTCTTTTCATATTTTGTGCAAAGTAACCCCTGATGTGCAAAGTACGGTATACAAATTTACGGTATACAAAATCCTTGTTGAAAACGAGTAAGCACGTATCCAAGCATTTTGATAAATTTCTGTATGAAGTGAGGAAGATGGTCAATTCCTATAATTTTGTTCATTTAAGAATGATGATATAGAGCTTGTATGTCTTGGGTTCACATTAAAACGGATGATCTGCTTGAAATGATTTGTTTTCTTCCTATACTGTATGTAGCGTTTGGCTCCAGTCAGATTTTTATACTGTTACATTCATTAACATGTGTGCTGTAAGAGGAAGGTGAAACTAGGTGTATAAATATATTGGTTTAAAATGTGAGCTCATCTTTCATCGTCTTCAAATATCAACTTTGAAGGAGAGAGGAGGCAAGGTCCAAATACGTGGTGAATATGTTAAAGTGATATCGTGATTGTCTGTCTGATCGAATAACATGAGTTGTTCTTAAACCTTTGATTCACAAGTTTGTTTCTTCTGCACACCAAACTACAGGTTTAATTCTCATACACTGCATTTGTTTCAAATACTTCTGTCCGGCACTATACAAAAAAATCATCCCTTCAATAAAAGAGAATTTTAAAAATGCTAGGACATGTTCTGTTTATTTATAATAAAGATTTAATATACTGAATTTCAGCTCTCCAAGTTGAACAACTTGTGAGATACTAAATTTTTCGCAAAAATTCAGATTCACTTAGAATATGTAACATAATGAAACCGATACGCGTATGATAACTTCCCAGTTGGGATTGGGACCTAACTATGTACCAAAAATCATTTCATTTGACTTTGCAATTTGGATGTGATGATCACGCACACATAGTTACATTCAATTTTTATATAATGATTCATATATTACACATGATTCAAACATTTTTCCCAGTAGTTAGCTCCTCTAAAAAGTCACAGGCTGCGTCTCAAAGCTAACTAATAGGTCCTATTGCTATTATTACAATTCCAAATATCAATATCTAAAATTGACTGAAGTTCATTTTTCAATAGAAACAAATGTAAAAAGAAGAAAAAGGATGCCTTGAAAGTAAAACGTAGACAAATTCACCAGTGTTCAGAAGCTGTCTACAATGCATTGAGCAGAATGGGACGGTGGGTCGTAATGCGTTGTTAAGTCAGAGTGGATCGGTAGGTCAGAATGAGTCGGTGTATCAGAGTGGGTCCCGGTAGGTGGTGGGTCGCAGTGAGTCTCGTTCTGTTCACCCGTGACCCACTGACCCGCTCCATCTCTGGATTGCACATACGGATAAACCAAACATATATGTGTGTTATAACCTCCACTAATTTAAGATGATTTACAAAAAATGCAAGAAAGAAATTATTAATAACATATATAAAAATGTATTATAAAAGAAAAAGAAACCGGTGTACTCGAGAATTGAACCCGCGTTGTCCCACTAAACAGGCAGACACCTCACTAATTTATCCACGGCACAACTCGTGGTTTCGAAGCTTTATTTATACTGAGAGTGTTACGTAACAACGCTACCAAATGTCAGTACTGGTGCGACCACCGTCTTGAAGACCCATTTTGCAGTTACGAAATCACTCTTTTAATCCCCATTAATCCGATATTTATATACCTAGATCTATCTATATTTATATATCTATCTCTATACCTATATCTGTCTCTTACCTACAACAGTAAGTAAGAGTATAGATTTTTTCATTCTTGATTTTAATCTACAGAACAAATGCTTTTAATGAAAACATGGAGCCTGTTGCCGTAGATGGCTAAAGGTCGTAAATGAAATTCAAACTTCAAGTGAAACAGGGGTAACTCACCGACAATGGCTGATTTAACACGTTCGATAACTGCGCGTATAATGGCTGATTTATAAACTCAATTGATATAGCCTGTATAAATAGATATGTGGGTAACGCGTTTGACTGTCGTTCTAAGGATTCTGTGTTCGAGTCTCAGCCTAGACTGAATTACATTCTTTTCAAGAAATTAAACATATAAATGATATTGGCGTTTGGCACTGAAAGAGATTTATGCTATGAAGGGAGAAAAGCCAAGACAGATACACGGGACAGGAGGAAAGACGGAGACTGTTTATCCTTAAGTGTTAAAATTTAATTTATTTCCATATGTATTGCTCTTTCCTTTCCCTCTTTCCTCCTTTTCTCATTTTGTTTAGCTTTACATACTTTTTGGGTCTCTGCATGATGCGTATTATTCTTTGCAATAATTCCTATCTCTTTGAACTTAACGTGAATGTAGTTTTTGCAGATTTATCTCGTGGTTGTTTCTCTAAGTGATTCTCTCAAATAGTAATACTTTTTCCTCCAAATGGAGGAATATCCTGGCATGTTATGTATCCAGCATGTATTTGCTGTCATTTTGGTTGTGCAACTATCAGACATACAGTGAAGCCATTCTGCTACTGGAAAAACTATCATTTCTCATATATCTAACCTGCAGTTTCTAATCGTCGTAACTGTACACCCAACCACAAAGGTATCTCCCCCTAAGAGCTCTAATTCCATTACTTGGGGTCCAGGTCTTTTGCAGTTGTGAGAACGCCTAGACAGATGCAACCTCAACTTACACGTAACTTTTCTCTGCAATAACAGCAGTTGGTAGCACTGAGTTAAGTCTTTATGCAAGTAAAATTGTGAGTAGATGACGCACGAAACCTTTTTCCATTCTGAGATCAATCTCTCTGGTGCAGAGCGTGTTGTCCAATGAACATCATATCTTAATTTCGATATTGCTGTGTATGTAATGTATTTTTTCATTATATACTGTATATTCAAAGAAATAAAAACACTAATCTCACATGAATCAGAAAATGCTTGAAAGTAGACAAAAATATCAAATCTAGAGCAACTGCTGAAAATAAATTTGTAAATCATTGTCTCTATTAACAGATCTCCAATTCTCCTGATTCCAACACCTTTTTCTTTCTAGGGAAGAGAAGATCTTGCTTGTCACACTGAGTACGCATTGAAATTGAAATTGAAACAGGAACACTTGAAAGACTTTCAGCCTGGCCGTGATTCGAACCCGTGTCTACCGAATAGAAGTTCAATGCGCTAACCACTCACCTACCACGCCACTTAACCTTTCCCCCAAAATAATTAGTTAAAATCGTTTCCTGGAAAAATATAAACAAGATACTCAAATATAACAAAAAAATATAAACAAAGTATAAATAAAAATATAAACAAGGAAATATAAGTAACTTGTGTGAGTGTCTTAATGATTTATTCGTAATTTCCTTGTTTAAATCAAAAACAACTTATACAGACGTTCCTCAATGACGAAAATATCACCAAACGCTCTTCAAGTTGAGGCTACGTCATCGGCAGAGCAGTACCTTGTGGGGCACAGGGAGCAGCTGCCCCACAGAGAAGCTCCCTGCGGTTCCAGGGGCCCATTTTGAGACAAAATTTTCTTACTTCATATATGATACGAATATGAAACTAGAAATGAAGCATCAAATAGGGTTGCTACGTTACATAAGCAAAACAGTACATAAAAGGTAAATAGAACAAAAATGAGTCTTGGACCCATTTCAGTAAAAAATGTCTATTATTAGGGGCTCTAGAAATAATATATATTCGTATGGCTGAGATTTATCAATATTGTCCCCTCATGTATGGAATGGACCCAGGGAGTAACTAACGGAACCGCAGACCTTGCGGTGTTTGAGGCCCACAGGTTCCGTTGTCCATAAAGAATAAGAGAAAGTTGAAAAGAGGGGTCCCAAGAATTAGAAAAACAATACTCATATTGATTGGAACCTGGTGTTTCAGGGCACTGGATTATGTTTTTTAAGTTAAATAATTTAACTAACCTTCCTCAGTACCTTCTTTCCTATTTTTACGGGTTTTAATCACTTTTACAGTTTTTGCGCTAATTCTTTAAGAACAGGGACAAAAACAGAAACATTAAGGACAGTAGAAATCACAAACACTGTCGGCACGTTCTTCCCTTGCCTGGAGTAAAACAATAAAATATGAAGAACATGCAATTTTTGGTCTTCCATTTTCTATGTGTTGTCAAATCTGTAAAAGAAAACCAAACAAAGAGCAATATTAATACAGGAAACACTCAACATCTTAGCTATTCATGACATAACTATTGCGTGATCCGAATAGCTCCAGTATATCCACAAATCATAATTTGTCATATTTTACCGAAATACGTCATTACTTTTCCGACAACCTGATACTTTAAATGTTGTTAATACGAAAAGTTCATTGATCTCATCACTTATTCACTTACTTTCTTATGATCATCAGAAACTTTGGAGTACTTCCCGTAGATATAAAGAGGTGAAATGTAGTATTTAGGCTTGGTGTAGCATGCAAATTAACAAATAAAAAGCAACAAGATGATATTTACCTTATCCAAGTCCCCTTCAATGGAGTGTGTTGATTATTCAACAACAAGACGTGAAATCCAATCAGAAAATTCAATATAAAGTATGTAGCCAAATCTCGACTTTCCAATAATAATAATAATAATAATAATAATAATAATAATAATAATAATAATATCAATTACGTAAAAATACCTTCCAATAAAGTAAAAAGTGAATGTCACGCCGGGATCCAAACCCGGGCCACTGATATGGCAATTCTCTGCTTTCACACTTTGCCTTCAATTTCTCATACAAAGACAAGAAAATAAACTAGTAGTTATGTTAAATAAACATAACATCCACTATTTCCACACGTGTTGATGTAATTCAAAGAATGCGAAAATAATGTCTGCCGGCTTTTCTTCTTTAGAAATTAGAAGTTACGGCGAGGAAGAATTGCAGTAATGTAAATCGGAACCAGTTAAAAACGATGAGGTGGCCTCATCTTGAAGAACGTTTCCGTGATATTTTCCTCATTGACGAAGGTCTATATCACTTGTTTTTGAGTTAAAGAAGGAAATCTCGAGTAAGTCATTGTGACACTCATAAGGAACATCTTCTTATACCAGTATTAGTGCGAGTATTTTGTGTATAGTCTTACATGCAATGCTTTTAACTAGCTAATAGTTTAGATGGAAGATGAAGGGACGCTGTAGGTAAGTGGTTAGCGCATTGAACTTCTATTAGGCTTATCCGGGTTTAAATCTCGGTCATTTTCTAACTTTTTCAAATGAACAATTTCAATTTCAATACATACTCAATGTCACAAGCAAGATCTTTTCTCCTCCAGAAAGAAAGATGTTGGAATGAGAATTGGAGAAGGTATGTCAATGAAGGCAATCATTTACTAACTTATTTCCAGTCGTTGTTCTAGATTTGATATTTTCAGCTACTTTTGAGCATTTTCTGGTTCATGCGTGGTCAGTATTTTTATTTCTCTAAACATACAGTATATAAAGAAATACAAGTAATACATTACATACACAGCAATATTAAGGTAAATATATACTGCTCTTTGGAAAGCACGATCCGAACCATAGAGATTCATCTTAGAATGGAGAACTGTTTCGTTAGTCATCTACTTTACAATTTTGCCAGGATAAACACCTGGATCAGGGCTACCAACTGCTGTCAGTGCCGACAAAGGTTACGTGTAAGTTGGGTTGCACCTGTCTAGGCGTTCTCACAATTGCAAATTACCTGGACCCCAAGTAATGGAATTAGAGCACTTAGAAGAGAGATACTTTTGTGGTTGGGTGTACAAATTAAACAAATTAAAATACGGAAAGTGATTAATGCAGACGTCTATACCATACGAAAGTGACTAACGTTGTAGTCCATACGTAACAGCTTATAAGTGAACAGTAATAGAAATTGGAATTGTCTTTTTGTGCTTTTTTATTAAGTTTCATTGTTTTGTTCTCAGTTTGGTGTTATATTTGATAGTTGATGAATTCTTCGAGATATCAAAATAAGTACACAGCAATTTTCTTATATTCAGAAAAATGTCATTGAAAACTACAATGAATTTATATTTTTGTCTTATCTACGAATAAACGTAGTGTATTTCAAACATCGAAAGTTGCTTATCATCGAATTTAATTACTCTAAAAATCAATTAGGAAATCTAAACAATTTTTTTCTTTATGTTTTATTGTAAATAGCAATTAACAATAACACTTTCTCCTATGTTCGTTTTCAATGTTTATATGGTAAAACTAAAAAAAATCGATGTGAAATTTGTTATGAATATTGACATAAAATGTCCAAATTATTTTACAAATAATAAAACTGTTATTAGTTTGTTGATCTTTATTTATTTCTCATTGTTAAAAACATTTTATACGCAAAGTTTTAAGATTTTAAATTGTATTCAAACCACAGCTCAAAGTATATGGAACGAACTACGAAGACTTATACAGTATTGTCCCAAAGTATGTTCTTCCCAAGGACTTAGGAGGATATGAAGAGCCTGTATGCGTACTGAACAGTAAGTGAGTTTGTAACTTGCGTTATCAATACTATATTTAACGCCTTTGAGATTGTGGACACAATTTATGGCATCTTTTTTTATTATTTTATAATTAATTGCAATTAATGCTTTTACTTTAATTAGTACTCGATAGTTGTTAGGATAGTATTAACAATTATTGTAAGATAGTTGTTAAGAGACATAAGTATATTTTCCCTAATCTCATAACTTAAATAATGAGAAAAAGTTATCGAATGTTACAAATTTGCAGTCATAAAATGAAAGAAAATGGTAAGCCATTAAAAATCACAATGACATTTGGATTCTTTCAAAATATGTGCCTTTACTAATAAAATGCAAGAAGAAAATAAAGAACATGAGATATTCTTTCTATTCTATCTTGTCCAGTGTTTACTTTATACTAAGTTCATGTTAATAGAATTTGTGATTAAATTTTTCTTAATAAAATAACATAATTTTATGCAATATTCATATCGTTAGCATTGATTAGAAGTCTTCCACTTATTAAATCACAGATATAACCTCTTCAAACTGCATTCTTTTCTTGCTGGATTAGTGAACCAGTGAAAAATTTAATTCATTTCCGGATTAATACCGGCTCGGCCTGTAAAGTACATAGTCTTCAAGTAGTGGTATCTTTGTTCTTTTATTTATACGTAGGTATCTTAACACATTTTATGAGTAAGGAATCATCATTGTCTTTGACAAACAACCTTTAGGTCAAAACATCCCCTTGTTAAAGAAGATACGTACGTTCCTCTAGTCGCATACTCCAGAAAATCTCGAGAGAAATCAAGGACTACCATCTATAAAATAGTGATCTAACAAAGGTTAAACTTTATTAGAGGAGCCTAGAATGTTAATTGGTTCACTCTTAAAAATTTACCAGTGCCCCCTCCTTCCATGTCTTGTATCTGGGTCAAGATAATATCTCTTGAAAAATAAAACTATATTGCTAAATTCTGTTAATTATAAATTTAACTACAATTGCAGTCGACATTAGCCACTTTTTAGGCAGATTTTATGCGTCATTTAGCTATTTTCTCAAGGCACTTGTTGGCAGCAGTGGTGGTTTTGTTGCAGGCCTGGAATTGATGTGAAAGGTCAACTCAAATAAGTCATTTCAAGAAGATACTATATAATTTGGGTGGAGGAGGGAGTTTGAGTATGTGTGATTTGTTGTTAGATTATTATGTTTGGAAAATATTGTTCGTTAAAGAACTATTGCTTCGAGATCCACAAACATCCTATTAATTTTATAATACATGAGTACTCATCAGCAAAGAGAACACAATTTTAAAGATTGACATAATTCGAGAAAATATATGACATTACTCAAATTATGTAAGAAATATGTTAATACTCCCAAAACTGTATATCTTTATCGGATAATTATTAAAAACCCAATAATTTTATCCGAAACCGATATTGTAAAATAGCACATTTCTGAAGACCAAAACTAAAAGGAAAAATAGTTTTTCTTTGATTTTTGTTTACCTGGACAAAAAAAAAATGAAACCTAAGGATGAACAGAAATATTTAATTTAAATCTTTTGCTATGAGTCACGGTGACACAAATTGCTAGGGGACGAAGGTTAATTTCTTAATTTTCAATATCTGACAAACGAACGAAAACTAAAAGATTTTCCAAGTGGCGATAAGAAAGTAAATCATAATTAGGTTTCATCATAATTAGGTTTCAGCTAAAACTTCAATACTCTGATTTAGTCACCAAATTTCGTTTCAAGTTTTGAAGTTCAGTGTTTGACTTCAACATATAAGAACTTTGTTACAAATAATTAGCATTTACATTCCTAAATAGTGGTCTATAGACAGTAAGGTCATTCAAGTCATTAAGCAACAGGTTCTATGATTAGTTAATTAATACTAAGTTGCCTTAGTATTAATATTAATAGTTGTTTCCACCAACTTTTGAACCATTTGTACAGTATAGGTTCAAATCGTGCTTGGTTAAAAGCGATAATTGTTTATATTTGACAAATTTATTCATTGAGTTATTTATGTTTTTGCGTTTTCCCACCAACCACCTCAAATTTCATACAATATTTATGAAATTATTCAAGTACTTTGTTATGTACAACATTGTACTCATTTAAATCAACGAGTAGGAAGCCATAGTACTTAGTGACACCTATTAGCGTAAGGCAAGCAAGCAACAACGCAGGTTATAACACCTATTAGCGTGATTGTTTACTATTAGAAATCCTTAGGATGGGCTACTACATGGTTATATTATGATGTATTTGTATAGTATTATTATTTTTTGCTAGAATAATATCAGTAACTGTGACCAGAATTAAGTCACGCTGCATGCTCATATTGACTCACCACCACCACTCACCGAGAGTCTCGACTTAAACTCACCAAGTGTCGAGATAATTATAGAAATAAAATAGAGACCACACTGCTAATGATATTTAGAATACTCGAAATTTGTTTTCTTCTTAATCAGGCAATCAGGAGATTGCATATTGTACTTGGTGTAGCCCTGATTTCACAAATGGCGTTGCATTCCATTCTTCTAAATGTTTCCTAAAGATTTACTGTCATGAGATAAGATTTATTTTCAACAAGGAGGGAATTTCTTTCGTGCATTATTCATTAAACTGAATATCCTCTCTTTCTTTGCGAAAGTCTCAGCAACAACTTTAATTATTTTTCTTGCTTCTTTCATAGTTTGGGGAATTTCTGCATGGAAAATATTGATTAATAAAATCTGAAAATGCATTTAAAGAAACGTTAGTTGTACCTTTAAAAGCTTGGGAGGCTCAAAACGTGTATAATAATAATAATAATAATAATAATAATAATAATAATAATAATAATAATAATAATAATAATAATAATAATAATAATAATAATAATAATTTTGAGCCTCCGGAGCTTTTGAAGATACAACTAACGTGCATTTTCAGATTTTATGGATAATCAATATTTTTCATGCAGAAATTCGCCAAACCATGAAAGAAGCAAGAACAATAATTACAGTTGTTGCTGAGACTTCCGCAAAGACAGAGAAGATATTCAGTTTAATGAATAATGCACGAAAGAAATTCCCTCTTTGTTGTTGTTATTATTATTATTATTATTATTATTATTATTATTATTATTATTATTATTATTATTATTATTATTATTATTATTATTATTATTATCATCTCATAAATAAAAGGTGAAGAAAAATTTTAACAACCGATTAAGTTGAACCGATGCGAACCGACTCAATGATACTATTGTCCATATACGTATTTTATAAATATTTAGGGTGTTGGCAGATTGTTACTGAAAATGAATATCATTCTGAACAATATTAAATGTATTGTTGTTATAAATCTTAGGCAATAAATATATTGTTTTATTTTTTTATTTTTCGTAGAAAAATGCTTTGCATTACTTAAAGAGGAAAGGGAGTTTCTATTGAAAATGGGAAGAAAGATGTCAGACGAATCCAGGAGACCAGGAAAACCAAAAACTTTTGACGAAATGTTTGGAATGGAAGGAAGCTTCAGGAAGCTGACAATAGATTAAATTCTAGTGCAAATGAACACTAACGATTGTAACACATGTGTAAATACTTTGTAATGCAATAGAATATGTTTGATTCAATCTGTCTAATTTTAAAATTAAATGAAGATATAATTCACTTCTTACTCTTGAGATAAAAGTGGTTTGGTGTACCCTACAAGGCCCGCAAGATGTCTAAATCCGCAGCTGATTAACATCAGTTCCTTTACAATCAACCAATCTGTCATGCAACAATTTCCTTCTTTCGATTTACAAGAACTGATCTTCCTGGCATTGCACACTATTATTTATAAGACGCAGGTTTATGTTTGTCACTTATTAACCAATAATAGAACTAGCGCACTTTGCTTAACTCTAATCAGAGGTAATCTTAATAGAATCCAATAACGTATTTACTTCTTGTATAAACAAATCGTCTCTCACTTCAACTGAAACATTTATTTATGACATTTTATTATTTATTTATTTCAACTGAAACACGAGCCCTGCTGCTCCAAATTCTCAGAACAGTTATAGTTGGAGCGAGTGAAGCAAGCTTTTATCATTAGAATTAACTGACATTGTGTGTCTATGCCCTCGACTTCTTTTCCGCGTAAAATCTCGTAAAATTTATCCAATTTTAATGAAGCTTGGTTTGGGGCTTTCCACAGCACAACGAAAAGTTACTGTTGTTTGGATTTGAACTACATTAAGAATAAGTTGAAAACGAAATCAACATTCACTCCATATTGCAAGTCAACATACCTACATGCAAAATAATTTCCAGTAAACTACGTGAAGATTATTTGATATTGTTAAAACACAGTATACATTTTCTTTTAGCCGTCTGGATCATCTCCATTGGTTGAATTGAATTGAATTGAATTGAAAAAGGCTTTATTCAAGAGGGCGAGGTTCAGCATATTGCTGCTCTACCACCTAACCCTTGTCAAAGAAGTACATTGAGTTATACAAAAAACATACAATCAGTTGAGTCGAAAGATACGGTTATATACAACAAAAATACAGGTATAAATTAAGATGATAAAAAAAGAAAAGAAAAGACAAAAAGTGGTACTTTTAACAAAACACACTCACACGCACAAGTACTACAAGTGAAGAAAGAAAGAAAAAAAGAGCATACAAATGCAAACATGAAAACAAACACATACCCATCAATAACATAGAGACAAAATAAGTTATGCTTGTGATACACAATATAGGGGGCAGGGTGATGAAATATTTTTACAATGCATGATTATTTAATAAAGAAGATGAAACAATTCATGTCTGATTTCATTTACGTGGTTCAAGTGATAGGATACAATTCATGGGTACCTGAACTTAAATTTTGTTGGCTGAGTAAATAAATTTTTAACATTTTCTTGAAAGAATTAAATGTTTTAGCTTCTTTTACTACATTTGGTAGGGCATTCCATGACCTTGGTGCTAATACTGAAAATGCCGCAGTGGTTTGCTTAAGTCTATGGTGCGGAATATCAAACGTATTTCTTTTGCGTGTTACGTGAGTGTGAATAGTTGACCTAGCAGTGAGTTTTTTGTATAAATACGCGGGACGTGTTGTTTTAAGAATTTTATAAATGAGAGAGCAATAATGCAAATGTCGTCTTCTGGACATTGTCAGCATGCTATTGCTGTTCAGAATAGGCAAAATATGATCAAATTTTCGTATGTTGTAATAGAAACGGATGCATGAATTTTGTACCTTTTGGATCAGGATGGCATTGCTTTTTGTTAGAAACGGGCCATACACAACATCACAATAATCAAACAAAGACAGTATCAGCGTTTATGTCAGGAGTAGCTTGGTATCTTTGGACAGACAGTCTCGTATTTTGTACAAGTTTCTTAGTATTCCTAGAGCTTTTGAACACTGAGTAGAGACATGATTTTTCATAGAAAGTTTATCGTCAATTTGTACTCCAAGACTTTTAACACAAGATGAATAGCTAATGTTTGAGTCCATTATTTGTAATTCTAATTTGTCAGGAGCAATTTTATTAAGTTGATTAGCGGAACCTAGAACAGTATAAGTACATTTTAAGGGATTAATAATAAGACCGTTATCAATACACCAGTTACTGATAGCCTTAAGATCTTGGTTAAGGAGTCGAACAACTTGTGGCAAGTCCTGAGGCAAGGTTTTTATAAACAATTGAGTGTCGTCTGCGTAACAATACATCTTTGAATGCTGTACAACAGATACAAGATCGGCAAAGGTTGTTGCGGTTGAAATCGGCAAAGCAGAAGCGCATAAAAGATATCAAGCTCCTTCGAACTTCCAAATATTCTTATTTAAATAACATAAGAAAAATCCTTTATCTCTTTAATTTTGAGAAAAATGAGTCAGTTATAATGTAATGTGGCGTATATGGGTATTTTTAGAAATAATAAACACTTCTGACCAGAGTATATACACTTGTTTATTAAAAACTAAATTCTAGTGTAACAGTTTCGACAACTTAACGTAGTCTTCATCAGACACTAAGTCTGACACCTATTGGATAAACAATAAGTTAAATCGAACCTCCTGTTAATAAAACAATCTTGACCTTCTTCTGAATTGCATAAGCTCAAAAACTACATAAGACAAAAACAAAGTTTATCTTTTATAATTGTTTCTTTCAAAATATGATTAACTGTTAGTTTGTCCCAGTTATATACAGTGTTATTACTAGAGAGCGGATGTTTAGGCATTAAAAACCTGGAAAATAGGCAAGCAAACAGGCACTTAAAATTTAAGAAATAGGTAGTAAAATATACATTAAAATATAACTTGAAATAATAAAGATAAATACTCAATACAATTACAAAAGTACATTCAAGTCATGGATAATGTTCAAAGAATACAGAAACATGCCTGTTTGTTAATATCTTCTTTTATTGTATATATAAAAACGAAACTTTACTTGCATTCCATGTATATTTGGTAAATATATTCTATACAGCACTTTATCAGTGCACATAGCAGTTCAAAGTTCTACATTTTATCACTACAAACAGCAGTTCGTAATTTACAACATTTGATTTATACTCTCAGGAGCTCATCCTACAACACGGAACAGTCACGAGATGAAATACTGGCAGCTTTCAAACAAAAGATAAATCGTTCCGTATATTTTAATTCAATACAGTCTGATGATTTGTCGACACTAGGAAATATTCATTCCAATTGCACATGATTAGAAGATAGTATTATAGTACGGCTTTGCGCGTCCCAGAATATCCTGTCATTCGGCGACTCCCGCAGAGTACGCACGGTTCTTCACCTCCAAGCAATACAGCCTTGAACTGATTTACCGGTAGGTTCAGGAAATGTCCATCTCTCCGTCAGTCACCCAAAGATTCAGATATAAGCGCAACCTATCTCTCTGCAAAGGTCCGGATTCGGGAGGTTGCATCCACGAGAAGACCTAAAATGCAATAATGAGAAAAGATGAGGGCATCACTCACTCTCAAGTACTTGTCACATCGAATATTGCACACTCGTTTTACTGATGTCATGCTTTCTGAAAATAGAACAAACAATTATAAGTACTCTCAGTGCCATTTATTATTAAAAACTAAACATACCTGAAATGTTAGAAAAAAAAGCTATAAAGTAACCTTGCTCCAGTAAAGTAATTGGTTCCTAGAATTGATTCGAAAGTTCTAATAAGATCAAAGTCTTAGTCCAGTTTCGCACGTTAACATTCACAACCATGTAGCACAAGTCCTTCCATTTTCAATATCCACTCAATCGTCTTACAATCATTCTTATTGCCACATCTGCCTCACTATAAGACGTCTGTTCTGGAAAAACATTATGACAAAGTTATTTCACGTTCAGTTCAAAGTATGTTGACTTGCAAAATAATTTTGTTGCAGGATTGTCTAACTCATGTCCTATCGGTTTTTTTTTTTTCGCCAAATGCTTTGTCCGCTTCAAAATATCTCGTCCTCCCATACCTTCTTATCACGAAGTATGATACGGTATAGTTTTACTTTAGTATTAATTAATAAAATACTAGTAAACTTTACTAAAATGTTAATCACCAATTTTGTAGATGACTAGTAACATATTATGTATAACTTTAACTTTTTAAAGTTATTACGTAGTTGATATATTAAACTGATGCCTGGGAGCGAGAGTAACATTCATATTTAACAAAAATATGCTGAATCATGTTTTACACCAACATTAAAACAAAAATTCTTAGTTTCTCCACAAACTTCTCTCGTCTTTCCTCTTCCTTTTCTTCTACTCGCGTTCCTTTTTGTACTATTAGGTGGCAGCACAATCGACGGAAGGCACACACAAGGCGAACTGTATGAATGTAGATCAACGTCACCAATGCACACTAATGCAAAATTTGCGTTCAAGCGAAAAAACATATTAGGTGTAAATTTGGAGCAGTTACATTGGCGGTCGAAAGGAATGTATGCACTATTGAACAACAGGGGCGTCATTTCAGACTTCGCTTGAGGGGGCAAAAGCGCCACCGACATAAGACTTTCTCGTCTTGTACAGCGGGGGACACTTCTAAATGGTACAGCCATATGGAGATTTACGGCTAAGGTGTACCATTTAGAAGTGTCCCCCGCTGTACCAGTATATAAGTAGACAATCGATTAAAGTATATGTATTCCTCAAACCCTTGGAGGGGGGCAATTGACCCCTCCTGCCCTCCATAAATGACGCCCCTGTTGAACAATAGTAAACGTTCAAGAACCCTGTACTGTGATTTCACTTAAACTGAAAGCACTATTTCAATATCATTCACGACACAAATTCACTGGGAATTTATAAGAGCTTTCGCTGGCGATTACTTCATCAGATGAAAGTTTTTTTTTTTTTTTTTTTTTAACGAAGAAAAGCAAAATAACGAACTCGTGGAGCATTTATACACATACATAAAGAATTAATGGGGTTTTATATGTAAAATCTTTCTTCATTTGTAGTTTTTTTTTATGGCAGTGTTATTAAGATAACCAATTACAGGTGCATGACGTATATTTTGATACACAAATGAATATGAATCTCATGATATGCTTATAATATTTTGCTTACACTATTACTATATACGCTTTTATCACCAATAATAACACAAATGTTATATAGAAATATATTACATTATTTAAGCATAAAATATTAACACTACATATTTTATATTAACATCATAACTTTTTTTTTTACACAGAAAATTTTTCAATTTCCTTCATCAACTTTTCATGAATAAGTTTTAACGTTGCTATAAACTGAATTAATTGCCAGTGGCGAACCTAGGCTGTGGCCTAAGCCCCCCAGTTTTTTGAGTAAAAAAATTGATTTAAGATATTATTTAGATATTTCTGACAGTTTTCAGTAAACATGATATACCTATCATAGTCTGGGTTCTGACTACCCCCCTTCCCCGCCGAGTTTTTACCGTCTAGATCCACTTCTGGCTAGTGTCAGGAGAATTATTTACACCAAAACTGAGAAAGAATGTTTTCCAAGTATATTATTGAAAGGTTTAGAATCCGAGCCATTGAACAAGCCCCGATCTATGTCCAGTTACCAACGTAAAAATATCGTACAAGACGCAATTGATGGTTGTAGTCAGTACAAGGCATTAGAATCATGTCACTCATGATTCTGAATACTGCTTTAGAAAAATGCTATACAATGTGAATTGGGGTGTGAAATATACCGGCTTGTAGAAGGAATCAGTGTTCCTCAAGACATTGATTCATCGTTTGATTTCTCTGTATCAAGTGACAATGATGATGAAACGGATAATGAGTGTTGTTCCACGGAGAGCAATGCGAATAAAAGAAATTTAACCGGTAAAGTGTCTTTCGTATTTTGGCAATCTTTGCAGATGTTATTTCATTTTTGCCTCATATGTCGTGCTCCTGTACATACCTTGAAGCACAAAATTATAGAGTCAGCGATAAAAATTGCAACAAAACGTGAAAATGAACATAATTATCTTTGGGAATCGGAAGAATGATTCAAGAAAGGGTACTTAGGTGTTGTAGCGATCTCGTCAGCCATCTATTTACATGGTATTGGTTTCGAAATTTTAGTTCTTTTTCTGAAACGCTGAACTTATGCTTTGTAGGAAACGTTTTATAATATTATAAAAACTTTTGTGCAACCCATCATCAGATATTATATTTTCTACATGCAAATGATATTTCTAAGTCTTTGCAGTCAGTTCTGGAAAAGGAAACCGCACTTAGAACGTGCCACCGCATCTCTCACAAACGAAATGCTTGGCACTGTGTAGTATGTAAGCCTGCTCTTGCTGCTTGACCACGTATGACGTCATCACAAAAACTTTCTTCATCTGTTACTCGCTAACGACTGAACGTATCGCGATCAAACAAACACCATTTCTTTTAGAATTTTCAACTCTACAAATAGAAATAAATTGTAAAAAATGCATTTCTATGTCGAACTGCTCCTTTAACCTACAAGAACAGTTTGAGGAGCGGGTTCTAATACAGCGTTAGATACTATACTAGATATTTTCTTCCACGTATTGTAGCTTAAAAGGCTAGCTTAAGCACCTGAATCGCACAGAGATTAAAAATTTTCACTCATAATTTTGACAAGGATTTCAGCAGTGGCGTATGTAGTTACATTACTTTTACAAAATTTTTTAATCTCTTTTTTATCAGACGAGAAGACATCATCCCATTGTACCAAATTGATTAAATTTTTATCAAGTTTTACAAAAACAGTCTGGCAATCTGGAAGAAGTGCATTACTTAACTTATTACTACGTGTCAGAGTTAATTCCTTGCTATGAGCACTCTTGAGACAGGGCGTTTCTAGTTTGGGGGAGGAAATCTGTTCTGAAACCCAATATTACCTGCAGCAACATTCAAAAAATTTGGTCTTGGTGACCTAAAATCAGTAGGATTACCAAAATTCGAAGGATTTACAAAATTTTCATTACTGTAACTACTTTGAGGTGGAGTCCTAATCTGAGAATTACCATTTGTTGGCCTATTACTTACACCAGTCGTGAATTCACCTTCATTTACGTTAACATTACTGTTATCTACGGCGGAGTCATGAGTACAGAAGTACACGCTTTCTTCGTACCTTTCGGAACTATCATTGTTATTCCATTTTTTTTTCTTTTTATTTCTACGAAAAGAATTTTTTATTTTTCGATTACCTTTATCGTTTGAATTGTCATTCGATTGTACTTGAGCAGATTTACCATAGTTGTCATTACCATTCTGATTGTTTTTCTGTTTACCGTTCTTACTGGCATAGACCTGATTGACTTTCATAAACCTATGATTATTACCATTATTGTTACGGTTATCAGAACTGGGAATCACTTCTAATATTTGTATGACAGATAACACGGAACACAAATTCATGGTAGACAACGTGGTTAATTGACGTCTGTAATAAGGTGGAATCAGGTTTAGAATCGTGCTAATTGCCAATGATTCTTTGATGTCGGGATTAATCTCTTGAATTTTATTGCACCTATACGACACAAAATTATACACACTTCCATCGACCTTAGATCATATTGTTTGTACTGCAATACCATTAGTTTATTGGCACGTACTTGTTCCTTTTTGAACTCCGACTTAAACAATCTAACAAATTGATCATAAGAAGTGGAAAAACCACAATTGTTTGTGTACCAATTTTGTGCAGAGCCAATCAACAAGAATTTAATATCTAAATACTGATTACTAGAAATTGACATAAGCGAAGCCTGATCTTCAAATTTACGCAGAAATGCAGTAGCAGTCAATTCGTTCTCGTGACCTGAAAATTTCTCAAGTGATTCTAAATCCCGTAACTTAATAGCTACCTTTCTTTCTCGGTTTTTCCTTCGTTTCGTCGTTTTTACTATAGCAGAACTATTATCACTGTGAGAATATGAAGAATCGTTTTCGCTTAACACAAGGCTAACATTATAATCAAGTAAAAGGTTTGTATTTTTGCGTACACTAGTTTCAACTCTTTCCTGTTTGATCTCATTATCAGGTTTTACATTACCTACATACGTCGAAGACCTAATTTGACATTTGATCAAGCTATCACGCAAATTTCTAACCTCTTGATTTACATCATCAAACTTACTTTCTACGTTACCTTTTACATCGTCTCAATCATTACTTGACTACTTCACGGGTGAGCTACTTCACGGGTTACAATACTAACTGCATAAACCTCGCGAATATTTCGATCTAATTTCATTACTCTAGTTTCATGTTCTTCCACTTTGTCCTGCATACGCTCAACCTTATCATTAACCAAACTGATATCGGAATTCAGATCTCTGACTTTATTTCCAATCAATACGGCGCGTTCACCGATGTCACTAACCTGATCTTCCAATTGACAAACTTTGGCATTAGCTAAACGTATTTTGTCTTCGTTACTGCTCACGATGAGCTTAACCTCATTAATTTTCCTTTCCTGTACATTTAGCTTCCCTTGAAACTGTACTGACAGTTGTTCAAACTTATTCACGCAAGTACGACTAACCCTGTCTATATCATTTCTCACTTGTGCTAGCTCGGTCGATAATGTTTGAATGCACTCGTGCATTTTACCTTCTAATACTTCTAATTTACATGTAAGGTCGTTAGAGGATTTTTCTATCTGTTGTTGAATATCACTTTTCGATTCATTAATAGCATCACTGACCTGTTGTTTAGTATCATTAAGTAATTGCATTTGTTGTGCTTTGATTTCACTATGACATAGGAAAACACTATGACAAAATTATTTCACGCTCAGTTCAAAGAATGTTGACTTGCAAAATAATTTTGTTATCTTGTTACATGTATTTTACGAGTTTCCTAAATTCAAATTGGTTGACAAGAAAAAACTATTATAAATCAAGAAACATACAATACCAGTTCTGTTTTGGTATAAAGTTTCGCTTGCATTTCTTTTTTCACTAAGAAACACTATTGTGAGCTTCAGATATTCTATTAGAAAATAATGTAAGTTAAGATTACAAAATCAAAGGCGTTAAAGGCAGTTTTTAGTATGTTGTTAATTTAACAGTGGCACAACTTCTTTCTTTTCTGTTATTACCTGTCAATATGCTTGAAATAGGAAACTTTTCAACCTCTCCTACTCGAATTATAACGACCTCAGTAAATGATATATATATATTGATTGATAGATATACTTGTTCCGTATAAACTCCTACACAAAATGTGTCTCCAGGTCCTGAAACACTACCAAGTCGAGTCAAGAGGGGATCCAGGACGAACTTCTGGGGGCGGTGGGTTGTAATACTGCTACTTAGAGCTACTTCTAAGAACTCCAAATTCTGGGATGGGTTTTATTTATATATAAAATAAGAAAGTTTACTCTTCTGGGAAGAGGGTGATCAGGGCAATTGCTCCCCTGGATCCGCCCCTGAGTCGAGTTTTAGTTTATGTATAAGTTGTAATTGATAATTGTTTTAAGATCTAATTTGTACATTTTCAGAAGAGTACCAAAATATTTACTAAAGCACTTTTGTCCTATTCTTTAAAGCTCTACAAACAATTAATTAAAAGAACAAAAGTCCACTACGTCCACTGATTTTTCTTTTTCTTTCCGATCGAGTAACCGATTTTTGTATATTCTTGAATTTCTCGTGTTTTCTTTTTTCATAACAGAGCAATTAAATTATTTTTAGTGCTGTAATAGGAAAAGAAGGTAGAACGTGCTGTTGTTTCTTCATTAAAATCGAAATGTTCAAAAAAAATTCCCAGGCAAAACACTTTTTTTTTTTTTTTTTGCTTTCTTACGAGCCTTTATATCTGAAAATATGAATAAAACCACTTACATATAAGTCGTTTTCGAGAAAAGTCTGAAAAACATATTCTTAGGAGCTAATTATCCTTTTTTAGAGAGAGAGAGAGAGAGAAGAGACGTATTCCGCTTTACAAGGTTGTTAATATAAAATTTATTTATGAAATATGAACACAACTGCCTAAGTCATTCTTCAGATAATCATTAGGAAAACAACACATCTTCAAACGTATAGACTAAACTATCTCTTCTGTTAAATATAAACTGATTATTTGCTGAGCAAAGCTTCTACTTATGGAAAATATCTCTTCTGGATTTACTCCAGACAAATAACATACCGTATATCATATTACAGTGTTGATAATTAAATATTCATTTTAGAAACACAAACTATATTGTTTGAGCTATTTTCGACAAAGACGCTGCTTTGAACCTAATTTCGGAGTTCGGAGTTTATTTTACAAGAATTTTCATCAATTTTAGAAAAAAAAAAACTCTGACTTTATTTCTCGTAAGTAAAAGAGTGAAACAGTGACGTACTGAAATTACAAAAGTACACAAAATGTTCCATCCTTTTTTTAAAAAATAATTCTTGATTTAAATGAGAAACACAAAATGTCACTAGCTGAATACATTACGCAAAATAAGGAAAATTCTCTCTAGTTCCTTTTAATTGATATAATATGACAAATACGACCAGCAAGGAAGACACTCGTCTATGTCAATCTCGTTAAAACCAGGGTAATTTAGGTATAACACAATATAAATTTTGCCTTCATCGTTCACTTTTTGAAATTTAATTTCATTGGGACAGATGCGTTAAGTATCATTTTCTTCATATTTCCCATTTTTTTTTCTTAAACTGCTAAAACCAGGCTATAAAAATAAAAGCTTGAAACCGAAAAATGGCTGAACCGTTTGAAATTTAAAAAAAAAAAAAAAAAAAAAAGTTTCCACTATATTACTTTGATTAAAATGCGTATCCTAAGGAAGGAGAAGAGTGAATCCTCAAGTAAGAGAGGTGAAACTCAATGCATAAACTTCTTCATAAAAATATTAAGACACATGTCCCAGAGTGTTGAAAAATTCCTCTTCAAAAGGGAAAAGAGACAAATTTTTAATTATTCTTTTCCATATTCGAATCAACGCTGTTTGGCTCATCATTACGAGAAAACATCATTTGAAATCAATTTTGAAAATAAGCTCGAAACGAGTTTAATTATCACATACGACAACTATAATAAAAATGTTCATCTTAGGGAAGGCAAAAAGTGCAAAATTTATGCCAAAAATAAAGTATCACGTGGCCCTCAAACAGGAAGATAGAACTTGGTATATAAACTACTTGTTAAAAATAACTTAATACGTGTCCCAGTGTTTTCGAAAATTCTAACGGAGGAAACATTGCCTATATTTCAGTTATTCTTTTTTAACCGACTTCAAAACAATAAGAAGTTTCACAATTTGACCCATTTATTATTATTATTATTATTATTATTATTATTATTATTATTATTATTATTATTATTATTATTATTATTATTATTATTATTTATTATTATTATTTATTATTAAATATTTTGCCTTTTGAAAGGTCTTAGGATTATTTGTTTGTTTGTTTAAGGTTTGGGCCTGGAAATGTTTTTCCTACGTTTCTCAATCTTCAGCTTGCTCTTTTAACTCCCAATATTTTCTTCTATTTTTAAATCATCGATAAACTGTTCTTCTTCTTCCTATTCCTCGCTTTTCTTCTATGGCTATGTGGAGAAGAAAGTTTCATTACAAGTTGTATCCAATCCAATTGCCTTTATTTTTATTTTTTATTTTTTTTTAACAAAGGATGCTGGTTATATATACAGACGCTTAATTTCTACATAAGTGCACCTATTTTGATGATTCTAATTTTATTTGAAAGAGTATTCATTCCTTGTGGTCTAGATCCTGTGATAGCCTTTGGAGCTACATCATGAAACTCCTCAGTGGCTGAGAGTGTTCATCATTAATTTTTTTGTGTATAATTACACATAAATTCGACAAAGATGAAAAGATGTCGAATTCTTTTTTTCTTTATAAAAGAATATTCTTTCCTTTGCGGTCCCACACTCATCAATGGCTGACAGTATTCATCACTAACATTTCTGTGTATAATCAATCATAACTTTGACAAAGATGGATCGATTTTGATAATTCTTTTATGTTTGAAAGAGTCTTTCCTTTGTGGTTCCACGTAAGCTTCATAAGAGGAATAATAGTCTCTGGAACTATATTATGAAACTCCTCAATGCTAACAGTCTTGTTATCATAGTTGTATATATAATTTCGACATAGATGCACCGACTTTGATAATTCTTTTTTTCTTTTTGGTTTGTTTGTTTGAAAGAGTATTCTTTCTTTGTGGTCCGCTGTAAACTTCATAAGGACCTAACAATAATCTTTAGAGCTAGACTATGAAACTCTTCAGCAGCTAATAGTATTAATATCGCGATTAGGAAACTTCATTGTATACATGTTCACGCATAACTTCATCCCATATGTAGCTACTGATTTTAATTATGTTTTTAAGGAGTTTAGCTTATCAAAACTTCCAAATATAAATTTGCCATGTCCTGGCGGCCGTCCAGGAGACAAAACATCTCAAGAACTACTTGACTAATCATCACCAAATTTGGTAACAATGTATATGGTCAAAATTCAGGAATCGAGTTCGTTTTTGAACCCGACACTCAAACCGGAAGTAGTAGAAATTAACCAGTTTCGGTTTTAACGTTAATTGCTATAGGATAGAAACAGTATAATAGATACCTAAAAAACAATTTTCTGTAATCAATTTAGCGTTGCAATAATGCATCCCATCTTCACTGTAATCTCTCTACTAAAACTGGAAATGGTAGAAATGTACTATAACTTCCAATTTCAATATTAACTGAAGAAATATCACGCCATACAAGTAAAAATCCTTTAGGTGGTGTGCACGTTAGACTACTACTTGTTTTATCAAGGAGTTAAATGTTTTAATTTTGCAAAAAGTGAACGTTTATAGGATTGTACAGACAAATTGCATATTGTATGATATGTAATCAATATACTTTGGTTAGCACGTATCTTTTGAGTCCACAATTAAAGCTACATATTAATGTATATTTAGTCTAGTATTTAAAATAATTTCTCTTGATACAAGAAAGAAAGAAAACTATTTAAATTTCTGCAGACTTTTTAAAATAGGTCAAACTTATATTATAAAAATGAAAAGGATGTTGTTTGTTACATAACGAGAAAACAACTGAGTCATTTCGAATGAATTTTTACACATGATTACTATTTACCTTGAACCCGTTCTTATCATGTCACTTTTATTAAAATGCATGTCCTAATGGGGGATGAAGATTCATAATGTATGATAAAAATATGAGAGTATCTTAGTAATCCCTCAAGTTAGAAAGATGAAACATTTTACATAAACTCGTCATTAAAAATACATGGGCACATTTCCCAGCGTTTTCCTTTTTTAAAGCAGGACTGAGATTTTCTTATTTTTTCTCCACATTCAAACTGACATATCTGTCTTACCATCACCGGAAAACAGGTGAATCATCTGAAATTTGTTTTCGAACATATTTAGCACTGTCCTTGAGCCGGGCTTTTATCGTGTCATTTTCATCATAGTGTGTGTACTAATAGGTGAGGTAGGCTTTTTAATTGTCAAAAATTGTGTCTCACAAGCCTCTCATGTTAGAGTGGTGAAACTTGGATTAGAAACAGGTGGGAATGTGCTCCAACTTCTTCAGTAATTTCGTTTTTAAGAGTAGGAAGAGAGCAATTTTTCCTTTCTTTTATTTTTTCCCTTTATTCAGTAGTTACATCGAGGTTCTGCCTCGTTATCAAAAGAAAGAAGGAGAACCGTTTTAATGATTCTTTGAAAATAGTTATCACTTGGCTCAAGCCGGGTTCGCATCATGAAGAAGGATTAAAAATTGAATATATAACGAGCCTCTCATCTTTGGAAGATGAAATTTAATGTATATGCTTCTCATTTAAGGTAAATTGTAACGTGCTTCAGCATTTTCGAAATATCGCTTCTTAGGAGGGAAGAGGGAATTTATATATTTTTTATCAATGCCCTATTTTGTATTTATAAAATGGACAAAGTGGGGAAAAATTTCAACCATTTAAAAAATGGTTGATCTGGATTTCTTTGATTTCACTTTAATTGAAACGCTTATTCTATACAAGAAAAGGGTTTATATTTTTTCTCACAATAATTCCATAAAAAATTATTTTCTTGCAAAGAACGGGGATTTCTCCTGTTACCTGTTGTTTATAAACGTAAATACCGTAGTAACCTTCAAGGTAGCCTCATGGTACAAGACATTTCTTGCGTTTAATACCTTCGTTAACCAAACTGTTAATCTTATCGGGAGAGTGATAAAGACCAACAATCTCAAGCACAAATTTTCTTTCTTTTTTTCCATAAAATGAAAAAAGTTCCTATGCCGTTTAAGCAACCAGTCAGAACCACCGAACACATACTTTTATGAATTTAGAGTCATAATAGATGTCTATCCTGCAAGTTTCATTTCATTCTTGTTATGATATATATGTACAAATAGTAATAAAATTTAATATGCGTGCAATATAATAGGTATTTGAGTAGGAGGCTCGAAAAGTCATTGTTTTATAATAAATCAAAATTAAATAAGTAATAATGAGTTACTGCATTTTCTTCTTAGAATCGCTGCTCTTGTGTTTATATGTGTTATTGGTTAAAGAAGTTATCAGGAAGGAAAACATGAATTATTTTCTGCATTACTTTACTGGGTTGCCAGAACATAAGAGCAACAAAAGTCAATAAACACAGTTAATGTCTTGGTTTATTGTATGATATTATAATATTGTTCAAGTGATTGTTGTGATTTCCTTAATAAAGGAAGTTTGCTAGACTCCCACCAGGCACATCTCCAGGTGGCAGATAAGGGAAGTCCTACTGGATATAGTAGGTGCCGGAAATAGCAGGAGTGGATCAAAAGTAACACTGCTGCCTTGCAGTTAGTGAAACGGTTCACAAATGCTGATAGAAGCTAACCCCGACAGAAAAAACATGTTTCGCACGTCTGTATCATAGCTCGAACGTAAAATGTCACAAACTGTCATCAAGTTCATCTTAATCGTCGATTTTGAAATTAGTAAAGTTTTTCACAAAGTTGTTCAAATGATATATGTTAATTAAAGTGAGAAAATTTAGGCATTAAATAAACTACAGATTAATGTAACGTTTTATTTAACTTACATGAGACATATATATATATACAACACAGTGACCAAGAAAAATATATAAATCGTCAAAGCTTTAGAATCACTCACTCATTTATAAATAAGTAACACTCCTTTGTCTTATATTCATATTAAAACAAATAATTGTCATTAATCTCAACCTTAGCTTTAATATCCTAACACAATTGATAGGGAATTTCGCTACACTACAGATATTTAAGGAACAAATATGCAATTAATTACAAATAAATAATAACAAGTCAACATATTATTACACGACGTCATTCTAAACCAATATTTGCTAAAATAAGTAGTATAATTTAACGATTCTATATCTATGATTTCAAACAGATGAGTATTCAACACTTGTGCGCAGAAGCTTGAAACAGGAACTGCATTCATAATAAATCATTAATATTAGTTGAAGCAACTACATATTTGTGTTAGAGTACCTACTCACTTTTTATATATATTTAAAAAATAGCCCTTTTGAAATTGTATTGATCTTGTACATTTTAGAGAAAGTTGTTCATAATATCCATTGTGGCAGAATACCAACTTTCAAACTGTGTTTTGGTATTGTTCATTTTAAAATTAGAAAAAATTAATTCGGGAAAGCGTTAGATAAACCAAGTTCATCTATATTCATTTGCAAGATAACATAAAGTTTATTCAGCACAAAAAACAGTATATTACCTAATGTATGTAAACCATACTTTAAAATTCGTTCTAAACTAAAACTATTCTCTTTGTTTAACAGAATATGGCGATAACTGGTTTCATAATCTTTTGATGTAATCTAAGTATTTTCTAACCCCACATTTAAGGCTATATTTAATGCGCTAATTTCATGTATAGTTGCCAATTCGAAATTAAATGCTGTATTCTTATTTCTTCTAATATAGAATATAAGTAATTTGTTGGCTTTAAGAATATGAAAATGCATTACTAATAAAATAATCATTGAATAAATTGGGGATTGTAAGTTTCCAGCGGAAGTACATGCATTTCCTTATATACTCTTTTATCAATACTGTCTAAATGAATTGACCATTTTGTGGAGATCATTCAATCCATGGAGAAAATGGCGTTCTATGTATACAAGGAAAACTATACTGAGGTTGGTTAATTCATACTTATGTTATGGATAAAAGTGTACACAAGAAACCACTTTTAACTGGCGACTATACATATTATAATCTTATACTACGTATCAGGTATAACTGTACTTAAAAATGGTACTGTACTTAAAAATCAAAATCGATATTTCAAAATTTTAAAAATGGACATTTGCATACCAGAATCTTTATCACAGCGGTAAGGTAGCATATAATGTTTATGAGTTGCTATACAAATGCAGTAGTTTCGTTTAGATACATACATATATACATATACATTTATTATGTCTAGCAATCTTCAGGTTTATTGATTTGCTAGTTTAATATTGTCTTAAGATAAGCGTGATCTAATATATTTGCATCTCATACTAAATATTTAGATTGTAGCGAATAAACAATAATACTCTATATATCCATTATCAAACTAAATGGCAAATGATGAACGTAAGATTACGCAGACATATTGTCTTATCATTATTTTACAACTTAAGCTGTAAATATATTTTTTAATATTAATTATCTCTTTTCATGTAGGCTTTCTTAATAATGGACATGGTTTATTTTAGATTTTCAGTTTCTTAGCATTTTATTCAAATATACACACTCTTTCAGCTTATGAACAAACTATTCAAAGTAACTAATATAATTACTACTAAATACATAACCAAACGTTTTATTTCTATTACGTTGCTCATATGCCTCACAGATTGGTCATAATTTCATGTAAACATATTTATCTCCCAAATTTTACCCAGAAATCAAACTTTTATACAAAATTTTCCAGTTGTTTGATCTTGAAAAATCTGTGAATATAATCTTCGGAATAATTGTGAAAATAATCAATTTGTTGATTTTGAAGAATGCTTTATCTATTACATAGCCCTATACAGCATTAGTGATTCGTTTATTGGTGCATAGTCCAGTACAAACTCGAACTGATAGAAACGTAAATATTGCAAATCCATGCAGTTACGAACGTTAATTGTATCTTGAACATGTAATATAGACGTTTCTATTTTTACTGCTTTTTTGTATTTTGTTAAAAAATTATATCTTTATTTATAGCTTCTTCGATATATTTCGAAAGATTTTATGATTAATTTCCCTTTTAGGTTCCTAGCTGAATTTGTATAATAGTTCAATTACAATCAACGGGCCTATGAAATATAATACGCAAACTATGTAACAATTTGACTATTTGAAATTATATATGAAAAATAATCTTTTTCTATATTTATCTCATATTATTTTTTCTTTAAATGAAAATTAGTAATATAAATTCAAAACCATACCTTAACTTCAACAATGTTATGAATATTTTTGTTGATTTTAAGGTTCATTCTTTAATTCCAAACTTTTGTTTATATTGCATAGTATATATTGTTTTTAACACGAGTACGTAAATTATATATATACTTAAATTAATCGTAACTTAATTCTGTATCATTATTTTCCTCTAACTTAGTACGCAATAAACGTTACCATGACATTTAACATGTAATAGAAACATCCCGATAAGAATAAATACAACATATATGTGGTCCCATAATCATCTTGTAACACAGATTACTACTTACACCTTTCGGACATTGTAATATTGAAATATTTAATGCATTTAAAATTGTTATGACAATAAAATATTTTTTTAAAAAAATGCAAAATTAAAACTGTTAATAAATATTAAATATATCTGAAGTAAAACCTGATTCAAAAATTTAGGAGAAAATTAATAAAGTAAGAATATGTATATACTGTTTCCACAGCCAAATTAGATTAAATGCAGAACTCGAATTTCAAAATATGACGATAGTCTACATGGGTTAGCACACAGGCATTGGAATTGACATCGACTACAATATATCAACAAAATAAGTAAACAACTTCTGTTCTATAATGATAGTTACTACTATTTTGTAAGACTCTATAGGGATACACTCTTACAGAACTATCTGAACGAATATACATATATATGTACGCAGACAAATGGGAATATATACCTCAAAATGTTTGTTCGTTTAATACGCCACAACCTGTGATGAACATATTTCACTAGCTTTTATATGCTTAGTTTGATTATCGAGTAATAGAAATGTATGTGTATATACTTACATCTTTTCAGTTTAATGTTTCCTTTACTGATTCTTTTTTATTATTTTTATTTTGGTCTGTTTACTCACAGGTACACACGCATACACACTTTCACAACTTTCTTAACAAAAGTAGAACGTACAAATATATTTGTTTGAGCTATTGGAATAAAAAGCACATTACTCAGAGTATAATTGTTATAGTCTTCTTATTTCTAACAAGCTTCTTCAAGTTCTTTGTAACCATAGGATCTCATTTCTGTAAACAAAGGAATGTTTTGTTATAAAAAATAATAGTTGTTTCTGTTAGTCATGATTCACATATCAATAAACATACTAAAGTACTAGAAATTATACAGTACCAGTGTATTTATAAAGGAACTGCAGTGATTTTTTTTTTTTTTTTGGAAAAACTGAATCATACATTTCACTTGACTGTTCAAATTATTTTAATTGTTTCCTTTAATTGTTTTGTTTAGTATTTGATTCATTGTGTTTTCCTTTAGGCACACATTGAATATGTATGTCATTTCTCTTATTGAGTATTTGATTTATTGTGCTTCTACTTGACCACATAATTATTACGTCTGTCTTTGTTTTAGATGATTTCAGAGTTCAATTGCCAGTCGAATTTTTCGTTTATTTACCTCTAATAGTTTCTTAGATACAGACAGATAAGCAAATATACTTTAAGGATGTTTTTTCTAACCCTCCCCTCCCTTCTCCTCCCTCGTCTCCGCCACATGCAACCTTTCTTGATTAGCACATAAGACGGTATTAGAGATTTTCTTGATCATGTTGCTATCCATAATAGTAATTAAATGTTAAATTTCCTCAGATTAAAGGTTTTAAATTTCTACGGACCTATGAATTTATCCTCGTTCATGAATAGAGTTTGTCTCCAAGCAGTGTTGTCAAACTTAGCTTTGAATCCACCGTATTCTTCAGGAAGAATTGCAGGATTGAAAAAGTCGTGCAATGATTGTCAATTTCAATATACAGAGATTTATCAGTTAACATTTTAAATCACTCACTTAGCATTTAGTAAAGATAATCTAGTTAAATTCTCAATGCAAAGGAAGAATGTAGAAATGTAATATAATTAGAAGTTAAAAATAAACTTTTCAAGTTTAACGTTTCACAGTCATATTCTTTCGGCTAAAGAAAGTGGATAATAAAAAAAATGAAAATGAAATGAAATCTTTGAGTTTTACGTCCCGCGGTTATGCCGGTTAGGTTAAAGGAGACGGTGATTATGAGAAATGAATGAAATGGTGGAATGAAGAAAGTGGGAGGAAACGGGAGAACCCCGAGAAGACCCTCGCACACGGTATTTGTTCAACACAAAGTTCACTTGGCTGGGGCTGGGATCGAACCCGGGACCCCAAGCACCAGAGGTGAACGCTCTGCCACTGAGCCACCGCGGCCCCAGGTGGATAATAAGCGTAAGAGAATGACAATTAAGGAAGTTTTAGAATGGTGGTGTAGCAAGCAATCAGGGAACACCAAAGAAAACTCATGTATATTGTTGTCAACCAGAAATTGACATCCGCAAGAGAAATTGAACAAGAGTCTCTCTTAAAAGAATGAGCCCTATAAATAATACACGGTGCTTCATATACTATAAAGAAGAAGCGTTTAAAATTTCCATTTACAACACATTATACTTGTTTATTTTATGTAGTAAAAGTTCATGGTCTAAAATAAATAAATAAATAAATAAATTTGAGACAGAGTGGCAATTAGGAGAAAAAACAGATAGAATTCTAAGATATCCCAGGAGTTTTTACTTGAAATCTTATTTTCTTTTTTCTTCTTTTTTTATCCAAGGAATGTGAGTTTCAGAATAGTTTCATAGATGATATAAAGTCAAATAAAATTTTAAATTGTAGTGATTCAAAGTACTGGAGAAATTAAATTTGTTGTTAAAAAAAAAGAAAAAAGACCACACAATCTAGCAAGCAAATCTCAGCTGCTAATTGTGAAAATGATTATATATCAAGTTCGTACTGTCTTATATGTTAAAATTTCGTGATTTTTACACTTTCAATTGCTGCAGACGTGTGTACACGAGATTGAAAGAAAGCTTAGAGAAATAAAGAGCGAATCTGGAAAATAAGCACGTACCATATGCAATTATTTGCTCCCAAATCTGTAGTGCAATTTAATTCAACTTGTAAAAAATAATAGTTGGATTGTTCATTCTGGTGCAATTATTGCCTCTTTTTCGAAGTTTGTTGTAACTATCAGTGGCGGATCTAGAAGGTAAAAACTGGGGGCCAGCCAGTACCCAGACTATGATAGGTATATATAAACTTTAAAATATATATAAATAATAGCTTAAATTATTTTGTCACTAAAAAACTGGGGGGTCTAACCCCCTGGCCCTGGCCTAGATCCGCCACTGGCAACTATAGAATCATGTTCATTCAGCGTTAACACTCTTAAATGTATAAAACCATTTTTTGAAACAATTTGTTAATTTCATTTCTGATTTTGAAGAATTTACGTTCAGAAGTTAGATTTAAAAATAATATAAGAAAGGAAATGGGTTGAATTGCTATAAAAGAAAATGTAAGGATTGTGCAGATGTGTTTCATAATTTATAAAAATAGTGACTAATAAAGGCATGCTGAATGACTAGAGTTGATGATTTCAGAAAGGAATGTGTAAAAACCCGCATATATATCTTGGAAGAAATAAATACTTCATTTCTATAAGTGAATCACAATTAACATAATGTTTATTGAAATAGAATATCTGAACTAAATTTCCGTTTGTAATCTCCATTCTTCTGTTCGTCACTGATAAAACGATACGGAAGTTTGAGTCTGTGGTTGTTTATATCCGGTACAAACGTTGCAGGAAATTGACGCAGAGTCTTGAATCATAGTTACTTATTTTGATTAAGGGTCAACTATGACGAAATCCGAGCTTTAAAAAGACGCAAAAATATAATCCCCTTTCTCTATGTTGAATATATAGGAAAAGTACCAAGAACAATAGTTGAACTCATTTGAATCATTAAAATAATTGTTTGTTACTTTGAAACTATAAAGCGCAAATCTATTTGGAAATATGTTATCCTCATTTTGAATTGAGAAGAGTAAAACACGATTACATTGAGTTAAGAGAGACTTCCAACCTTTCTGCTCCTTACTCAATTGTTCAAATATGAGTGCAAACGCTTATATACGGAGAAATTTTATTCACATGATTGGTTCATTAATTGTGAAATTAAGAAATTGTTCATGAAAAGAAAAGTATTATATGTCCTGTATTGACAATAGAATCTTTGGTGTTCTCCTCCACTTTCATTGCGGAACATGGAAGAAGACAATATATAATGTCATGACAATAAGCATGTCATCCATAATGAGTAGACACACAAAAAGAGGTATTAGGCGATTTTCAGTGTAAAATGGTGGAATTCTTTTCAATCGCATCAGCCATTTGGGCTCCAAACTTGTAAGGCGCCATAAAATGAAAAAGCAACGTTGTAAGCTCACCAGGTTGTTCCATTGGGTACTCACCATACCAATATTCAGTATTGTTCTGAAAGGGGTTAAAAGTATACTAGGTTCTCTCACGTAAAAGTACACACGTTCCCGTGTCACTTTTGCGTGCCCTTCCGTTCACTTTGAACTGTCTGCTGAACTGGAAACATTGTTTTCTCATCAAAATAGAACAACTTACAAATATGGAGACGGCTTGTTCGATTGGAAATATGTCGCCATATTAGGTTGAAAACCACCTACTTCCAATAACTTTCCTCTTTTTCCATTTTTCCGTATTTTTAATCATAAGAGAGACCTATGACCTATGACCCCGAAGTTTATACATATACATATATATATATATATATATATATATATATATATATATATATATATATATGTATGTATGTATGTATGTATGTATGTATGTACAGTTTTCTTCAAATATATTGCAATTATTCTATGTGAGTGTCTCGCGTAACACAGGACACATCAAGCCGATAATCTATCTCCTATCAAACAGAAAATTCTCTGTTCTCTAGTCAACGCCATTTTCCTTAACTGCTTACGGATGACGAAAGAAGGTGCAACACTAAACTTTGAAGGATAATCTTTCGAAGTGCATGTCTCACAAGAACATATGTTTATTAGGCTTCACAAAAGAAATTTCTGAAATCATTTTGACTTACCCTTTATAACTTTTAGTTTAGGGAAATATACTTTTGGAATTACTTTGATAGAACTTTTAAGAAGTTTTATTTATTTTTTTAAACTGATGATATAATGGATGATATACAGCCAGTGATTAGTCTTTCAGATATTATCAAAGACAAGAAAACATATTGAACAAGAAAACACGAAGTTCTTGGATCTATTTCGGAAAGAAATATTTTGAGCCTTTAGATTAAGTCTTCCATATAAGACGTTGGAATAAAATTAAAATAAGTGAACTTCGCTCTCTATTTTTATCTTTCCTTTCAGCAAATACAATACAAAACGCTTATGAAATATTTGATTTCTTGATGCAAGCAATCTTCGGAACTAACCTCCTGCATTTGCTCTTCACCCAGAGGTTTAAATACATAGTTTTGGTTTCGGTCAGTTTTGCCATTTTATGAATACAAAATCTGAATTTCAAACATAAGATGCCCATTTTTCTTCTGAAAAGGGAATTTTCGAAAACGCTATCCAATTATTTTTAATGAAAAGCTCATACGTATTTAATCTTCCTAACATAATTGGCTCCTGGAATAACTTTTTTTTTTTTTTTTAACCTCCTAGTCATCTCTTAGAAGACACATTTTAGTTTAAGCTGAATACTAACTACGTATATTCCAAAACTTATTTAAAATGGAGTAGTGTACTGGACAAATATTTTATCTAAGATAACAGTTGTGAAATGTCAACAACTTTCAAATTGATATAGAAGGCAGAAATATTTCGTGATAGATCTATACCTGTGAATTACTTAAATATTGTGTGGAATTGACCATTGAAGGTACGGTTAATGATTATAACTTTTATAATGGAGGCAGAAAGATTTATAGATCTTAATCTAAAATGTTTCAGTTTTCCACTTGTTACAATAATAAATAGTGCTACTACGGGCAATATTTTACCTTCTTTCCTGTGTGTTTTGCATATGGCGTTCGTACAGGACTGATATATTCATATTCTCTGAAATGAAAAAAAAAATGAAATCAAATATTTCAATTTAACGTCCCTAGATTATGCCCATTAGGCTAAAGGAGACGATGATGAAAGCAAGTGAATAATAATGGGAGATAACTGGTGGAATGAGAAAGTGGGAGAAAACGGGAGTACACAGAAAACCCTTGAGCACGATGTTGTCCACCACAAGCTTACTTGTCCGGGAATCGAACCAGGAACCCGACGCACCTGAGGAAAGCGCTCTACCACTGAGCCACCGTGCCTTCTCTGAAATGAGGAAGCCACCGCATTCAAAACTCGTGCCCTTATGTCCAGTGGCTCAATGGAAACATAGGATTACAGTTTTCGCTTTCCGACTGAAATTTCCAGAATTCACAAGTGATTGATAAGAATGGTGTTATGTGTAACAAGATGTCTGCATCTTCGTGTATATACGTCTTGTGGTTTTAAAGGAGCACATAATAATATGCTACCAGGGCCGGCGCTAGCAGTTTTGCCGCCCTGGGCGGTACTTTCAAATGCCGCCCCTTTAATCCGCAAACCTTATTTTGACAGAAGACGTTCAGGTATTAAGAAAAAGTAAGATACCATATTTAAAAACATGTATGAAAAGGAACCTTCAGGGGACTAAAGGGGCGGCAAAACTGCTAGCGCAAACATAGCGCAAAGTATTTATACTTTTGTAAATAAAAAATTGAACTATCTCTCTCGAATGCTTATGTAATTTAAACGACTCCATACATGACACAATATTCAGTATGATCGATTTCGCTGTATGTGATATATAGCAGGGCATACAGGATTTTTTTAAATGTACTTTAGTCCGACTTTATTACAAAAGGTGTTTCCAATAGAGTATGGAGCAAAAGGATAATATAGTGAATCAAATATTACGGCAAAAGTAAGTAATTAGCTTAAGACTTATTATGTACTAAAACACAATAGAAATACACAAATGTAACATACTTTAATTGAAAAAACTTTTCTTGTTTTGGTATGAGCAAATTCCTTTATCACATTCGCGTAGTCCAATGTTTCAGCCAATTAATGTCCCATTGATATCATCACTAGACCACTTAAACGTGTTTGAGATATGGAAGAACGTAGATAGGTTTTAATAAGCTTAGAGTAAGTTTCGAAAAATTTCTTTCTCTACTTGCCACGGTTACTGGTAGGGTAAACACAATCATAACTGCAACACTGACATAGGGAGCAAAGTCATATTTCTTAATTAATTTTAGTTTCTTTTGGTGAACTTTTAGGCTTAATTATAGCGGTTAATAGTTTCAGTTCGTCTTTCAAATCATTGGGGTTAATATCTTTTGATTCTTTGCATATTAAAATGCAGGCACTTTTCAGACAAATGTCCAGGTGCCATATCGTTCAGATTACTTATATCATAAAGAAAATCGAAATATTCGCTGTAATGTTTAAGTTGCTCAAGCCATTCTCTTAAAGCTAACACAATCACGTCTAGAAGTAGTAATAAAAATCGATCTTGTATTTTGTTATGTGGGTCTTCAATAGCTTCATCCTCTGCCTCGTACTGAATCTCTCTTTTTCCATATCCGTGGGTCATCCATATCTAATGCTGATGCCAAATCATATCAACTAAGATATATTGAAATTTTGCATCATTTCAGCTCCTCTCAATTTTCAAGAAACCCCGACTGCATTCAACACACGAGAATCAATGTTTTGGAGATTTTTGCTTACTATGTTTAGGTGGAGTAAAAAGTCATACCAGATAACGAAAGAGCAAAGGAAAGTAACGTCACGCAGCTGGTTTGCCATACACAGAGCATCGTAGGCGACCATTCTATGTATTCTATTATCGTTATTTATTTGAAATAAGGTATCATAAACCTCTATTTGATATCTAAGTGGAGTCAGAGCATCAACTCGGCTCTCCCATCTTGTGGTGCTGAATAACTTTAAAGTGAGGCTGCTAATATATTCCTTTAGTATGACCCAACGTTGAACTGACGCAGAAAAGAAGTCATAAACATTTTTTTTAACTATACAAAAAAATGAAACAGTGGACTGAGATGTTTTGGCTGCATCGTTAACGACAAAGTTTAGTAAAGGAACATAGAAGGCTTGGGAATTTGGTTTTGCTTTTCATATTGGAACTATTGTCATATCTTTGGCCCTTCATGTCTTCGATAGAAGTTCATTTCTTTTAGCTGTTTAATTATTACTTCTGTCAGTTCTAGACCAGTGATGCCTTTTACTGGTACGGAACCAAGAAAGTGTTCGCAAATTTTTACAAGCCATTCTCCATTACTGTATGCAATTTGCACAAAACGAACGATCCTTTGCTCTTTACCAGAAATATCTGGTGTACAGTCTAGCATTATAGTGTAAGATGTTGCAGCTTTCAACAAAAACAGTATTTTACTTTCAATTTACTCACTAAGAATTGGAATAAAAAAATGGACGTCTTTTTGTAGTGGTATTTATTTTGTCCTCCCATGGTTCTTTTAATGTGTTCGGTCATGACGCAGTCAAACTTGTATTGTTTGAATATAAAAACAATTATATATAAATATATATATTGTTGATAAGATATGATAATGAAAAAATTTGTAAATTAGTTAAAAACTCGCTGCTAGAATCTAAAATTCTATAGAGGTGCTGTAGGCTAGAACGGCTTGTCTCAAGCGGGAGTGTGCCTTTTGCGTACTTGGAGTAGAGCATTAGAATATTGCTAAATAGAAAAAAAATATAAAAGATACTTGACAATCTTATCCGTCCTAGCTGAAAATCTTATCTACGCCGCTGCAAGGGAAATCTTGAAGAGATACCTGTGACTAGTACTTTTATAATTGAAAATAAGAGGGAATGCTATGAATTTCCCGAGTGAGTATTTTCCTGAATGTGAGTGAAGTTTAATTACATTCTCAGGGAACACAATTTTATTTTTCCATGTGGGCCTATTACGAAGCATTATATTTTAATAGTATTCTTTTCTTTTTCAAATTTTGCCGCCCACTAGACGTGCCGCCCTGGGCGGTGGCACGGCTCGACCCCCCCTCGCGCCGGCCCTGTATGCTACTAATATATCCTTCACCCCTTTCGGGAGGAATTTCGTTAAATTCAAGGATACTGATACCTACCCCAAGTGATCAACACAGTGTTATTTTCCAGTAATAGTATAGTTAATGACATTAATTTTTCGTTTTTATGAAATAAAATATATTTTTCTGCTTTTGCCATCTTCAGGATTTCATTTTAAAAAAGAAATTATTATGACGTAAATTAACCCGAATTGATAGTTTGTCTAGGGTTTCCACTTTCCCAAAGCAAAATGTAGGGTCACTTCATGCAGTATTCGGTGGGAAGGACATTTCTTTTTCCATAATAATGTAATATAAATCTTCTTATAGTAAAGAGCGAATTTTATATTCGTAGGTATATATTCTATTTTAAAAAGAAGAATGAGGGAATTTAAAAAGACTCTTTAAACTATAATATACATTAAGAGCTGGATTTGGGTTTCGTGGGGTCCTAAGCTACTGAAAGTAATGGGGGTCCTTTATGTGTCCAGATAAACGTAGACACCCTATATACAGAAATGAAGAAACTAGTGATATTTTAGGAAACAGGCTAGGAGAAGAGGGCCTCATTACTTACATCATAGGAGCCTACAGAACACGAAGCACTGTTGCTATATGTATATTTTATTTTATTTTATTGTTTTTCTTTTTTCTGGGGGAGATGTACATTCAATTTTTTCCTTTAATTTTTGAGGTCCCTTATAGTAAGGCCCTAAGCTATAGCTTTTTTAACTTACACGTAAATCTGGCACTGTAAAGATGTGACCATTTTGGGTAATGTTACATACCTAAATGCATGCAAAGTAAAAGTAGAAATAGTTAACTATCTCAAAACGCTCTATTACATTGCTACCTGCATGCCGCTGTCGTAAGGCTCTGTATAATAATACGGCTTATTTTAAAGACTTTATATAGTAATATGGAAGCTAACTTCCATTAATAATAACAATAATAATAATAATAATAATAATAATAATAATAATAATAATAATAATAATAATAATAATAATAATAATAATAATAATAATAATAATAATAATAATAGTTACAAACTCCATCAATAAATATGAAAGTCGGGACACGGGACATTTTTTCCAAAATCAGGAAGAGTGGCAACCCTAGATTTGTCACAATGCAAAAGTTAACTTAATTTATGAAGTACTTTTTGCATATATAAGTAGGCAAAAGAAGATAACGATAATCACTTCCTCCTTCCTTCTGAATACTTCCTTTCAAGTTAGCATATGTGAAGAGAATATTAACAATTTGTGTATCAAAAAGTCTGTATATATATCAAAATGCTTGTTCTTACGTCTGATACTAAAATATAAAAGGTTGATGATACCTTAATTCTACAACATAATTAACGTATAGTGTAAAAAATAATATTATGAAAGATGAAGCATAGTATGTGGACGAGTTAAAATTACAGTGGTGAAAGTAACTTTTTCACACACATACCAAAAAGACACAGAAACCAGATCTAGATTAGTCAATGTAACACCACACCTCTGATTTTGTTTACATTTCCCTGCTAATTATACTCGTCCTTTCTTCCAGTCATATATACTATACACATTGAAACATCAATGTTACACCACACCTCTGATTTTGTTTACATTTCCCTGCTAATTATACTCGTCCTTTCTTCCAGTCATATATACTATACACATTGAAACCTTTGTCACACAATCTCATTGTTCCGATTCCATACACTATTCCGTTTAGGACAGCTTTTCGTTGCATACAGATTATGTTGAATTGACTGCTCGCTCTGTACTGCCTGTAGGAGGACCGTACTCTTACAGCCAAGTATAGCCCGTCTCATACTCACCATATCTACCGACCATGGCAATCATATGCATACTGACCGGCAAAATTATTACGATAACTCGTGACTCTTAAACTGAATTCGTTCGACTGATGCCAGAATTAAGAGCCACGACCATATCCACGTCCGTGTCCACAGGGTTTGTGGTTTACACTCACTTCATTTTATTTTATTTATTTATTTATTTTCATGTGTTTAGACTTCACTTTCATTTCTACACCTCTCTTAGCTCTTGTGCGATATTCACGCACAAATATCATCCACCCTTTTCATGCATGTGTAATCAGTTTCTCCTAGTCTTTCGCGACAATCATATGGACCTTTACTTGTGAGGAAAAAGGGAGTGTTAGAAAAATACGTAGGAATAATCCAAGACATGTATATAGTAGCTACGACCCAAGTAAGGAGTAGTATGAGATAAACATGCCAAGTCACTGTTAAGGCTGGATTATACCACGGCTGAGCCTGAAGCCCGTACTTCTTCAACGTTGTCATGGATGTAAGGAATGAAGCCCTCTGATATATGATATTTACCGACAATATTGTTCTATGCAATACAATTAAGGATGAAGTTTAAAAAAAAGAAAAAGAAAGAAAGAAAGAATTGGACAAAGTCATTGGAAGATAGAGGCCTACAAATTAATAGGCAGAAAACTGGATATCTCGAGTTCAACGGAGAAGGAAATGGGGAAGTATAGCTATAAGGAGAACAATTGAACAAAGTGAAAAAAATACATATTTAGGATTATCTTTTTCAAGAATGGCGATTTTTACGTAGGAATAACACAGAATACGAAGGATAGCGAAATTGGAGAAAGGTATGTAAGGTGCTTTGTGATCATGGAGAAGAGTATGGGAGTGATTGACAAAACAATGGTTAGCTGCTCAGGTACGTCTATTTCACTGTCAAATATCCAAGCAAAAATGTACAGATTTTAGGATAAATCCAGCTAACTTTAAAAGGAACATGGGCTCCCTTGGACCACCAGGATCGGCGGCGACGGTACCCTTCCAGCTTTTTTTTTTTTTTTTTTTTTTTTTTTTTTGAGAGGAAGGATGATATATCAATGCTATAATTTATGAAATACATCATCGATCACGGAAGAATGGGAACCATTAAACTTTGTAGCTCTTTACGGAAAACCTTTCGAATACAAAGAACAATAAATAAATAAATTTGAAGCCGTTCAGCTAATACGAGGGGCATACTGAAAGTCATGAGCAACATGTTTTCACAACCGTAATCTTTAGTTGTAAGTGAAACCAAGTATATTATCTCAATCTACAGAACTTTCGTTGACGCTGATTGTTGCTAGCACGTGACCACAGGCATAATTTCCAAAATGGCGGACAGCGATGTTTCGTTTCTACAGAGTGCTGTAATTTAATTCCTTGTTAAACAGGTCCAATCTGCTTCTAAAATTCACCGCAGACTGCAACGTGTCTATGAAGATGTGTACATGGGTGCCAGCAGTATTAAGAGGTGAGTGAAACATTTTAAGGATGGAAACACGAGTATCGAAGATGAGCCTTGCAGCGGGCGCCCTCGAACTGCCTCCACGGAACTCAACAAGGTAAGGGTTGATGAGCTGATTAGGGAGATAGGCGTATCGCTGTGAATGAAATTTCTGCAAAACTTGGTGCTGGACATAGTGCGGTGCAAGAAATGATTCACAGCTTAGATTATCGGAAGGTTTTTGCCCGTTGGGTCCCACGTTTATTACAGAGGACCACAAACGTCAGAGCCTAAACATTGCCCAAACTCTTCTTCAGAGATTTTGGCATGAAGGTGATCACTTTTTGACAAGTATTGTGACTAGAGATGAAAGCTGGTTCCATCATTTAAACCTGAAACAAAACAACAGAGTATGAAATGGCAACACTTGAATTCGCCACCAAAGAAGAAAGCGAAGACAGTGCAATCGGTTGGAAACATATGGGAGCGTCTTCTGGGATGCACAGGTTGCATTCTGGTTGACTTTCTTGAGCCTGGACAAACCATAAATTCTGCCAGCTACATCCAGACACTTTTAAGCTCTGTCGTGCCTTGCGTGATAAGCGTTCTGGAAAGAAGATAATCCTTCAACAGGATAATGCGCGTTCGCATACTGCATGTGCCACTATGGAGCAGATAAGGAGATTTGGGTGTGAAACACTTCCAAATCCTCTCTACAAGTCCGACATGGCACCCTCTTACTACCATCTTTTTGGTTTTGTGAAAGAACAGATGCGAGGCCACCGGTACGAGACACTGGAGGATATTCGAATATTCACTGCCTACGGGCACCTGGAACGAAATTCTATCGCAAAGGTATTTGCAAACTTGCAGAAGGATGGGGGAAATGTGTGCAAGAAAACAGAGACTATGTAGAAAAGTGAAAGAAAGGTTTGTAGATTGAGATGATATATTTGGTTTCACTTACAAATAAAGATTACAGTTGTGGAAAAATGTTGCTCACGACTTTCAGTATGCCCCTCGTATTTTAGTGTACAAATATGCCTGATCTGTTATTAGGATCACATAAGTAGCCTGATAACGTTATAATGTTAGTACGTCCATCTCATCGTTACTCCACACGATAACTCTTGAACGAAAGAGAATTTCTTCTTCTTCTTCTTCTTCTTCTTATTATTATTATTATTATTATTATTATTATTATTATTATTATTATTATTACAATTACAATAGTGTGGTATAAATCACAGTCGAGAAAAAAGTTAATATTTCTTAATACTTTTTCATACAGGTTGAAGAACCAGAGATTTATTTATTTCTTTACGTTCTTTGAGTTAGAAGAGACCAGAAGTTTCCGTGAATGCGGTCATAACAGAATTAGACTAAGAGAATTTAACCACAGTTACGCGATTGATATAAAAGACTTCCGTAAATTTGCCGTAACGGTGGAGAGACAAGGCAGTTGTCTTTACAAGTCTCCGTATTTCAAAGCATCGAGATGATTCTCTCCCGCTCAACAAAGGCTGGATCTTCTGATCTCTTCTGCCAAATATTAAAGTAAGTGACAATCCTTCTCTTTATCCCAGAGTATGGATAAATGTCGAATTGTGATTTTTTCAATAGGAAATGTTTCAGGATTCTTACTAAGTAAAAGGAAATATCTCTCATTTAGATTTGACTTTTGTAATTTCAATTAATTAGTATTTATTAGTATTGAGTTTTATTATATTTCAATAAATCATTGTAAATATACAAGCAACTCTTCTTACATCATTTAAATATTCACGTTTCCATAATTAAACTAAAGGTGTATCTTATTTAGTAGCGACAAGCGTTTCGGCAAACCTAAAATTCTTTCCAAGATGATTTGTTTACATTTATTAACGGCATTATGGCTATCAGAATTTTAATATTATACCCCAATATTAAAGTACACCACAATAGAAAGCTGGAACGATTATCATGGCTTAGTTCATTAGTGGAATCATGGGCAATAATGATACGGGCAATAATGATCTTAACCATGGGCATCCTATCTCTACGTAAAAACGTGTTTTGTTGTGTCCTTTTTACTGTCTTTAACAGTTTATTTTTGTTAAATTATTTGAACAGAGATAGGTTTTCTCAGGCAGTAGCCAGGTTTCGCAATAGAGCTGTCCGTGACGAAATACTGTGTTTACCACACCAGGGGCTCGATCATTCTAAACTATTTTATTGGCAACACATATTCATTCATTTAGCCAGGATTTTGTAATGGGGGGAGACATAACATGACACACTGTGATTACACACCAGGGGCTCGATACTATTTTACTGGCAACATACCCATATTGGTTTGTTAGAACAATAAAATGAGGATATGTTATTAATATTTTAATAAAAAAACTATGAAGAAATCTTGAGTAAAAGAATATTTAAAAAGTATTGAAAAAGATGTAGGGTTTCGAGGTCATTCAAACTCGGTTCTTCTTGTCTTTCTTCTTCTTTTTCTTATCTTCATTTAATGAAGTCAAGGATAGCAGCGAGGAAAGACATCCTATAAAATCAATTAATGTTGCCGCGAAATTGAAAATTTCTTTAACAAGTGTAACTGGAATCTATATTGCTAGGCTCATATTATTGGTTATTGTGGGCATTTCTTAAGTTCTATCTGAAAGTCTATAGATCGTCATTTGTAGTCCATAGGATTAGCATGGAGCTAGATGAAATTCGGATTGCTCCGTTACAATAATATCCATTTTCAACTTGACCGCTCCCCCTTTCCCGTCCGTTTACTCCACGCAAAACTCTTCATAAGAAAGAATAACCAAACGCTTGCTGTAGCTTTTATTTCTAACGCTGATTCATCTTTTTCTCGTATTTTTTGTTCCATTCTAATTTTTTTTTCATTTCTGGTTCCGAAAGGGGGTCCGGACCCACCCCTTGGCTACGTGCCTAGTTTCCTGCATCCAATTTGCTTGTTAATTTTTTCATTTCATTGCAGAAAGCCTATCTTTCCTTCCTTTCCTCGCACTGCCTCTCTAATAACAATAGCAAACATTCGGTCAATGTTTCTTAGTAATATTGATTAATATTATTGTTTTCATGTTTAGCTTTTTTCCAAATTTTGTAACTACTTTATTTTATTTTTTATATTTCGCAGACACTTTTCTTTTTCTTTTTTTATTTTATTTTATCAGGAAACCATAATATTCAACGTCTAAGAATATGTTAGTTAACACATTGTGGCGCAAAACTATAGGTTACATATCACTGATTAAAGCTAGCGAAAGTGAGCTTCAAATGTAGGTCACTTTATCTACTTACATATAAATTACTTAAAATATATTCTAACAATAAATACAAAAATTGATTATTAAAACTACAATAAATTGATATTGTTTGTGGAATCAATATTTTCAAGCAACAGATAAGCGAACTGAGATTTTCATAATAGAGTTAATTCTGAAAAGCGGAAACTAAAAATGAGTTCAAGCATATGTTTTAATCTATATCAATTAGAGATGCGACAACTTCTTGGTTTGCATTTCATCAGCATCTACATATTTGCACCTCAGTCAGCATTTGCTATTACGTAATTCTGATGATTTTATGACTGACTCAGATACATAACATCAACATTGGTTTACCCGTATTGCATTCCTCTTGCCGTTAATTGGTTTTTGCATGCAGTTCTTGGATCCAACTGAAATTTCGAATATTATTTTATTGATAAACAGCTGAAGAAAAGAGTAATATAATCACAATATCTGCCGCCTTAGCAAATCAGATTTCGAACTTTCTTTAAGTACTTATTTAATTTAATGATGAGTGGTTTTCATCAAAATGTTCAAATCAGATAACACTAATTATGAAAGGGACAGCTTTCTCAGTTATTCATTCTGTGCATCACACTAATTCCTAATAGCAAACAACCACGCTAACAAGTGTCGCTACATGCTCTGCCTGACACCAATTGGTAATAACATGCGAAAAATTTGAAAATGTACTACTATTGTGACGATTTAATTGCATCTTAAAAACTGTATAATTTCAAGTTAATTACTTCGAAATACAGAGGACAAGTCTCGTAAACATATTTAGATTTGAGCAAAATATTTGTGTATTTCAACAATAATCCATTGTGACAATTTAATTACAGCTTAAAATGTATTGTTTCAATTCAATTATTTCAAAATAGTGTTGACAACTTGACCAAACATTAACGTATTTTACGCTTATTATTGAGACAAGAGCCGTAACCATGTTTTGGTTTGAAAATTAGTATTTGTGTAACTGCATGTTGGCTGGTAGGAAAATTAAAGAAAGAAAACAGTTAAATATATTTTAAATAATTAGGATCAATTTAATTACGGAAAATTATTTATCTATAGTGTGCAGCGGGCCGAAGGCCCTGACCCAAAAACTAGTGTTCTGGTGGAAAATGTCCTAAATGAGTTTCTAAAGGGAACCAGCTTGATCTATAGGATTTCCTAGCTTAAGCAGTGCCTAGAGCTTATTTAGAAATTAAATAAGGCCCATGTAAATATTTATGTCTCATACTTTATGAGACATCAACGCACACGAATTTCACAAGACAAAATATAATCATAGCTTAAAAATCTTTATTTTCCAACTTTTATCTTCGAAAATTAATGGATGATGTATCAGAGGATACAAATGTAATTTTCGGTTTAATTAAATCGAAAATCAAAATTTCTAATGTATTATTGTGTACAGTTGTCATTTTGAAATAATTGTCACAAATATTTTATTGTTTATCTTAGAAGAAAAGAAATTATGAAGTTAATTTGAACTTCCCTAGTTAGTTCATTGAGTTTAACCTCCTTTTTTTAGCACCATGGCTATATCGTCGCTTCCATGACCCAGAGGCGTAAGTGAAATTTTTTGAAACCACATTTTTATCGCTCATTGAATCATATGTGTAACATTCTTGCACCTGACAAATTGATGTACGTTAATTCCCAGTAAAAGCATATTTACAGTTCAAAGTTAGAAAGACGTAACAAAGTGTTTCACTAACAAGTAAGTTGTACCAAATTTCTCAAAAGTAAATCCCCACGTTGAGCGGGTTTGCATATCCAGGCTCCTAACTATGAAAACATTTACGATCACCCTAACCCCAATCATTTCAAAGATTCAACCTGTTTTATATAAGTTATTAGGACGTAAAATTGAATACAATTTATACGAAAAAGACTTATGCATTGCAAGACCTGTAACTGCCAAATATTCACCACAAACTTATAGTCGTATCGACATAAACAAAAAGAAGTGTGGAGCAGGAAACTACTTTACCCAAAAGTCAAAAAAGACGCACTGAAGGCATAGGAACTGGTCGAGCGGTTTGGGTCAAGTTGCGCCTGAGTTTTCGTCGAGGCAACACGTCCTGTGTTGCTCGCGTCTTGGTGCTGATTCTGCTAGTAGTGATAGTTTTTTTTTTTTTTTGTGCGAGTTTTTGCTGTGCTTTTTGGACTTGAGCAGAGTGAGCTTACCACTTGATTTGGGTGATTTCTCCCCGTTTTTGTTCAGTGAAGTGCAAGATTACGACTGATTACGATGGCCAATATTAGGCTTAACACTCTTCGCATTAGTTTTCAACCTGTCTCCAAAGTTCCCAATTCGATTTCGCTCCATGAGTGGATACGAACCACCTTTGAGCTTGCACAAGATGCAGTATTAAGTATTGAACTAGACTTTCCACGTAAACTTCTATATATCAAATTAATTACTCAACAGCTCTGTGAACAGATCATTACTAAATTTGACAATAAAGTACCGTATATAGATGCAGAAGGTACTTACGACCTTCCGCTTGACTCGGCTTCTCATACAATTAAATTGGTACGTATCCACGCGGTACCTATGGAAATTTCTGATAACCAAGTGAAACAAGTTCTTCAAGTTTATGGTGAAATTCTTAGTGTTAGTGACGAACTTTATACTGATGGACATTATTATAAAGTACGTACTGGCCGCAAAGTTGTGAAAATGATTTTAAAAAAGAATATCCCTTCCTATATTACTCTCAGTTCTCTTCGTTGTTGGGTGACGTATCCCGGACAGACAAAAACTTGTGCGAGGTGTGACAGTGAAACGCATTTGGTGTCCCAGTGTGATCGCCGAACATTTAGCGCCCGTTTAGATCATCGGTCCAGTGATTCTTCTGGAATTTCTACTTTGGGTAGCCGCATTGCTCGACCTATCCTACAACTGAAGGATGCGCCTGCTATTCACAACTATAGTGTGTTTCCGGTTTTGCCGACAAAAAGCGGGCCCGCTATTACTACCATGCCGACAACTCCGGGTGACTCTTCCCCGCCAGCCCCCTGCGAGGCAGCTTCTGTGTCCCGACCAAGTGATACATCCTCACAGGTCCCGTTTCATGAAGAGGGTATGGCCAGCCAAATTCTTCCTGAGGTTAACCCCGACGCAAATAAGGTAGGTGACTTATCTGATAAGACTGAGTGTCCCGGACCCCAGCCAATGACTTTCGATACTTCAGCACCTGCTCGGCCTGAACCTGTTGTTAGTGATTCCCTTGACATGGTGCCTCCTCTCTCCGATATGCTCGACTCGACTGGTAGTGGTTCCCCCGTTACGCCTACATCCAGTGTTGATGACACTCCTGAACCCCCTATTAGTGAACAACTGAAAAAGAAGAAACGTTCCAGTCACGAGGTGAATACTGGGAAAGTTTTGAAAGTGACTGGGAAGACCTATGATTCGACCAGTAGATTAACCCGCACTAGATTACGACAGATGTCTCAATTAGATGCTACTACATGTAATGATGGGGAGGTTGTCCCCGAGACTTTGGACAGACCCGCTACGCAGTGAGAATATGCTAGCGGTCTGTTTGGGACTTTTGTTTTTGTTAATATTGCATCTTTTTGCTGCTTTCCTTGGGCCTGCCGGTTCCTTTGTGTGTGCCTTTTCCTCCACACCAAGCCTTTCCTTGCAGCTCTTAATGTATTCTTTTAAAATAGGAACGGTCAATTTTAATGGTCTAACATCTCCTACCAAGCAAAGTGCTGTTTTGGATTTCATTAAATGTTATTCTCTTGATATACTGTTTGCTCAGGAAGTGACCTTGACTGACCTTCAAGGCCTTTATCAGCACACCTTTTTTTCTAACGAAACTGTTAACGGCACGGGTACTGCACTTATATATCGTAATGATATAGAATTTGAACAGTTCTACAAACATCCCACCGGCCGGATTATTACTGGAAATGTGGCCAATATCCGGTTTTGCAACTCGTATGCCCCTGCAGGTACACACCGACGGCGTGAACGTCATAATTTCTTTAATTCCGAGGTAGCCTCCGCCTTACATGACAGTTCTCGTTTGATTATATGGGGTGGAGATCATAACAGTATAGTTTCCGCTCAAGATTCCACTTCTACTTCGAACTTCTGCCCTACTTTATTACAGGTGATTAACCAATTTAATTTATGTGATGTCTGGCGTCATTTTCATCCCCACAATCCTGGACATACTTTTTTCTACGCCACTGGATCTTCACGCCTCGATTCTTTTTATATCTCACGGTCATTACTTCCACATGTGCAATCTGTGGAAAGGATCCCTGTTTGTTTTTCGGATCACATGGGCCTAGTTATGACTATCCAGCTACCGCTTCAAAAGCTTCTGAACCATAATAGCTTATGGCACCTCAATACCGGCATCCTTTCTGAGCCAGAATTCCAGCAGTTGCTACGCCAACGCTGGAGAGAAATTAATCAGCAACTTTTGCGGCGGAACAATATTATCCAATGGTGGGAGCAACGGGGGAAACCAGCTTTGAAACAAATCTGTAAAGAATACAGCAGAGAACGGTCACAGCGATTCCATGAACAATATAATTACTACTCTCAGCTTCTACGCGACTATCATACGGCATTCCTTAACGGTGAACCTGTACTTCCACAAATTAAACAGGTAAAGGCTTTCTTGTTAACATTACACCGCAAAAGACTCCACGGTATTACTGTTCGCAGCAAAATCTCATCAATGTCACCCACTGAGCCTCCGAGTCTTGTACATATCAGTGCTGAACGTCGCAGAGGCAAACAACAGATTATTCATAATATACTGGATGATAAAGGTGTTTTATATGAAGGAACTAATATTATTCCATACTTTGTGCGCTATTTTGCTGATTTATATCGCAACCATGATGTTCCAGCTAGTAATGACGGTGTTTACGATACCTTGAACCCTCTCCCAGTTGAATTCCAAGCAGAGCTTGATGCTCCCTTTACTGAAGCAGAAATTCAGCATGCCCTCCTCCAGGCAAAAAAGAATAAATCTAGTGGCATTGACTCCCTACCTTACGAATTTTACCAGACATTCCCAGATCTTTTCATTCCTTTTTTTACTGAACTTTTTAATGCCTTTCGTTCTAATTTACAAGTCGGCAAAACATTTACACACAGTATTATAGTGATCATTCCTAAGCAGCCCAAGAGCACTCGCATCAACCAATTTAGACCTATCAGTCTCGCATGTTGTGATTATAAACTTCTCGCAAAAGTTCTAGCAGCTCGGTTACGTAATACTTTAAGTTCCATTCTGTTACCGGAACAATTTGGTCACGATCAGCAGCATCCTACATATCTGGCTTTATCGAATATTAGGGACACGATCGCTTATTTTGAAAGTCGTCCGAAATTAACTGCAGCGCTTTTGAGTACTGATTTTTCTCAGGCCTTCGATAAACTAAGCCATCAGTACTTATTCACAGTTCTTGAGAAGCTCCATTTCGGGCCAGTATTTTTAAATATGGTTAAGACGTTATACTCCCAGCGTACTGCCCAACTTAAACTGAACGGTGCCTTAACGCGGGTCTTTTCAATTAACCGGGGGCTTATTCAGGGCTGTCCCTTGTCCCCCATGCTTTACAGCATTGCCGTTATGCCGGTTCTGTATAAGATCCGGAATGAAATGACGGGATTGTGTGTTCCTCCGGCTACTATTAAAGTTCAGAGTTTCATAGATGATATTTGCTTTTTCTTTCGCTCCCAGCGCGATTTAGATACTATCCTTACTAATCTCCAGATATTTAGTCAACTGTCTGGTGCGGAATTACATCCCACGAAAACCAAATTACTTTTTTTGAATGATACGTCTTCTTGCCCTTTTGTCTCCCCCTTCCCTGTCGTTAACACTCATAAAATTCTCGGCATTACTTGGCATACCACTATAAAAGCATCTATTCAGGCAACCTATGGAGTGGCTGTTCCTAAGGTCATTAACTTGCTTTATAAACACAAAGCTCGCAATCTTACATTACATGAGCGAGCGACCTTCTTAAATATTTTTGCCTTCAGTCTATTGTACTATATAATGCAGATTTTTCAGCTTTCTGTCTCAGACGCTAACACACTTAACAAACATTTGTTTGCCTTTTTGTGGTATCAATCGACACTGCGAGTACATCATCGAACTGTGTGTACGACCAAGCAAGTAGGAGGGTTAGGTATTAAAGACGTGGCTCTTCAAGGCCGTTGTCTACTACTACAACGCACGTGTCAGCTGTTAACTTCCTTTTCTGAGTCTTTCTCCGCGTGCCATATCATGCGTTGCCTTCGGCACGTGACTCTCAGTTCACCTGTTTCTATTCTGAACTGGTCCCAACCTTACCATTACCTGCGCACCGTCATTCTAGACATTTCGTATGCTCTTATCAGTCACACAGCTATTGAAGATATGACTGTGAAGAAATTGTATACTTATTATGCAAATTATCTCTATACCCCCCCCCCCTAAATGTGTTACTCGCCATCCCAATTGTTCTTGGGCGCAAATTTGGCATAATATTAATTCCTCTTTTTTACCCTCTGGAATGAGAGAGTTATGGTATAGGTTAGTGCATAATGTATTTCTTACTAACCATCGAGCATGGGAACTCGGTTTTCGACCAGATGCTCAATGTATCCGATGTGGACAAGCTGACACACTCATCCATCGCTTGCAAACATGTCCATCTATCCAGCATTTGTGGCGTAGCTATACACATATTATAGCACGAATACTTCGTGTTGATCAACGGATTATTAATAGTGAGCCGTTTTTTCTTTTGCCTGATTTCAAATACTTCCCACGTCCTAAACACAATATCATAGTGTGGTTAACTATTCACACAGCGGCTATCCTACTTACCGAAAATGAGATGGTGACACAAGCAATGTACATTTTTAGACTACAGTGCTCTTTAAAAACAATGCCTTCAGATCTACGCTTGCGTCATTTTGCCCACTACCCGACTGCTGTTTACTAATTTTTTTTCGTGTGTGTGTTTGTGTGTATACTTCATGTGATTGATTTTCAATTGTATTGCAGTGGTATCCCTTTTGTAATTTGTGATTGCTCTTTTATTCTTATTATATATACATATATGTACTGTAATTTCTTGCAATAAAACTGACTGTTTAAAAAAAAAAAGTTTGGGTCACTAGTCTATAAATTAGAAGTTTGTGTGTTCAAACCCTAAAGGGAGTATTCGTTTTTTTTTTTTTTTGTTTTTTTAAGTGTGTCCCTATTTTCATCAGAGGACTGAGAACATTTCTTTAAATAAATCTTTGGCAACTACTTTTCTCTCAAATTCCATTAGAAGGGAACATTATATGAATTGCAAATCTAAAATCCACAGCTGAGAACAAAATATTATGTTCAATATTTCATTATTATCCTTTGATTTGTAATGAAAAACTAATTATAAGCATTGATGATTTCAGAAGATTTTCCCCCGGTAATGGTCAATATATGAATGAGAGAAAACTGATAAAACATTATTAGTCCACTTTGAGCATGATCGAAGATAACTTATGGCCACGAAGGGGGAAATTTATGTCGACAGAGTCTCAAATTCTCCCACAGGTCATGCCCTGAAATCATCACTGTTTGAAAGGTTTCCTTAACAAACAGAATATTACATTTATTTCTCGTTCTACGTTTTGAAATAGAAAAATCATAATTTTAAAGTGAATTATAATACGCTAAGCATAAAGATTTATAGAACTAATGAAGTAAATATTCTTGTGTAAGTTATCGATTTCTAATCGGATTAAAACTCGAATATTCGTTTACATCGCACTTTAAAGTAAATCCTCTCTATATATAATTCTTACTGGAAAGTATGTTTAACTCCAATTACTTAATCAATATTTTTAACAATATATTTTTATTGTAATACTTTTACTATTCAATGTTGTATACACTACATTTCCAAAAGCAAAACCTCGAAAATGTGTAGTGGACTAGTGAATATTATCAAATAAATTATCATTTTGTTTACGTAAATACTGCTTCGCCTCATTTGAAACTTCGTACTTTAAATAATAATAATAATAATAATAATAATAATAATAATAATAATAATAATAATAATAATAATAGCCATACCTTTATCAGTATTTCAGGCTAAGTCAATAAATGAATTCAACGTGGTCTCTATTCGAAGTTCTATTTAATCTAATCCGATAGAAATACAAAGAGAACTTCGAGAACAAGTAAAAGAAAAATGTTACCTTGGTGGGACTGGAACTAACCTTTAAGAGTTCCTTTCAATTTACAGACAAATGCCTTAGGCACTTTGTTTTTTTTTCTTTAAGTTAACTGATTCACCGAACATATCTGAGTAACTTGTCTCTATTTTCTACTCGGTATATACGTTTTACAGCCATTTCCGTTAATCTTGAACGACAGGAACACGAAGAATTGAAATTCCAAACTCCCCCACCGGGAATCGAACCCGGGACCCAATAAACCTTAGGCACAAGTGCTAGCCACTGGACCAGCGGGGAAAGTAAGTGAAATGCATTTTGTATTATCTGAAGTTTACACCTATTTCATCCTGCTGTAATAATGTTTACCGTATTCGTTACTTTGAGGAATGATATATGTTATTCATATAGGTTCTATTACGTATTCGTCCGTAAATATTATATAAATTATCAGAATTACTCATGATCTTCCATGGAAATTCACTGGCGCATGGACAGTAGACAGACAGTGTAATTGAAAGGCGAGTTCAACAGATATTATATATTTCGCCGACATTATTTAATAGCTGTGTAGAAGAGATAGCAAAAATGAGTTTTCATAATGAAGATGGAATTTCGGTAGGAGACAGAATGATGAGGTGTATACGGTTTGGGGTTGATATGATTGTTGTTGCAGAATCTAAAATGAAAATTAATAAGATGTAGAAAACTTGAGAAAGGCTTCTGAAGAATATGGGATGAAAATAAATGTTAGAAAGACAAAATCCATGGTGATTGAAACGAAGCGATCGGTGTCAAATATAGAAGTAGGAGCGGAAAAAAGACAGGTGACTAGTTTTTGATGTCTGAGTAGTATTATTAGTGATATGACATGCGAACGTGAAATAAAAGCAAGGATAGAAATGGCGAAAGAAGCCTTTAGGATGAAGAAAATACTATTTTGTGGGGCCTTAGAGTTGAAAAAAAAGACTCATAAAATGCTTCGTGTACTGTATTTTACTGTATTTATAGGACAGAAACATGGACATTACGCAGAAATGATGAGAAACGATTGGAGGCTTTCGAAATATGTGCGTGGAGAAGAATGGAGAGAAATAGCTGGGTCGAGAGGAAAACGAATGAGAGGGTTGGAAATGGAAGGAGAAAAATATTATTAAGAAGAGGAAGAGGAACTGGTTGTAATATTGGTTAAGAAGGAACTGTATCATGAGGGATGTGCTAGAGGGTATGGTGGCAGGAAAGAGAGGGAGGGGATGAATTAGACTATATAGAAACATAATTAGGCTATTGACGATATCAAAACAGAAAAATCGTATGTGTAGATGGAGAGGTTAACAGAGGGTATGGTGGCAGGAAAGAGAGGGAGGGGATGAATTAGACTATATAGAAACATAATTAGGCTATTGACGATATCAAAACAGAAAAATCGTATGTGTAGATGGAGAGGTTAACAGAAGATTGTGGAGCATGGCAGCTTCTCAGCTGCGGTAAGTGACCCGCTGGTAATGGCGGAATACTTCTTATATAATGATGCTGATGATGCACAGTAGAAACAGAAAGATCCACTTTACTGTCATTGCTAATACGAATCACAATGCAAATTTCTACAAGTTGTCAAAATGCCTAGCTCTAAAGGCTGTAGAGAACTATCTGTTAGTCTGCGAGGAGAAATTATAGTCGAGTAAAAGTGGAACAAACTCTCATTCAGATCGCTTGGGTTTTGGGCTGTGACGAGACATCAGTGAAGAAATTGATTTAGCGATATGACAAATAATAATAATAATAATAATAATAATAATAATAATAATAATAATAATAATAATAATAATAATAATAATAATAATAATAATTTATTTCACAATTCATTTCTGCCAGTAGCTTTCGCCCCCTTACTCCCACTTCATGCTTACTCAGGAGGAAGCTGCGCGTCCTCAGGTTGGGAACCACTACTTTCCGTTAAGGAATTCTGATAGCCTGTTAGAAATTTGCATTCTGACTAGTATCAGTAAACTGCATTCTTCTGTTTCTACTGCGCATGAACAAGTGAATTTCCATGGAAGATCATGAATAATTCTGATAATTTATATAATATTTATGAACGAATATGTGATAGAACCTATATGAATAACATATATCATTCCTCAAAGTAACGAATACGGTAAACATTATTACAGCAGGATGAAATAGGTGTAAACTTCAGATACTACAAAATGCATTTCACTTGTTTTCCTCGCTGGTCTAGTGGCGAGTACGTGTGCCTAAAGTGTATGGGGTCTCGGGTTCTATTCCGGTAGGGGAGTTTAGAATTTTAATTCTCTTAGATGTTTTTGTGTTAGTGTTCCTGTCGTCCAAGATTAACCGAAATGATTGTAAAACGTATATAACCGAGATGAACAATGACACTTCCGATGCCGTACCTCGCAACATGGGGATGAAGGAGATATATATAAGTTTATTGAAAATGACTGATATTAGAGCCGAATCTTAGTTTTTGGGGTCTCTGAGACGAACAGTGACACTTCTGATGCCGTTTAAATTTAAATTCAGCCCCGCAACTTGGGGAGGAGGAGGAGGGAGAAATATAAAAATAATCAAAAATGACCGATATCAGAGAGCGCTTTATTAATAGTAAAAAGTGATTGACTAACGAAATTTATTATTGTTATTATTTTTAAAGTTTAACCCAACGAAGTGGGTAATTGATGCTAGTAATCCACTTTCACAAGTGAGACTTCAAATAACTTGGAGTTTGATGCCGTTATTTTGTATTTCCAATACAGGTCAAAAGTATTTATATAGATTGAATTTACACAAAAGACATAGACAGTTGAATCGTTTTCAGTTTTCACTCAAATTATTCTAAAATATTAAGAGGTTTGATTATTATAATTATTATTTTAATTTTCTCTCTCTTTTTTTTAGTCATTATTGCTAAATATATCATCTTCATAATAGCTATTCTGCCATTATTGGCAGGTTACTTGCTGCAACTGAGAAGCTTCGACGTTCGGTGGTCCTCAGCTAGTCTCTTCGTCTTGACGTAGCAATTTTCTGTTTTAGTATCTTCCTTCAACTAGTCTCCTTCGCTCCCTTCCTGTCTTTCCTTCCACAATACCCTCCAACACTTCCCTCATAATACAGTTCCTCCTCAGCCAATATCTAACCATTTCCTCTTCCTCCTCTTAACAATATCTAAACTTCTTCTTTTTTTCCCCTACTGCTAATTTTTTAAACACCTTCTCATTCGTTGTCCGTTCAAAACAGCTAATTCTCTGCTTTTTCTCCATGCCTATGTATCGAAAGCCGGCAATTTTTTCATCACTTTTGCGTAATGTCAATGTTTCTGCCCCATAGAATACATATTGGAATATGTAAAACAAAATCTCAATATTTAATTGGAAGTTTGATTAATACAGGGATTAGCTAATAGTGGTTCAAAAGAAAAATCTGACGCCTTTAGAGTGTAAAAATAACTTTACAATTCATGGTATTTCAATAATCTGTGCCGTCTTGATTTTCTTTCATGCGTCTCAGGGATAGCCTCCCCAGTTTAGGAACCAGTGGAGTGTGTGATCTGTTAAAAAAATATAAACAGATTACAAAACGTTGTGATTTAGGCATATCTTACAAGTAGTGAAGCGTGGGCACCCATTAAAAAAGGAAAGGTCATCACCTATGTTGTACACTATCATGATACTTACACAAAGTTAAACTATATTACATTTAGAAATGCATTATATTTCCTTCCTATTGGCGCATTGTAGACTTTATTATTCCTTATATCCATAGTAAAATTTACCTATGAAAAGCTTAAGATTTCTTAAATGCAAGACTTGCAAGACTCTTGTATGCAAGACCAAGACCAAGACCAAGACCAAGACTGGGTGTGCAAGACCAAGACCAAGACCAAGACCATGGGTTCCAGTGCAAGACCAAGACCAAGACTGGATGTGCAAGACCAAGACCAAGACCACCCCGGTCTTGGTCTTGGTCTTGCATTTGCTCATCACTAAACATGGGTATGTAGAAATTCATTTAAGTATTTTGTTGGAAAAAAAACTGTTTATGACATAAGGGGGTACGTACGACACTAACATATTGAAATTCAATAAAAAATGTGCATGATAAAAGGCATAGTAAATTACTTTTGATCTCTAAATATCCAAAAAAAAAAAAAAACAATCCATTTGCTTCTAATCTGAGAGAGCACCAAGAGCCTCAAATCAAGCAAAATCTTTTTTCCCTTTCCTGTAAAAGAAAAATAAATAAAATAAAAATAAAAATAAAAATAAAAATAAAAATAAAAATAAAAATAAAAATAAAAATAAAAATAAAAATAAAAATAAAAATACAACTTACGCCCCTCTGCAATGGAGGCGATGATACGATACGATAACTAGTGCTGTTAAAATTATTCGTGTTCGTTTTAATTGAATAATTTGTTTTCCAATATTCGAATATCCGAATTCGTTTTCCGTATTCTTATGATTTGGAATAATTATTTGAAATACTGAATTATTTGAATTTCAACAACACTAACATGAACCTACAGCTAAGTGTAGAAGCTGAACTACATGAGATCTCATCAGGAGTTCAACCGTACAGAACACAAGAATGTAAACCATGTAGATAAGGGCGCCGATTTCTCTGTAAATTTAAGGGGGGGATTCAGATGCAGAAGGTATATATATGATAATTTTAAGACAAATTGCATTCAAATTATGCCAAATATTATATAACCATAAATACAATAAGGGGCCCACATGAGTTTTGCGGGGGGCGGGGCTCCCCAGGATCGGCGCCCTTGCATATAGACTATGATGTGAGAGTTGATCTTGCATGGTAGTCTATGTGTCCAGGAGGAGCTGCTAACATAATGTGCAGATCCATTTTAAATTACTGTTATGCGCATGACGTCACGATAGGAGCATAACAAGGATTAAAAGCACGCTGTGTTTCGCATTTTCACGAGAATATAGCTGAACCGATTGAAATGAATTTTTGAACATTTTTGCACCTGGCTCGAGCCGAGTTTATGTCATGTAATTTTTATTCAAATACATACTTTAAGGCGGGACGAAGAGGGTTCAAATTGTATCCCAAAAATAAAGTATCTCACCAACACTCCAAGTTAGGGAGTTGCAACTCGATACGCAAACTCTTTGTTAAAAGTAACTGAACATTTCAACATTTGCAAAAATACCACTTCCAAAGGAGGAAGGAAGAAATTTCAATACAATTTTCTTTCAGACTTTTAGTTTTAAAATGCGAGGTAGTGTCTGAACCGTTTGAAATGAAATTTTGAAAATGTTATTTAGCTCTTGGGTTGACACGTGTATTTATAATTTATCATTGATTAACGTAGGTATCCAAAGGGACAGAAAGGGATTTAAAATACTTTTCCTAAACAATACTCTTCCGAAGCGAAGACCTAATGTATTGATGAACGAACTTTTAAGTACGAGTGAGAAAATTCTCAGTTTTCACAATTCGTTCTAGCTATTGAAGTGCTCCGTATTTTTTAAAAATAATATAGGCTTATTTCGGAGATTTAGTAGTACTCATTATTTTAGTTTTCTGATTGATGTAGAAGTTAGGTGTGTGTGTTGTATCGTATTGTTTTGTAAGTGTATACTAGTTACAAAAAGTTAACATAAAAATAATGTCTCGCTGCGCAATTTTCATTTATACTGGTCAGAAAAACTAAAAGTGCAAACGTAGTTGTTGTTATGTGAAAAGTTAGCGTCTCCTTCAGCAGCGAGGCAATATGAGACGTGGACCTACTGCTTAACATGAAATCCGAACCATATGAGCTCCCACGGAGAATCGAACCCCAAGCTTCCGCGTCGAAGATGCATAAGCTATCTATTTAGCCACGAGAGAGTTCCTGTGGAAACTAGTATACATATAAAAAATATTTCTGCAGAAGTCCCATTTTTACGAACAAGAAAAAAATCCTTCATGTTTAAGTTCCTCTCCTATGTCCTATATTCTTCGGGAGACGGATAACTAATGAAAGTGAGTTGTAATGAAAGAATTGTGAAATGAAGGTGTGGGAGGAAACGGGAAAACCTCAAGAGAAAACCCACAGACACATTATTGTCTACCACAGGCTTACATGGCCTAGGATCGAATCAGGGATCCCCGCACTAGAAGTGAGAGCTATTTGCAAAACGTGAATACTCGAAGGAACAACCACTTCAATGTTTTAACTTCCGCTGTGTGTTTCCAACATAGCAAACCATTGAAAAGGTTCCCATATCTTGCTGGATACATCGCTTATTGAGGGGAAAAGTATGGGTACCACCAAGGGCGCCCATGTTGTGGTTTCCAAGGGGGGAAAGTATAAGCGACATTTCAAATATAATTTCAAATTTTGCTGTAACTATTCTAAAAATTCAATTGAGTTTTCGATATTCCGAAGTATAATTTCTTCAAGGGGGGCGAGCGCCCCACCTAGCCCCCCCTTATGGGCGCCCTTGGGTACCACTTAGAGATGTATTTCCTTCCAATTACGTAAAACATCTTAGAGTTTCTGTGCGGTGTTATGGTTTCCATGGGCGCTGATCCCGGGTCTAATGGAGTCCGTCCCGCCAAAGTTTGATTGGACAGAATTTGGATATTACAGTATTTACTTGAAACTTAGCTTGCTTACATGACAATGATACACGTATGCTTGAACTTCTCTACCCTAAGTTATATAAAGTCTTTCCAGCCTTAGAACAAAGTAGACGTAAACAAAGCGAAATATATTACTCCGCGGCTCAACGTACTTCGACAGCGAGGGACGTGAACAGCAAGATCGTCTGCTTACTGTCGTCGTATGATTTCCAAAGTGTAAGGCTACAGTTGGTTGGTGAATAACTCACTGACACTGACTACTGGTATGTTGGAAATACGTATTTTCTTAAATCTTTATATAAGCGAGATTGCCTCTGTTCCTGTTGTCCTCTTTTGTGTTTTATAACGAGACGAGAATGGACTATTGTCACATATCGTCACCATGAAACTCTGCATTTTACAATAATTTTAAATGAGTGAGGTAGGCGCGCGTACGCATACGCATGCGCAGTAAATGCTATATGTCCAAATACGGGTGAGGTTGAAATACAGCTACATCTGTTAAAATATATTGCGTTCATTATCACAAAATGCAGGATAAATTCAGACATCCTTATTTGAAATTATTATTTTAGTAGGGATTATATTGCGGTAGGATACTAGTGCAGTGAGACCAACAACCAATCACTGGTCATCGACCCACTGGTAGTCAGATGGGTTTGTTTACATCTACTTTTTTTATAAGGCTGGAAAGAGAATAGAAATCAGCGCCGCTGGTGCTCTCCACGTTCGATCAGAGAAATGAGTGAAAAAATCGAGCTTATTTTCAATTATGTAAATAGCAGCAACATAATGTTCAGTAAAAAAATAATGTAAAAACAAAATGATTGGAAAAATAAGTGAAAATATCGTAATGTGCATGAATCATTAATTAAGTTGCAAGAACTAGGGTGTTGATTCAAATCAACTGATAACATTCAAAAATCAACTTCAGATTAAAGAAGAAAATCTCCTTAACTAAAATGAAGCCCCAAAATAAACAGTTCATCAGGAAAAGCTACGCAATCAATGGCGCCTATCAGGGGGGAAAGGTAGGGCGCTCGCCCCCCTCGAGGAAATCGTACTTCGGAGGGTCACTACGAAAGTTTTGAGATACGCATTGTTGTGGCACAGTATTTGAATTCCAACAATTGCGTTCGGTAGTGGTATCCAGAGCGAAGAAGCGAAGCAAGTTTCAACTCCCCTCGCTTATCGGTGTGGCCGTATCGCCTTCACTTGTTTGTTGATGTGAGCAGTATTCGGCTGTCTAGAATGGAGCTCGAAAGGGAACATTTTCGGGCAATGATCCTTTACGTTTTCAAAAGTGGTTTGAACGAGACACAAAGCCTTGACCGTTTGCAGGGGGCATTTGGGGACCTTGCTCCTTCCCGTGCTACAAATTTTCGGTGGTTTGGTGAATTTAGAAAAGGCCGGACATCGCTTAAAGATGAAGAGAGAGTTGGACGTCCGGCAACAGATGTGTCAGATGAAAACATTGTCGCTGTGGAACAAATGATTCGAGAAAATCCTCGAACAACTTTCAAGGACATGGAATCTACAGTGAACATTGGATCGCCAGCAGTAACAAAAATTCTTCATGATCATCTTCGGCTCAGGAAGGTTTCATCTCGTTGGGTGCCTCACACTTTGACTGAACAGCAGAAGCGCATGCGTGTGGGATGGTGTGAAGAAATGCTTGCAAGATTTGATGGAGGCAATTCTCGACGCGTCTCTGACATTGTTACTGGTGATGAGACTTGGATCTATCAATTTGACCCTGAAAATAAACACCAGTCTACAGTTTGGATCTTTCCAGACGAAAATCCACCCACGAAAGTGAAGTGACCGCGAAGTGTGGGGAAGAAGATGTTCGCAACTTTCTTCTCCAAATCTGGCCATGTTGCAACTGTTCCACTTGAAGAACAAAGGACTGTTACTGCTCAGTGGTACACCACTGTTTGTCTAACAAGTGTTTCAGAAGCTTCGGAAACGGCGTCAAAGAACTAGATTGCGTGGGATCCTGCTTCATCATGACAACGCGTCCACACACACGACCAACATCACAATTCGGTTTTTAGAATCTACGGAGGTCAAACTTATGACTTATCCGCCGTATAGCCCTGACCTGGCCCCGTGTGATTTTTTTCTGTTCCCCAGGATCAAAGATCGCATGCGTGGGAAGAGATTTTGCAGTCCTGAAGAAGCTGTAGTGGCTTAGGAGAATAAACTTTCGACACTTGTAGAAAAAGACTGGCAACACTGCTTCCAAAAGTGTTTTTCGAGGATGCAAAAGTGTGTACAGTGTAATGGTGAAAAGTTTGAGAAAATGTAAGTGTTAAATTGATTTTAAGTATGTAAGTTATTTCACAGCTCAAAACTTTCGTAGTGACCCTCGTATCGAAAACCCAATAGAACTTTTACGTTAGTTACAGCAAAATTTGAAACTATATTTGGAATGTCGCTTATACTTGCCCCCCCCCCTTGGAAACCACAACATGGGTGCAATTGTACCCAATGAATAATAACAGGAAACGTCAAGCACCGTCTGTCTTTGGCTGTGCACTTTTCTCGCGGTGCACCTAGAGTGACGCAATATCACCAGTCAATGAACGTCTATTTTCCGATATTCCTCAACCTTACTGCTCTATGAACTTTGTATGTATCAGCCAACTGCAGATAAAAATTCAAGCCTTGGTTTTTTTTTTTTTTTTTTTTTTTTTTTTTTTTTTTTTTTTTTTTGAACAGTCTTTTATAACGTTGATACTGGATAAGGACGTAACATTACAGAAACATAAGTTCATTTAGATACGAGGCCACTTCTTCGAGAGCTTTTCTTCTTAAATAATTCAAATTTGCTTACGAATGTAGGTGAATCAATGCGAATAATTCACTGTCATTAAGTTCCTGCCGGACGTTCGTTTATTATTGGTGTTTGTAAGCATTCAAATTTCTAAGGAAATTAACAAAAAAAGAAATGAATGAAAGAGAAAAAAGTAGAACAAATTACGATAATAACAACTTAAAGGAAGTCGTTGTTTGTGAAGTAACTCATTCACACATCCTGTCAGAAGCATTTCGTGTTACTCATGCGTCAGAAATTTGCGGTTTACCGTTTTATATCACCATCAAATTCTGCTTTATCACCATTTTACACGAAACAATACATACGTAATCCGTCCATTTGCGACAATGGTTCGATGATAATTTATGTTAAAAAGAGACCATTCATGCGCTCCAACAATCAGTTGTCATTGTGTTATAGTTGAACGATCAAGTGTTAAAGCCATATAAACAATGAAGTGGTTATTTGTTATTATTCCAGTGTTTGTAGCTAATGTATTCCTCGTGCATGGACAATCGAATGATATTTGCAGTTATTGTCAGTGTTCGCCAAATCGACACAGACCAATTTACATCCAATGTAGCTGTAAAAATAATGCAGTAAGTATACAAAATTTATTTACTATCATGAAACATGCCTCTATGCCCAATTAGTGCATTCACAAACTGAACGGTGTTGTAGCTATACCATCTTTCTTTCTAGCTCACTACCATTTAAATATCCCTTAATACTTAGTAAAAATTAAATTTTGTTATGTAGTCCTATAATTTTAGTATTTAATGATCAAAGTTAAGTTATATTACATTTCTTCATAATGCAACTTCATTTTGAGAAAGTAAGAGACATTTAAGAAAAAAAATCATTAAAATCATGGCTGATGTACTGTATGGTTGCGAAACATAGTACCTTACCCTGGAAGAACAACGTAAACTGAAAGTATTTGTAAATAAAATACTGAGGCGATTATTCGGACCCAAGAGCGTCGGGGAATGAGAAATGGCGAAAACTTCATTATGATGAACTGCATAATTTATACCGTTTATCAAACATTGTTAGGGTCATTGAGTCTAGGAGGCTCAGCCTAGTTAAGGGACATTTAAATAAATTTGAAAAAGAAATAAAACAAGAAAAGTCCAGTTCATTTTAAAGAAATAAGTCAATTGAGTGAAATTTTCTTTGTTTGCCGTTTCTATGTGTTTTTATAGAAAAACGATTTTTTTAGTTTAAAGAAATAAGTATCAATTTCCAATGAAAACCAGTCTGATCAAATTACTTTGACTAACAAGTGAGTAGTTTTTATGTATTAATAACAGAACGCTGATCTCTGGGCTGTCCCGTGGATGGACATACAAGGCTCCACGGCAATGAGAGAAAAAAGATGGATCCTTGAAGGAAAGTTTACTATTTCTAATTCATTCTCAGGATATAGAATTATTTTTTGAAAATGATAACCATCATTTTATGATTTTTATTTTTTGGCGACTCTTAGAGTCCTCATCACTGCGAAATTAAAATACCGCTAATTACAGTAATTATGTGATATCTTCAAATAGAAAAAAGATAATCGAAAAGTGGAACAAGACCTCCCTAGACAATATTATCTTGCGTGAGATACAGTTATCAACACTCACTTATCTGCTTTCGATTTCCAGCCATTTAGAAAATCGACATTTATTTTCGCGTTTCTAAATAATTGCAAATGCAAAGCTACTAGGTGACTCGTGATAACGCTACCTCATGCAAAATAACGTCGTCTAGGGAGGTCTTGATCCACTTTTCGATTATCTTTTATCTATTTGAAGATATCACATAATTATTGTAAAATTAGCGGTATTTTAATTTCGCAGTGATAGGGACTCGCAAAGTACGCTCATAATGTCAACAATGACTAGGTTAAAGATAACTTTGTACTGAATAATTGACCTAGCCATTTTGTTGTAACATTCATATGGAGCAGATATGGGTTTATTTTCTATATTCAATAAAATGAAATAAAATGCTGAGCATCGAACAGTGCCGGATTTACATATAAGCTAAACAAGCTATAGCTTAGGGGTCCCACTCACTTGGGGGCCCCAAAAAATTGAAGAAAAAACTGTAATGTAATTTCCGAATAACAAGAAGAAGCAAATAAAACACACATACAGCAATGGTGCTTTGTATTGTTATGTACTAGGGTTTTATGAACCAAGTAATAAGGCTCTATTTCTCAGACCCAATTGTAATGAGGCCTGTTATCCATCCCCGCTTATAATGAAGCTCCCGTCTCCCAGCCCTGCTTGTAATGGGCCCTTGTTTATTTACATTTAGATATTCATCAGGTCCATAAATTAGCATATAGCATATATTCAAACCTACAAAACGGCGACATCTTGTGGCTAAAAGAGAAAGTCTATAAAGAGCCCTTAAAGCTTGACATATAAAGGGTCCCTTTCAATAGCTTAGGAACCCATCAAACCTAAATCCAGCACTGGGATCGAGGGAGTTCTGCTTGTGAATGCACGGTAATAATGAACAATTATTGTATTACATTCGTATGATTGTTATATTTCCCCTTGTTCAAATATATTGGGCTATCATTCACATTGGTACGAAAGATTCAAAGTTGGAGCCCTGGATATCAGTGGCGGATCTAGCTCGAGGCCGCGGGGGCCTAGTCCCTCCAATTTTTGAATGATAAAAATAATTGAAACTATTATTTATATATTATTGAAAGTGTGGGTAAACCCATCATATACCTATCATAGTCTGGGGTCTAGCTCGCCCCTCCAGTTTTTACCTTCTAGATCCGCCTCTGATGGATATGAGTTTTAACGTACTTCATTGGACGTACAATTGACTGTCACTCCAGGCCCTGCAAACTGACAGTACAGCACAAAGAGATGAGTGGTTTGATAAAAGCGAAGAAACAATTTTACTGTCATGCCTCGAATGTTAAATTTCCAAACCATGAAAGAGAGAAAGACAGACAGAGAGAGAGGGGGGAGGGAAATAGAGAAAAAGAAAGAAAAAGGAAAATACACATGATGTTTCGAAAGAAAATTGCAATATTTTGGAGAAAATTACAAATTACTTGAAGGTTATTTTACATGTATAATAAATAAAAAAAATATTTTCTACATGATGTTAAATTATAGCTATAGGTCTACAGGGATTCTTTAAACGAAAACATTGAAATCATGTTTACTATCGGAATGTAAGGACATGCACACTCATGTCCAAAATTATTGTCGCATGTTTATAAATATGTTGTGGTAGGAATATAATTTGATAACGAATTCGCCCGGCATTTCTTATAATGTTAGTATGTGTATAATCGGCAAAGACATGTATGTGGCAAATTTCGTGTCAAAAGAGCAGTAAACAAGAAATATAAAACGAAAATAAAACTTTCTTGTCCATTGAGCAGCATTTTGTTTTACTCATTCTAATTTTCGTATTTATAATATTCTTTTCCTATGAAATTTACTACAAATATACATTTCCCGATTATGCACATAGTATCAGTATTAAAAGTAACCTTCAAAATCATTATTAAATTATATTGTTACAAAAAGACAGTTATAGATATGCGACAATCATTTTGGACATGAGTGTACATCTTTAAATGTCGGTAAATGCCCTTCATGGTGTTCGTACAATCACTTCGTCAAATTATACTTTTTACTGGTGTACTATGAATCATGTAACGCTAAAACTTTGTTTAGAATCTGAGACTTGGTTGTACTGATTTTGCCTATTGCCCATCTCGTCTCGGAATTTGAAAATTTATTTCTTGTCTTATTTTTCAGACGAGAATTGAGACAAAACGAGAAATTTCTGGTTTTGCTGATAATACGTACTAATCGCGAAGAATGCTATTCTTTGGTGTAAGCCTACTATACGAGAATATCACTAATACATTATTTTCTTCATGGTTTTGTGGTACGGGCCATTGTTTCTTTACGTTTGGAACACATATTTTTTAACTTCGATTCTTGGTTTGGTCTGTTCCATGTCTATCTAAGAGTTAATTTCAACAGCGAATAATCGAGATATTTAGTGATATTTTACATGTACAGTCCGCAGCAAAAAACCTGCAACATGACCATGTAAGTTTATTGTGAAACTACGCCTAACACCGCAGAGAATCAACATAACATTTAAGTGGAACGTATCTTTCAGGAGAAACCTCGGCACACTTATTTTGGAACAAAAGACCTCGTCGTTTCACAATAAACTTACATGCTCATGTTGCAGGTTATATATATATATATATATATATATATATATATATATATATATATATATATATATATATATATATATATATATATATATATATATATATATATATATATATATATATAATTTTTTACAATAAACGTACTGTTTTCTCAGCGAATAGTTTTAATCGGATTTAAGATATTTAAATAACAATCTGAACTAATTGCACAACTTACAATTTATAACACTTTTAAACTTCCTTCTGAACCTTATCCGAAATGCTACTGATAAAGAAATGCCGAATTAGATTTGAAATAAGGTCAGAACTTACATAATGTTTAATGAAAATAAATCCAGGTGGATATAGACTAATGGTGAGCGTTTCTATTTCGCACATGGGAGGTTATGGATTCAATCTCGGTGGCAGGCTATCTGATTAAAAAATAGGAAATGAAATCTTTGAGTTTTACGTCCCACGATTACCGTATGCCGGCTAGACTAAAGGAGACGGTGATGATAAGAAATGAATGAAATAGTGGGATGAAGAGAGTGGGAGGAAACGGGAGAACCCCAACAAAACCCACGCATACGGTGTTTGTCCACCACAAAACCCACTTGGCACGAGTTAGAATCGAACCAGAGACCGTATGCACTCTACCACTGATGTACAGTGGTCTCCCATCCTGATTGAGGTTTCACTTGGTTCCATCATGAGAATGCTGAGATGATACTTTCAAAATAGGGTTTAGCTAACTTCTTTCCTCATTGTTGTTGTTGTCATTGATTGGAGAGGCTACACCAGGAAAATATTTTTTATTATTCGCCGTTACTGAAAGTCTACTGAATCAGGGTATTATTAACTAAATATCTCTCTATGGAATTTTAGCAGTAGAGGTATAAAGTTTCTTAACCCAACTTTACATTTGAATGTAATATATAGTGCAGAAATATCATAATTTGAATGTTTACGTTGTTAGTAATGCATGATCCAATTTGACTTTCAGGAAGTGTTAAAATTCTTCAACAGCGAAGCCAGCCCTCTCGCATTTGCTAGATCTCTTCACATTTCAGAATGTGATAGCCTGGAATTGAGGAAGGACTCATTCAAGACTGCCAAGCAACTGCAAGATTTCAACGTATCGAAGGTTAACAGAGTCAACATAGAGGTGGAAGTGTTTGAAAAGCTTAATTCCATTTTCATCCAGAACTCTAACATTCGTCTACAGAAAGGAGCTTTCATGGATAACAAAGATATACAACATTTTGAATTCAGAAACGTAAGATTCGACGAGATTCCAGAAAAGGCATTTTACAACGTTGGAGACAACCAAAAATTTGTGTTCAGCAACGTGTCCATTGGGAAGATAGCTAAGGGAGCTTTTTATTTAAATACCACATCTCGATCGCTGTTTGTCCTGGATCATTCAACGGTAAGTTTTTGAATATATATATATATATATATATATATATATATATATATATATATATATATATATATATATATATATATATATATATATATTTAATTTGAAAATGTATAAGAAAATGTGTGTTGTTAAGAGCACAAGAGATTCAAGTCCAATTACTAACGTTGTAAGGGAAAGAGATATCAAGTTCGGACGCTCCGTTTAAATATATAGAAAAGTAAACATTTTTAAAAATCATTATAATTATTTACAAAATCTGGGTGAATTTTTAAGCACTGAAAGGAGATTCAGGTAGACTTCTTAAATATGAAATATGTCCAAAACGACCAGGTGTGAACTTGAATCCTTTGTGCACTGAGTGTCCCACGTGTGATCCGTAAAACAATAAATAAATATTAGTGTACCAATCGGAAAAAACAACTCCTAGCTATTTAGGTGCAATGCGTTTTCATTATCGTTTATACGGGTGCCGGAAGCTTTGGAAAAAGTTCTTAAAGGTGTGTTCTCTTCGCTATGATCGCTGACTTTTCGTAAACACCTATAATAGCAGTAAATCTTCCATTTTGAGCTAATATTTGTTATTTTAAAATGGAATAATCTTCAATGCATATTAATAATACTGTGAAATATATGAGTAAGTATCTATTTAGAATTAAGCACAGGAATGATATTTATGGAGCAGTAATATTCAATTTAATACTCAACGAAGCATACCAGATAATACTGTAGATATGGGTGGTAATAGGCTACGTAGATGTCTAAAGAAATAAGCCATAACTAAGCTTATTTAACACGTTTAATGAGCACATAACTGCAGCAATAATCCGAACAAAATGCGGACATTCACAACAAATATAAACCCATAATTACTCAATTATAACGTTCAAAACTTTCAACTTCAATTGATCATTACTCATTTATCAATAACCACAAACAATATCATAACAACTCACTGAAGTCTCTGAATGTGCTTACGCATTCATGAGACTATTTACAAATTTCCTCTAACAAATTGGAAATAAAATAAAATTTGTAGTTTAAAATCCTTCCTTAGCCCAAAGACCATAATCATGGGATGTTAAACTGAAAGAAAAAATTACTAATTTAAAGTCCCACGATTGTGTGCCGAGGCTATGGGAGACCGAGATGACAATAATGAATGACATGATGTTATGAAGCAAGTAGGAGAAAACGAGAGAACCTCGAGGAAACCCACGCACACGAAGTTCCGTAACAAATTGAAGCTTTCTGAATGAGAGTCAAATTAAGTAGAGTGCATAGTTTAATCATGAACTTCACTTTCGAGAATTTAAAAAAGAAAAGAAAACATGAAAGACCTTAGGGTTGCTGCAGTGAGTGAAGTATGCTCTTTTATCTACATCTATACCTACTATAAATATGTGATGACAAAATTTCTTTCTTGTTTGGTTTATTAACAATTATATTTCTATAGACTAGGAAAGTTAGATCAAAAAATGGCTGAACCGGGAACAAATTGATTTCAACAGATTTCAACTATAAAGCATTGATCGCTATTTCACCCACCGGATACAAGAAGAAGAAGAAAAAGAAAGTTGAAAAATTACAAAGTAGTTATTTATTTATTATTTAATAATTATAATTGCTGTATACTCATGATGTATCACGGATCTTACTGGAGGAAGTGTACCATTGTATGAGAACACAATGCAATGTAATGGTTGTCCTTATTTGTTCCAACTGGAAAATTGACTAATAGAAGAGATATGGGCCTTAACAGCCTAACCAATTTAGGCAGAAAAAGCACTGAACCGCGATCTTATTGTTATGTATAATTTAGTGTTTACATGTTTTTTTTTTTTTTTTAACTGTGTTGAAAATTTAGAGAAACTGTGTTGAAAAGTTTATAACTTTCCGAGAGTGCAAAGGTCTGCTCTGGTGAATTTTCCGACATTGGCGTCGCGTTTTCTAGTACTTGATATCTTGACACTTTGGAAAATTCTCCATAGCGGCCTTACCCCACCTCGAAGAGTGGTAGACTTTCCGCCATCTTTTCCTCAGATATTTTTCCATAAGAACCCGTTAACAGTAATTGTATTGCAATTTGTTCCCGATTCAATAACAATTTGCCTAGACTACTAACTATACTTCTCTTATACTCGCTTTAAAACATTTTCTTATGCTACTAGAGTCAGCACACAATACTTAACTAAATCAATTTATTAAATACTGCTGATTTTATAGGCATAATTACAGTGTTCGTTTGCAGTTACCCGACTCATATTATTCACATTACTATTAGTTCTGTCTAATTTTATAATAATAAAGACAAAGTAATATAATAGTAATAGTAACAATAAACATAATAAGAATATTAACGTACTAATAATGAAAAATGAAAGAATAATCTTTTTTCTTATCCATGTCCTACAATTTGATTGTACAAATAATTTTCTGAAAGAGTAATTGACTGTTTTCCAATGTTTTGAAGTGGTAGAGTTTCTACACTGATTTATTATTTTCACATTATAATATCGAATCTTTCCGTTAAACTTTCATAATTTTGACATGACCTTGAAGTAATTTCAGCAGCTTATTGCGTGAACATAATACCATAATTTCTTTGTAGTTACAGTTACAGTCTACTAAACAAGTTACTATCAAATAAAAGAAACAAGTGAATGTACTTGTTGTAAAAGACGGCCTTCACATTTCAAGACAATGAGTTCAATGTTCTCTAATACTCACGACTTGAATTCTAACATTTTATGCTTTAAATGTAGACCTACTATTTCTAAACTACAAGATCAAATTGAAATCAATACGTATTAAAAATGTGATGTTTTAAATTCTGACATAACTATTATATATCTTTTCACGGTCAATGTTGCTTTACTTTGTCTTAACACTTCAGTGCTTATTCACAAAAGACACTTAATTAATTAAACAAGTATTATTTAGTCTCATGAACCGTGAAACAAGGTAAACAACACCGTACATATATACTGGTTTATGTACTACGATATCAAATACAGCATACACCAAACATTGAAACTATCCTGGCAATAAACCGTTTTAAAAGTAAAATAAATCATTCAAAAGCACTCTATTTAGTATAACGTACTATCATTTCCATAATAAGTATTCTGGTGTTGCTAGCTAGCAACTTTCCACAATTCTGGACTTCAGGAAGTATGGTTCTCCACTAATCTCATAATTTTAACTTAAGAATTAATCTTTTTAATATAGTGTATTAATTGCACTTTATCACCCAATAAAATGGTTTTATCAATTTTTATCAAGTAATGTTTTCATCTGTTCCTTCATCTTCAATATTGTTTGTCACTCCAGAGCTCTTCTCATGGATTTTTTGCTGTACGCAGCAATTTTCTTTATTCTTTCTTTTAACCACATCGTGAAGGTTCCAGTCTCTTAGTCTTCCGTAATAACTCATTTCGATCAATTTAATGCACTATATAATACATTTGTTAAACTTGTACGACAACACCTTCTTCAGCGACTAATAAAATAAGCTTTTCTTCTCTTTAAGGTATTGTTACTCCATTTCTATTCTTTTTTATTTCTCTTATTTTACGATCCGAATTCAAATCGTCATTGATAATACTATCTAGATACTAAAAATCAAAGCACCTATGTATTTTTTTTATCCCATCCAACCTCTATATTTGACATATTTTCCTTTGTTCCAATTACTTTTAACAAACATGGAATATGAATTTTAATATAAAGATTAAAAACAATCTAATATTGACGATATATGTGTGAAGAAGATTGTACAGTATGGAAAGCAATCGAACAAGCTTGTTCACAGAACAACTGAAGAACAAGTCAACAGCGGTATGAAGCGTCGATGAGAAGATCGAAGCGCAAGACAAAGAATGAAAGCTAACTTTCATAGGGACAGGGGTTGTTAAATTTTTGTAAAACTATTCTGCTATTTGTGTTAAACAAAAGATAGAAGCTAACGTTTTCGCTCCTATTTTTTTTAAAAGTTAATCATTAATCATGCCATTCTGTACAGTTATGATTGAAATATTTATTCACGGAAATTTAATAACATTTTTAGAACTGTTTCGAATTAGCTTGTCAGGACAGAAATCTCCTCCGCTATCAAACCATCCATTTTGTATTTCTTTGAGAGAAATTGGTTATAACACATTGTAGAGTTGTTAATGAATATATACATTTATGAAATGACAGCACAATTGTTATAGGTATAGACCTGTTATTTAAAACAAACAGGTTAAGAAAGACACGCTTCACCATGAAACTACTCGTAGGATTCGAGATTAATCTTCACATGTTTATGGTTTCTTAATAAAATATTTATATTAAATATGGGCTAAATCGCTAAACCCATTTTCGAGTAAATTACCCGAGAAAGTTTTACTCTAGCAGTAACCTACCTGTGCTGAATTTGACGAGAGAAAGGAATATAATCGTACTATATAATTATTAATGAAATATTTACTACGCTGAGTTTGTAAATAAGTTTTCAAATTACATGATAAAAACGCCTGGTACTTTTCTATAGATTTTCACATAATAAGATGATGAACGTTTTGTTACATTTTTCTGATATACAGTACCTTTTACACAGTTATAAAACACATATATGCTTAAATACTCGTTTTGCTGAAACAGGAATGTCTGGAAAGCTATCATCTAGTGATATACTATGCAAATTTTTGTGTACATCTTGCTTTGTGTTCATCAGAAATTTATGATTATTTTTTTCTATCTTCTAGGTGGAGACAATAGAATCTGGAGCTATTCATGCCCAAGTATCTAGCTTTTGGGTGAAGTATTCCTACTTCAAGAACGTGTTTCAGGGAGGATTCAACGTTATTTCAGACGACATTAAGTTTTTCGGTAATGTTTTTGGAACAGGTGTAGAAGGATCATTCCTTCAACTTCAAGGACGCAGATGCGTAAATATTACAAGCAATGACTTTCATCTTCTTCCAGCAGGCGCTTTGACTGGTATTCACCTTGTCGATAGTACTTTAAGGAAACCAATAGATCTAATTCCAAATCCTGAAAGGAAGTTTATATTTTTTGATAACTTAATTTTCAGTTTCGAAGTAGGATCTTTAGATTTATCAATGTATTCAGATAAAGGTGAAATTGAAATAAAAGAAAATGGTTTTTTGTGCAGCTGTTCCGACGGACAGATGGATATCTTCAAGAAAACAATTACAGGACAACCTGTAGAACAGCAGTACTACAGTGACCTTACGATGAACAGCTATTGTATGAACCATACCTGTGGCGTATCATTACAAACCTTTTACCAGTTTGTTCAACGAGGAGATATATGCAACGAACAAAAAATAGACGTTCGATCATTTGATAATGATTATCTTTGCCATACAATTAACAATAGGGAAACAACATATACTTTTGTACCTACACGAGAATATATTCCTGTTACTGAAGAAAGTCATGGTGATAACGATGCTGACAATGTAGATATCCCTGATGAGGATGATACAGGAGAAGATAATGTTCACATAACGGTTGATCATGATGGTGGCAATGAGATGTTACCATCTCCAGCAGGTAATTCTTCAGGTATTCGGTTATCTTCAATACACGTCTCGTGTTTGTTAGCAATAGTGATAACTCTAATTATAAAGAATTAAAATACGCGAATGAGGAGATATGACAAAGACAGTGTCAGTTATCAAAGTTTGGAGAACTTCCTGATTTTTTTGTAATCTTTTCTTACAGTTTGAAAATATACCACTGATCATTTCCTTACTTCATCAGAATAAAAAATCGAAATATTTAGTATATGTAAATTTCTTGTTAAAATTTTCATTGGAAATATTAACACGTAGAAACTCGAGAACATGATTAACAAATGTGCAAACATATTAATATATAATTAATATTCATAGCATTTTTTTATTTAAGTATAATTTATATTTGTTTTATAGTCGTATTGGTAGCTAATAAGGACTTAATAATTCTTTCAAACTTTGTATGTTTATTGAAGTTTAGCGTCTCTTTTTAGGCTATGTGGGACGTGAACTTAAGACGGTATTCGAACCACCATAATGTGGTAAATGTTCTCCCTCTAAAAATTAAATTCAGAACCATGTGCACCAAAGTTGCACACTCTAAGGATTAAAACAACGAGTGTACCTTGTTAAACTTCGCGCGGTGGCTCAGTGGTAGAGTACCTAATTATCGGTGGAAGAGGTCCCTTGTTCGACTCAGACCATGTATGTGGTGAAGAACGTCACGTCTGTGGGTTTTCTCGAAGTTGTTCTTCTTCTTCCTTCCACAATGCCGTTTCACCAATTATTTCATAATAATTCACTTTTCTTAATCATCTGAGTCCTTTTACATACATGACATAATAATGAGACGTAAAACTGGAAATTTAGTTTCATTTATGTCTGTTAAATTTCTCGGTTTCGGATTGCAAGTATTATTTACTATAATCAAGAAATTTATTCATAGCAATTTTAAAAATGGAGAACATATTTGTCTATAAATGCAATGTACTTATGTAACAAGGTTATATGTAACAAGACTGATTTTTGAAAGGAGATAAATAGTTGAAAGGATATTGATATAAAGGATATTTCCTTTGTATAGGTGTAAATAATTATTTTTATACTATTAACCAAATGATAGTTTTATACTCGGATATAAGTGAATGGTCACTTGCTAATATATATTTACCTTCTAAGTTTGTAGAGATATTTTCGTAGATACCGTATACCAATTTTATTACTTTGTAGTTTCTTTGATTTTAATAACAGCTGATATTATAATGATAGTAAATACATTTATATAACGCATACAGACGAAGAAACACACTTATAATATTTATTATATTAAATTATAATTAGAAACAAAATAATGAAATACAGTTATCCATGTAACAATATAACACATGGACTTTTGGTTCTAGAATTCAAAGCATACCTTTGATGAATAATATAAATACATAATTGAAAGATTGGAGAAACATAGAGCTTTTATAAGTATTACTGTATTTAATGAATTATACACATATAATCTATTAGGAAAAACACTATATCTAGTTTATATCCACTTTGAATATTGGCTCTTTACAGAAATTAAATGAATTATTGCACTTAAAATATATTGAATTCGTTATTTATAATTATTAATATATGGTTCTAATTTTGAAGAAGATAAACCAACGTTTTTGTTGTTGTTGTTGTTGTATACAATGTAGAAAAATGTATAAAAATATTTTTATTTCCATCAACGAATACTAATCTAGTTTATTTATACTATTTCCATTTATCTCCAATCATAATACAAACGGCATGACAGGTTTTCCAATGTACGTGAGTTACTGAAAACAAATAACTCATAATTTAACTTAAGATATGTATATATTATTTATTATATAAATGATAAACATGAAAGAAAGCTACCATAATGTAATTGTATTTGGATTGAAATGTGATCAATGTATACATCTAGTTTTTTTTTAAAGTTAACCCGATCAAAGGGTTACGCCCTTTCTTCGGCAATCTAGTTTAGAGGTTAGAGTGTACTGAATACGAAATATTATAATTTGTAAACAACGGATAAACGCATCCGTTGAAACAATATAACTTACTTCTGTATTAAAAGTATATTTTATTCATGTTTATTTTAATATATTTTAAAGATCAATAAAATATACATAAATCTATACACATTTAGTATTTCATTTGATTTTCTATGTCCTATTTTGATCCATGTTTTGTATGTATCTCAAATAATTTCACGTGCAGTGAAAGTTGAACACATGTCTGCTGCTACAAAGACAAGGACGTTAACTATTTGGTCACGCGACATTAAGCATTACTTACCGATTAACACATTACTTGTAATTGATTTTTATGTACCCTCACTGGTGTATGCAGGATTATTTTTCGGAGGAGACTGGAATTGTAAAGTACATGGTATACAGTTTAACTTGATCAGGTACTTTATCAGGTACTTGTTTTTACTGGCCTTTTCTTAATTTACAGATCTCCTTCTTTTTACTGATTGAAACAAAAGCTTTTTCTTTTCACTTGTCTCCACAATAACAGGCACAACTTCAAAAGAAACTCTCGTTTCCTTGAATTCTGTTTTATTTCTACCTTTAGAAGTTAAATGTTTGAGACGAGCAGAAAGAGCGAACTAAAAGACCAATTTGAGCATATGTTTACTTGCATTTTGCGTTTCTATACTTAATGTATGTAATTCGATAGGAAATTTTTATTCATTTCCTTTTGGGCAAGACTATTTTTTAAACTACTTATTTTTCTGGGTTTTATTCACCTTTTCTCCTTTCACTTGAAAATCTTGATTTTTCAAAGAAAAATTGAGAATGGCTTAAACCTCATCAGCTCTTCGTCTGTGTACGCCGCTGTGTATCATATGTAATGGTTTGTTGATGTTACAGACGTTACCTGACCCTTATGATACGTTTTTGAGGAGGACGTAAAGCATGAAACAGAAACCCAGCTAAAGGAAATAAATATAATGGGTAGGGTGATACATATAGCACCTGTTTGTAGAAGTAAAAGGGAAAGCATCAACTTATAATGTATTATAATAATGAAGATATTGATATTCAGAAATAATGTTTCTTTCAATCGTTTCGTTAATCTTGAAATTCTGTCTCCATTTTTGGTTCTCTTTCATAGAATATCTATTTATCACACTCTATTTGATTTTTCCAAGGAATCAATTACGAGAATCACAAGAACAGTATATGCAGAATCTACAGAATTCATACTATCTCGATCTAGGTAGAGTTACCACCCGCCCCAATTTTTTCAGGAGAATCTCGATTTTGGAGAAATGTTCCGTGTCCCAACGTGTCTCAGTGGAGAGTTCAAAACATCCCAACTTTCAGTTTTATTGGTAAAATTAGTAATTATTATTATTATTATTATTGTTATTTGAAACTTAGTTTCATATTATTATATAGGGACTTAAAAATAAGAGGAAACCTCACAACAGGCTGCAGACAGGTACTAATGTACCTGGCAAGAGAAGGTCTAAGTTCCTTTTGTAATTGGTAAAGATCGACTTCTCAAGACAGCAACAAGTAACCAGAAGCAGCAGTAGGCCTGAGAGTGGCAGCAGTTAAAGTAATAACAAACGGTTTGTTCCTACAACAAAATTCTGTCCAAGTATTGAGATAGTTAAGTACTTGTATTTCGTTTTTACTCGTAGATACCACTATGTGCAAAAAATATCGTATATGGTATATCTTGTTAATGATGTTTTATTGAAAATACGAAGTTTACTGTATATATTCGGAATGTTTGAAGATTTCAATAGAAAGAAACAATACATATTTATTTTCAATATTTTTGTTTAGCAAAAAATAAAATAATTAAATTAGAAGCAAAATACTTAAATATGGGCTACCTTTCTTCAAATGTCAACACAGTTACAAGGGAATTTGGAGATAATTCGTACTCCTGAATGGTGGACCTTGAAACTTTATACGCTGAACTTTAGGTTCATAATGGTTTAAAAGTGGCATACCTTTCAGGGTATTATTATTATTATTAACAATAACAATAATAAGGTCCAGTAGGATATCACTAAAGTCTTGTAAGTAAAAACTCTTACGTATATATAAGACGTAAATGGGCAAAATTAAGCTGCTAATGTTTTTCAAAAGGCATCAAGAATTCCACAAATACTGAATTTCAATAACATCACACATACAGTACACATAGTGTTCTTCACATAGTGTTCTTCAGAATACTAATCATGCTTCCAAAATGTTCTATAAACCTCTACTAAAGTAATGGATAAACTTTGCAAAAAAAAAAAAAAAAACTCTAGGGGATGTTTTCAGTTAATCCTAATAATGATTCCTAATAATGAATAAAAACAATTAATTGAATAAATTAAAATAGGAACTGAGAAAAGGCTCCTTTACGGAGAGAATATAGAAGTGGAGCCCCAACAGAATTTTTGTACTGGCTTTCAGTTTAGTCGAAGTTCAGCGACAGACAAATTTTGTTGGGATTATTTCGTTATCTCAAGGTCAGTTTTTCCAAATAATCAAAAAAAAAGTTGGTTCAGAGCCTTTATGGTTTATATTGCCTTGTGAAAAGGAATGAAAAAAGGGAGACACAAGGACGTGCTAACGAGCAAGACAGAAGGATCCAAATATTTCTAGTCGCTGAATACAATTAACTGACTTCAAGAAGGAACAAAGATTTCGCAACTCTTCCTCTTGAAAGAAAAATGAAACAATATAAACTATATTTTCATTTCCGATTTTCGAATTTCTCGTCAACCTCCTTTTAAGACAGAAGAGGAAATATTCCGTTCTCGTTAAAAACGTGCCGGTATGTCGTACCGTTCCGTACTGCCAGAAATAAAACACTCCATATAGATATAGATGTATACATATGTATGGTGTATGTGTGTGTGAGCATATTTCTGTATATCAAAGCACTTATATTCTTAAAAACAGTATTAGTTAAAATTTAGCTTATTTTACGCGTATATTGGTGTTAATAGAAGAAGATACATATTAGTTTTTTAAAGCAATTGAAGGGTATCAAGAGTATTCTGCAATATAACTTCTAAATAAGCTTTTTGAATTTATATAATCCTATCTTTATATAATATATTATGTATAATATAATATATTAAAAATGTATAATATTATTTATACGTTGTGTTCACATTGCACCGGAAGGAAATGTCAACATTGCAACACTTGGTAGAGGAAGTGATTCTAAGCAAAGAAAAAATCGTACGAACACATGATCGAACCGCATGCTTTCCGTGCTAGTACGGAGGAACGCATTAAGCGCTATTGATGTTATCAGGTTTCAGCCTTTGTTTCTAGCACACTCTGTATCAAGTATAATAATACAATTTGTATCTGTTTACAATGGTGGCATCGTGAGCTTTGTGTACATAATCAGTAAGTTCTGGTATTTTCTACGAGCTTGAAGGAACAACAAAAACTCTAAAAATTCTGAAAATCTGAAAACTGTATTATTATTATTATTATTAGTAGTAGTAGTAGTAGTAGTAGTAGTAGTGGTAGTAGTAGTAGTAGTAGTAGTAGTAGTAGTAGTAGTAGTATTTTTCGGCATTATGGGTTCATTCCAGGTGTATGTCTCTCCCTGTGTGTGTGTGTTTGTGTTTAAATAGGGGAGTACTTTATTTTTCAGTAATTACTGGCAGAATTTGAACCAAATTTGGAGAACATGTAGCTCATTGTCTAAGAAATAAAAATCCCTATATTTGGTGGCCAAATTAAGCCAGGCACAGGCTGGGCTCGGAAACAGAGGCTGTGTTCCACAGCTTTGCACCCGAGAGGTTCAGAGTTCGGTTCCCCCTATTTTGTTAGATGTGTTGCTGTCAATTGTTATTTTGTCTTATTTCATAATTTTGCTTAAGAGGAAAAACAGGTACTCCTCCCGGGCTGAGATTCGAACCTGTGATCTTTCGCTCTATCATTTTCGTTTTTCCTTTCGTTTTATCACGAGTAAATGTCCGGTTGTTAAAGGGCTCATTTGCTCGCTTACGTAAGGAGACTGGCAAAAAAAAAAAAAAGTTTGCTGTTCCCGTATTTTGATAAAATTTTTTAGCTGTTTACTTCATATATTTGTAAGTGAAAGTTTAGAAACTGATATTAGGACAGCTAATATTAGGACAGCTAATATTTATAACAACGTTATGAAGAAAAAAAAACGGATAAGCCTTGAGGTATATATGTATCTATCTGTTAAAATGCTACGATAGCAACTAAAGGTGCCAATCTTTCATTTACGGTTATGTGTGATTTCACGTTTAACAGAGACAAACATTATAAGTAAGTGTTCTTCAAATAACTCAGTTAACTAGATCTTTTTCATAAAGTTTATGACATAAAATTATTGTTCAAAGCCTTTGTATTTTAATAAGCCTTCTCTAAAATCAATGCACGTGAATTGTGTTTCCATCTTCCGAGTTCTTTTAAACTATATGCTGTGGACGTTTATATGTTTGTGGTCAATCTTTTCGACAATGAGATCTCGGAAACTACAGGCTCTAGAAAGATGACGTTTTCACTTATCAATTGGAAATTTTGCGTAGATTGTCCAGTTCTAACTCAATATTTAAAAAACATGGGCATTATTTCTTTATTACATTTTTTAAAGTACACTAGAAGCGTTGAAATTAAAAAAAACTAAAGCATCATATCTTACACGTTACACATTTCAACACCACACTGTTGTATATACGGGTTGCATATGCCCCAGGCGTTTGTTTCATGGCCAAACAATAATGAAAGAGAAAGGATAGCCATTTCTCTAGTCTAAGATGAATATTTTTGGAGTGTTTTGCCCAATGAACACCATATATACCTGCCATTATAATTAATTGTGTATGTAATGTATTTGCTTATTACATACTGCATGCAAGAAGAAAAAAAACACTGGTCATGCATGAATTAAAAACTCCAACCGGAAGTGGCTCAAATCTTGCAAACGGTGCGAGATATTGAGAAACAAATAATCGATAAAATCTCCACTTTATGACACGCCTTGCCGATTTTTGTCGAGACTTCTTTCACTTGTGTCTGTAAAGGGACATGTACAGCTGTTGTGGGGGAATGAGAAGGATATTTATGCTCATATGTGAATGATGCACTATGTAGAGAGCGCAGGTTCAGCTAATATGTTTATAAAAGTTTTGAGCATACGTAATTCTTAAAAATGGTATTAGTTAAAAATTTATCTAATTTTATATTAGCGTTAATAGAAAAATATATAAAAATAAACAAAGATAAATCTGTTTCAGAAGGGGACAAAAGTGAAGTGACTTTAACATTTTGAGGAACAAAATTGGTCTCCACTTGAAAAAAAATCCGGAAACGCTGTTCTATAGAAAAAAAATATAGAATTTCCGATATAAGAAATATATTTTTTCTGTAAAAATAATAATAGCATAATAATGAAAGAATAACCACACAATGCGGAAAGTTTTGAATTTACTTGCTTATTTTAAGAATGAGTACAAGTGATAGAAATGAATATTGCGGGTTCTATCTTCTGAAACGCATGACTACCAGAGCTTGCTTACTACGCGTCTATCTTTAATCTTTACTAGGTGTCAATCTGTTGAAACGTAAGACAACATACCTAAGTTTTTCTTATATGAACTTTTACTATTTTTATCCTACTGTCCATATACTGTTTCGAGATATCCCCGAGATTACCCGATTTCACACAAAGAACTAGTTACGTATACGCATTCACACAGGTTCTAAACCCAATTTTGAAGTTAGATGTTGGATTACTTTATTGGTCTGCTTTAAAACTTTATTTTAGTTACATAAGTCCAGAGTTATTAACATAGTTAAACTTTCCTGGTTTGGTTATCAGCAAGGTCAAGCGATTAATTAGTTTCCTTTGGTATGGATAAATATCACTGAGTTTCCTTTTATATAAGAGGAAATAAATTGCGTGAGCTGAAACAAAGGGAAAACATATTGCATAAAATTTATTGGCATTAAACTACAAGGAAAAATAATGATATTATTGATGATAATCCTTCTCCCTCACTGCTTTTTAGAAATTGAGTTCAAGGTTAACGTTTTTCTTAAATCTTCCCTTCCATGGATGAACGTTTCACCAAAGTTTAACGAACAGTGTGAACATGTTCATCTTACAGGCATTCTTGCCAAACATTTGGTATCATTGAGTGAACCCATCAGTGGCGTATTTAGGGGGGGGGATTCCGGGCTTAACCCCCCCGAAACCTTACTTACTTTAGTAAAGTATATGAAATATCTTGCTGAATTTTCACATTTTCAGGCAAAGCCCCCCCCCCCCGAAAGTTAGCAAAGCCCCCTCCGAAACAAAATCGTAAATACGTCACTGGAACCCATAATTATTCAGTTCTTATCGAATTGAAATTCCCAATTCTCAATCTCAATATTCTATATCAATTTTCCTATGTTTTCATGTAAGCAGTGGTGCTATTCAGCCGATTCGCTACAACCGCCTGTTAAAATATTTCGTGTTCGCAGAACCGTTTGTTATACCCAAATATAACAGTAAATTTTACCCAGTTTTGCTCAGTAACAGTAAATTTTAGTTCAATTGTCTTTGTTTTTAGGACTTCTTACAGCTACAGTGTTAAACAAATGATTTCTCAGAACAAGTTATAAGCGTTTATTTCTTGATCTAAAATGTTCAGATATCAAGAATGAGATCTGGGATCACATGAGTGTAGTGGTGAGGATTATTTATATTTGGAACGCATATATACCATTATCATCAATTGTCGCTCCATTACTGGATTAAGGCCTTTCCAATACTTTTTGACAACCATCTATCATGGATAACTCGTTTTCAAGATATTGGCAATGCTACTTTATTTCGTCGCATTACGTTGTATTAGGATGCTGTGTAGATCGCTACTTGTCAGTTGTGGTCTCCAGTAAAAAAAAAAAAAAAAAAAAAAAAAATGTTTTTGTCTACCTTGTATGTTGTGTTTCCTAAGAGAGTTATATCCATCCATCTACTCTCTCTCTTCATATATATATATATATATATATATATATATATATATATATATGAAGAGAGAGAGAGAGAGAGAGCCGGTTGTTAACGAATTAGAATAACACCACTGCCTGTAAGAAATGCAATTGTATTTCAACTTTACTGGCTTAGTACCTCTTTTAACGTTGTAGGTGAACAGGAAGCACATTCAGACGAATCAATCTTACAAGGAGCGTGAAGTTTACTATCCTCCATGAACGAAGCAATTAAATCTTACTTTGAAGAAAATTCAGCGCTTCAACGTATAACATTCTACCAAACACTGGAATAAGCTTTATATCGAAACTTTGCAAATATGGACAAATGGTAGTCACAAGAATGTAAGAAATGTAACCTCAGTTGCGTTGCTTTAATACACTCAATCTCTTCACAAACACTTTACCAAATTTTTTCTAGACATGACTTGAGCGTTACCTTGGTGTCCATTCAGAAAAAAAAAGCGTAACTACTGTAAAAGGTACTAATTATCGCATATCAAAGCAAAATCCTTCTTTTATACACTTTGCATACTATAATTACCAATTCTTCTACCGTTTCTATTGTGTACTATTAGTCTTCCAAACTATGCTATGCATAAATCTAGCAACCAATATAGAATTACTTTGTCTGTCCCCTCGTCCGTTCATCTGCCATAAAAAACAGTACAAGATATCGAGATGTAGATTTTTTGCAAATTGATCCAGTGTCCCAAGAATAGATTCCGTATCCATCATTAACTCTTTATTCAAACCGGTAGTGGTTCGAATTAGTCATTCCCGGTTCCAACGTTTATAGACACAGAATGTAAACAGTAATATATAGCGACATGTGATTGTTTGTAAAAGATTCACCATCTCAAGGCAACGAGGTATTCCCAACATTCTACCAAAACCAGGATTGATTAACTATAATACTACTTCCAGTTTCAATATTAATTTTAAAAAAAGAGAGAGAGAGAGGGAGAGATAAAGATACGGTTTTCTCCAACCGATTCACTCCTCAATAATAGGTTCCACCTTTTTCATTAACCCTCTATTCAAACCGGAAGTAGCTCAAATTGGCCATTTCCGGTTTCAACATTTATCGCTATAGAACAAACCAGTAAGACTTTGTGATAATCGCTTAGGAGCAATTATCATTACACATTTAAATTATATGAAATCCATTCCATATTAGACTTTAATTCGCCCAGAACAGAATTCTCTTTTATTTTCATATTTTTAAAACAAACATCTTTTCTCTGCTATTCGAGTATCTCGTATCGTAGGTAACAGATTTTTTTTCAACACTCGAAGGTGGAATCCTTTCGATGCCATGAACATGTTGCAACCAGTAGTGATAGATCTACTACTTCAAAGCTCTACCGTAGTTCCACACTGTGAAACGAAACTCACTTGTTCAAACAAATACACTTTTTTTTTTCTCAGATACGGGGCTTGTCCATCTACTGTCTCTATACACTCTTTAAATCATTAGGGTGAGGTCAGTAGACAGTCGTAGTGCGCAGAAAATTATAAATAGGACTGGGGTAATTATATAGTAACATTTTTGTTTCATCGAAATATATGCAGACTACAATATGTCCATGAAATCATGTTTTGCATTCGAAAATATCAATTTAATATTACATTTTTTTTGTATACTTTTGAGTTTCACATAATTTCACAATATTTAGACGATATCATGACGATTATACATATTTGCCGCTCTCACGAAGGAAAAATATAAATTTAAAGAAATGAATTTAAAAATTCTACCCCCACTGCAAAGTCTTAATCTAGCAGTTGACAGTATTTTTATGTGCAAGTAAGTTGTACGGAGGAAATGATTACTGGAATATATTCTTCCATATGTAGGGAATAAGAAAAACTTCGGTGTTTGCCCCTACCCCGCATTTACTTATGGCGGCGGCCGCGCAAAATTAACTATAAGTCTTTAAAAGCATGTAACTTGTGAATAGATCAAGATAAAACCATTGCGTTTGTGCCCGATTATTGAAAGTAAATGCCAAATTATATTTAAACATATATATATATATATATATATATATATATATATATATATATATATGTGTGTGTGTGTGTGTGTGTGTGTGTGTGTGTGAGTGAGTGAGCGAGTGTGAACAAAAACACCAGAAGTGCAAAAAGTGCAGCCAAGTTCGTCAGCCTAAAAAGGTGTTGAGATGAGGATGGATGAGCCAAGTTCCTTGGCCACTGCATCTGAAACGAACACTGGAACTTGGTGCGAGGTGTCTAACATATTCGAATACATTAAGATGTATGTTCCTAGTTTCATGGCCGGGACATTTCAGCCCTAAGACTAGTGGTGACCCCCAAATCCACCACGCTCACAAACATCATCCCTAAGGCTCGTTAACATCATTTACCTTGACACTTCGCGGAGGAATATAAGTTTTCCTTGTCTGGGTTCCGAACCACCAATCTTACTGTGGTATACTGTATATGTGCCTTAGCGCCTTAGCAAAGTTAATGTTCCTAAGGTTGGTGGTGGTCCCAAATCCACCACGCCCACCACCACTATCCCTAAAGTTCCTTAACATAATTTTCCTTGACACCTCGCGCCAAGTTCCAGTGTTCCTTTCAGATGCAGTGGCCAAGGAACTTGGCTCATCCATCCTCATCTCAACACATTTGAGGCTGACGAACTTGGCTGCACTTTTTGCACCTCTGGTGTTTTTGTTCATATTTCGCTTATTTTTGTAGTTCATCATATCAATATCGTATATTGGGATTCTCAATTGTGGCATATTGCTGGATTTAAATTTAAAATTGTACATTTTTAATAGGGATGCAAATGGAAAAGTCTCGTCTCGTCTCGCAGCCTTAAATGTTGGTCTCGTCTCGCGTCTCGTCTCGTGTCGCAAATGTGAAGTCTCGTCTCACGTCTCGCATAAAATTTTGAGTCTCATCTCGCGTCTCGCGCGAGACTTTCTCGCATGGTCTCGCAGTCTCGCATATGTTCTGGGTCAAAATTTTGCAATGTGTTATTCTATGGCCGTTAATGAATGATGATGTGATATTCTGTCCGAAGGCAGGTATTTGACCTAAAAGTCCCTTGGCAAGATGAATCCATAGTGGTTTGCCATTGCTTTCCATGGGATGAATGTTCATAACATCCTAAGGAGACGGAACCTAGAGTTTAACATGGTATCCGAACTTGTATCCCCTCCACTCCAAATTAAAAGTTGTGCTGAAATTTGATTGTTGGACCATTAATTTTCGTCAAATTAATAGCATAATTTACAGCAAAACCAGCATAAATTGTTGATGGATCCAACATTGTTTTCCAGCTTAGAGTTCTCCAGCAATATTTTCCAGTATGCCATGCGGGCACATTTTTGTCCCGAAAAAAGTCGCCAATGTAATTAGGATATAAAGAATATAACGTTTCCGTATATGTTTTTCTGAATTCATTGAACCAAACCGGTTCCTTTTACTATATCTACATGTAAATTTCTTCGTCTTTATTTAACCGGATTTCAACCTTGTCTTTGCCTCCTTCTAGTCCGAGGAATGCTCTAACGTCACAATACCCAAAATTGACACAGATTGTTCCCTTAGAATAGGTTTGAACTTTCTTTTCAGAAAGTTTAAACTCTCTAGTATTAAATTTGTGGAAGCAGCAGAGAAAATATAAAAATACGTTCCTTGTGTAGGAGAACAATGCTGCCATCTATTGTCGCCTATCTCCCTTTACACCAACCACCAAGGAATAACATTACTTGTGTCAACGGAGTTGTGGATAACGCATTATGTTAACAATTGCGAGAATCAAAATATCCAGCAAACTATACTTGATACGAAAAAAGCTTTCTGGATCAATTTCCAGATCATACAGTTGAACTAACTGCAGTGTTGCCAGAATATCAAAACCTGAAAAGTTTTGGTTAACCCGACAGCATTGGTGTCAAGCCACACAGACACAGATCACATGTATTTTGATACTGAGCTAAGTAAAATGCTGACCTTACAAGAACGCGGTTTCGTGTAACTTCCTACTTCAACACCTCAGTTGTAGACCGCATTTTATCGCTTGCTGAGAGGCATTCTATCCGGAGAAAAGAAAATGTTGGGTCTGACAGACTAGGAGCCAGTGTTCGTGTTACTCAAATGAGAGGTTATTATTATTATTATTATTATTATTATTATTATTATTATTATTATTATTATTATTATTATTATTATTATTATTATTATTATTATTATTATTATTTAAGTAAGTGTAAGTCCCACCAAACCTATAGGGTCATCCAACCAAACCAGTGTTTGAATTAAACTTCCGAACTAGAGGGGGATGTTTTTGATAAATATATAGAAAGAAAATACTTATTCCATGTAAAAATATCATGTTATTTCTGCGAGCCGAGCCGGGGATAAACTTTGACGAAAGGGGATTTCCCCGATACCCCCCAACATTAATCGCTAGTAGTAATGTGAAAAAGACAGAAACAACAGAAATTTCACATTTCGCAGCAATAGGGAGTCTTATTCGCTTTTCAGACCAAAAACAGAAGTTCATGTATTCGTGCGCGCCCACGTGTATGTGTTTGTGTCGCAAAATAAAGTCTTAAATCGATGCTGTAATAAATTTCCAATTTACAAAGCTTTTCTTTTTTAATGATGTTTAGAAACTAAAGAAGGCTTTAATTCTGAAAATCAACCTTGAATAATAATAAATCTCATAAAATGTCTATTGCTCTAATCACTTTTCTGTTCCTGGAGGCATTAATGCTCAACTTAGAAAACTCAATAAATGTAAAATCACTAAATATACAATTAAATGTAATTCATAAATGTTTCGAGACTGCGAGAAGTCTCGCGAGACTTCTCGTGCGAGACTTAACCGAGTCTCGTCTCGCATGGTTTAGTCTCGTCTCGCGTCTCGCATAAAAGTTTCACTCTCGTCTCGTGTCTCGTCTCGCAAATGCGAGATGAGATGCGAGACGAGACGAGACTTCTCGCGTCTCGCGTGCATCCCTAATTTTTAAAAGAGTCATAATGTGTTACATGCAACATTAGTTCCCAAGTGCTCTCCCACCGGGAATCAAACCCTGAACAAGAAAGGCGTACATGCTAGCCACTAGAACAGCGGGGAGGATTTATTCTTTTAAATATCTGTCAGAGAGTTATACTCAAACGAGATTCTAATTCATTTACCCGAACTACAAAATCACGATCGCTCACATCTCATTTTTCATTACCTAAATACGAAGAGTATCAACAGGGCCCAAAACCCTTGATGCTGAATCCTCGCTGCTACATCACTAGACATGGCTGGTGTTTCAATATACTTAGTTGTTCTCTACCTTTCCACATTGCGAAATTACTGAGTTCATTACATGACGCGCATGTTGCGCAGTTTCATACTGCCTCGGGTTTTCTTTCCAATGATATACACCTTTCAAATAGCTTGTAATCTTAATTATATTTGCCACCAACATATCCTAACTGCATATAAAACTACTTGAACTGACATAAATTAAAGGGGTGCTTCCGGTTGACGTTCAAATGATGAAGGGGGATGAAGAATTTCCCCATGTTATTTAAATGGGTCGTTTTTGGACCTATAATCTCATGTTTTAGGAACTTGGAATTGGAATAAAAAATTGGAATTCGGTATGCTTGTACGTTTTCGTTAGTATTACCTAAGTAAATAAGTAAAAATGAACAATTCCAACTTTAGAGTGGCTTTATGGGGAACTGAAAAATCTTTCCCATGGGACACCTTTTACACCCCAAAATTATAGGGCACTTCCTGTAGGGCTACAATGATTAAATTTGACATGATTGTAGCTTTGTGGAACTAACCGACAGAAAAATTGCCAAAAGTGAATATTTTTAACTTTTAGGGAGTCTAAAGGGGAGACGAAGAAATTCCCCATGCTATTTAAATTGGCCTTTTTTGGACTTACAATCTCATATTTTAAGTACTTGAAATTGGAATACAAACATGAAATTCGGTATGCTTGAACGTTTTCGTTAGTATTACCTAAGTAAGTCAGTAAAAATAAAAATTTCCAACTTTAGAGTGGTTTTATGGGGAACAGAGAAACCTTTTCCATGTTATTTATATTGAACGTCTTCACACCCCAAAATGTTTAGGCACTTCCGGCAGGATTAGAATGATGAAATTCGGCACGATTGTAGCCTCCCGACTAACCTACAGAAAAATTGCTAAAAGTTAATATTTTTAATTTTTAAGGAGTCTAAAGGGAGATGAAGAATTCCCATTGTTATTTAAATAGGCGTTTTCCTGGAATACAAAATCTTATATTTTAGATAGTTGAAATAGGAAAAGAAACTTGAAATTCGGGAATTGTGAGCTTAAGAGGTGCGAGGAAGTAGACCGAGCAAAGGCGAGGGTGTGGGGGCGAACTCATAGGATGCAAATTCAGGAAATATGAAGAGCAAAGGCACGAAATTCACTGTTGATGAAAAGGCTGATACGTAAGAGATTCATACACTGTTCACAGATAGAGACACGAAGCATCAAGAACATTTTTACATAACGACTGTGGTAACCATAATAGGTACCAATATATTTACGAAATCGGTTACATTTTGTTGCTAGTCACATAAATTCGAACAATTGGATTTCTCATTTCTTCGAAAACTTCATTAATTTTAAGTATTCTCACCTCCACATTATCTTACTTATCAAACTAATTTCAATATCTATTTAATACTAATGACTGCAATAAAGGAAAAGTCTTCACCGAAAAAAAGAAAAAAATGACTTTCCTTGTCTGGGTTTCCAACCACGAAATTTACGGCAGTATGTACGAGTCTTAGCCCACGTTTTTAAAAGTTAACTGATTCACAAAACGTGCCTCATTAACTTGCTGAAGCTTTCACTTATTTTACTCGCACACTGAGAAAAAATGTATGTGGCGTACGTAAAAACGTTGGTTACATGTGTAAATCCTGTAGTTTTTGGACTTAACGTAGGCCTACACTAAACGTATAATTGAAAACGTATATTTTAAACATACTTTCCGTATAAGTGTTCCGAATAAAGGTACTTTCCGCACGAACGAAAGAAATGGATGTAGGCGGTCAGGATCTCATATACAGCTGGCCGTATGTCACTTATAGCTGACGTACGTAATGTACGAAAGACTGTTAGATGTCAGACATCCTGCAACGACATTGTGTAACATCTAAGCGGGAAAGAGGGCAGTACGTATGTAGCATATGAATAACGTATGTTAAGTATTGATTTCTGTAGTAAACATAAGGATCCCGTATATTTGTACACTATACCGCTGTCCGGATAACGGATTTTTCTCAGTGGCCTTAGCTCGTTTTTGTATTAACCCAGAACGACAGGGCACGAACACAGAAACATCGAGGAGAGTTAAGATTCCAAAAGTTCTTGCACCGGGAATCGAACCCAGGACCCCATACACCAAAAGCGCACGTGGTAAACAATATACCAGCGAGGAGGGCACCAACTCGAACACTCGGGTGATTGACAACATTATCACTATGCACATGATGTATTCAATAACGGAATCGTTACCGATTTCTGATTGTAAGGACAGTTTTTTTTTTTTTTTTTTTTTTGCCAATGAAAAATTTTCCATAGTAAATTCCTCAAATTTCATTATCAAGCTGTTATAGGGTACCTTCATGGAGAGTTTCGCATCTTTACTCATTAAGAAGTAGCCTACCTAATGGCTATGGACAGTTTTTCGCCCATAAAAATTCCCGTAGTACATTCCTTAAATTTGGAATCTTTCACTTACACAAGTCATTACATAAGGTAGGTACCATTATGCAGAGTTTCAATTCTCTATCTCATTTGGAAGCACCTAATCAATGATGAGTGAGTAAATGAACCGATGTCTGTTTGAATAAGGACAGTTTTTCGCCCATAGAAAATTCCATAGCACATTCCTTAAATTTCGGATATTTTTCATATTCAAGCCATTATAAGCTACCTTCGTGAAGACATTCACATCTTCATCTCATTGGGAAGTACCTGATGGCTATGAACAATTTTTCGCCCATAAAAATTTCCCATAGCACATTCGTCACATTTGACCTTTTCCATACTCAGGTCATTATAAGATACCTTTATGCAGAATTTCAAGTTTTCTCTCATTGGGAATTACGAAATCAATTTGATGAGTGAGTGAGTGAATCGATTTCTGCTTGACTAAGGACAGTTTTCACCCATAAAATTTTTCCATAGTACTTCCTTAAATTTCGGACATTTTCCATACTCAAATCATTATAAGGTACCTTTATGCAGAGATTCATCCCTCTATCTCATTGGGAAGTGCCTAATCAATGCTATGAGTGAGTCAGTCAGTGAGTGAACCGATTTCTGCTTGGCTAAGAACAGTTTCCACCCATAAAAATTTCCTTTAAATTTCCTTTAGTACGTTACTTAAATTTCAGACCTTTTCCATACTCAAGTTATTACAAGGTACTAATATAAAAACTTTTACGTCAATATTTCATAAACAAGTACTTAATCATTTTCACGAGTGAATGAATAAACCGATTTCTGCTTGGCTAAAAACAGTTTTTCACCCACAGAAAATTTCCATAGCACATTCCTCATATTTCGGACTTTTTTCACACTCAAGTCATTATAAGGTACGTTTATGCAGAGTTTCACGTCTCTATTTCATTGGAAACTAGCAAATCAATGTAATGAGTAAGTGAATGAACCGTTTTCTGCTTTGCTAAGGACAGTTTTTTGCCCATAAAAATGTCCCATAACACATTCCTCAGATTTCGGACTTTTTCCATACTCAGGTCATTGTAGGGTACATTTATGCAGAGTTTCACGTCTCTTATTCCTCGTCTCGTTTATGCTCTTATTCCTCGTCTCGTTTATGCTCTTATTCCTCAAATCTAATATTCAAGAAATGAAGAAAAGTATGGGCACCTATTCTCACAGATTTGATTAATTAGAGATGCTTCTACTCACAAAAATTGTCATAAAAATCCTTTGTAACTGTGTAAACTTTGGAAATTACACGTGTTTTTAGCTCTGGAATTATTTATTTATGAGTACATATTGAAACAAAACACACTGGTTATACCCTGTTACAGTGCACAACTGTCTCGATATAATATATTCTCAGAGATGCGCACGAGACAAGATTTGTGGCTGTCTCGTCTCGAAAATGTGCTGTAAAAGAGATGTCTCGACTCGAAAAATGTATATTTTTCTATTGGAAGAGCCGTGTCTCGAATCGAATTTTGTCAGGAAAATCCTGTCTCGACTCGTCTCGTGCGCATCCCTAGTATTCATAATTCTACTCTTTTAAACCTTGTAAATGTCTATATTACATGCCATTTTATGATGCTATTGTAGGTTACAATTGTCCTTCCTTGTTGGTGATTTAGCATATTTGAATTACTGATTGGAAAAAGGGAATAAGTGCATCAGACCTAAGTTTTCAATAACGCTAAAAAACCTTCTCGAGGCGTTGTTTGTATTTGTTGCAAAAAGTGTATATTGATTACTTGTAGCAAGACAACTAAACAAACACTAAGACAACAAGAAGAATCTTGTATTGCAGGACTGCAATTAGTTAGATAAGCTTAAAAATGGAAAAAATATTCCCTTTTTCCAATCAATTAAAATTGGATGCAATTGTAATTGTGTGTAGGGTATGTAATGTACAGTTTATGATAGAAAGCTATAAAAATGTACATGTTGAATGCAATGTTGTATGTTAATCTTGGATATATGTATTCGAACTATCACGCATATTAGGCTTCTAACACTTTTATTGTCACCGTTCGTTTTTCTGTACAGCACATATTATTCATAGAGCAAGAAAAGTAATACAATAGACAACTGAACAAAATACGTAGCAAAATACGTTGTTACAGTAAAATGGGTTTACATAGGGTCCTATCCGTCTGCATCTTCGTCTTGTACAGTTTCTTGGTCAGTGGTTTTCCATGAACAAATCATCCTATAAAACTGTTTGTATTGGTCAGGTATGTATTTGATGATTTGTGAAGAATCATTGATCTTTTTCCGTTGGCAGTGGAACGTTTGTGACATTACTTTTGAGTAATCGAAAAATATCAGTTCTTAGTCCATTGATAAATTTATGAGCTTGCACATAACCTGGAGATTCTGCTTTGTATACTGTGTCTCTATTTACTTACTTGGAATTTCACTGTTTTGTCCACAATGCTACCTGAAGATTTCTTGTAAAACGGTCACCACCAATGTTTAAAATCTAAGATTTCTTCATTGACAACTTCGTAAACCTGAAATGGAGTATCAGTATTTCTTGCATTCGCAATCATGTGGTTATACTGTACTGGTAAATAAAAGCGATTGTGTCGTTTGAGTTCTGGTTTGATTACAGCAAAATTTCGGTCACATGGTAAAAACTGTGACCTCTGACAGGCAAATATTGCTGTATAGCGGTGAACCGTTATGACACGGTCAGGCTGAAAAGCATGCATGTCATTGAATGATTGCAGTTTCGACCACCACTTGTATCACTGAAAACATGTAAATCTGTAACTGATTGGGGCAAAAAGTTCTCTATAGATTGTGCAATGCGAAAAGAAGGCGAAGTATCGTAAGACATCAGAGGGCTCTGATGGTTGTCTACTTACACACAGTCTCACAGTTGTGGTCGTGTCCTGTAGTGACTGGAAGAAGGAAATAAGAAACGTAGTTATTCCCTTTTTCTAATCAGCGAGAGATTTTGCCTTCTACATTGGTCATATAGAGTTGTCCAAACATTCCTATTTTCTACTCAACGATGCAATTATCTTAAAGGAACACATCCGCTATCTCAGGTTAAAATCGCAAAAAATTGTACTTATTCCCTTTTTCCAATCAGTGGTTCATTTGTACTTGTCTTTCTACAATACAATAAGTTATAGTTTTCTGTTTGGTATGTTTACTTGAAAGTTCGAAACCAGTTTCTTGCAGTCCGAGATTATTCTTAGGCTAATTATTTTAAGCAAGAATATCATGTCATGTAATGTCCTTCTTTACTTAAGGGCTTTAGTTCTGAAATTCCTACTTAGTGAACAAAAGTTTTCAGTTTCTTGAAAAATGTTTGTTTGAGTGTAAATTGGATATTTCAGAAATTTAGATTTTTTTTTTTTTTTTAATTTTAATGAGTCAATTTTTGTGTCTTTGTATATACCTAGGCACAAGTCTCTCGTATATTCAAGCTTGAAGTGAACATAAGTTTGATATAATTTTTGAAGACTGACATGTTTACTAAACTCCGTCCTAATTCTTGTGATGAATCCAAGTTTTCTTCACTTTATTTCCGTCAATGTGAATTTCAAATACAAATTTCGTGCCATTTATCACAACTAAATCATGTATATTTAAAAGGAGACTTGGTTTCTTTATTGTCTAATAAAACTGCACTGACTTTTTTATGTTTTATAAACTATGGTTTTACGTTTACTAATGCTTACATCTAGTAAGTTACTTTGGTATCACTTGACTATTGAATTCATATCTTCTTCAAGTTCATTACAATTGCTTATTGATTGGATACATCTAAAAAGTTTAAGGTCATCGGATATACAAACTAATGGGAATATGTTATTAATTCACGAAGTTCTTATAAATTATATAAATAATAGAGGTCCCAGATTTGGCTTTAGCACATCAGATTGTTGGAAGTATTAGGCTGATTTGTAGTATCCATTATACGGTACCAGATGTTCGGGACCATACACCAACTCTGTTATGAGTAGGCCTAAATGGGAAACAGAAGAATAGGGATAGGCACGAGCGAGTTCGAACGAGTTTTCATTGAAACTCGACTCGACTAGAAATAGACATCTTTGAGCTCGACTCGAGAACTCGGCTCGAAAAATTTCTTCCAACTCGACTCGAATTTGACTCGAGTTTCGAGTCGAGTCGAGCCAAGACGAGCCAAAAGCTGGGTACAGTTTCAAGTACTTTTTTCAAAGATCCTACATAGACAACATAATTATTATCAATGATACTTACTACTACTACTTTATTATTATTATTATTATTATTATTATTATTATTATTATTATTATTATTATTATTATTATTAATTTTATTATTATTATTATTATTATTATTATTATTAATTTTATTATTATTATTATTATTATTATTATTATTATTATTATTATTATTATTATTATTATTATTATTATTATTATTATTATTAAAATACAGTGTATAAACATGAAAAGTAGCTGAATACTTAAAACTAGTTGACTGCTGATCTCGGTAGTCGTGAAGTCTAGGAGGCAAGAACATCATTCACGAGGTTCTGAGTTTGAGTTCCGGAGGAGCAAATATTCGGGATTGAGCTAAAAATTGTTAGACCTAAAAGTTATAGGGCGCTGGCCAAACATATTCAAAATTGCTCGGGCCATGTTTAGGGTTGTCAACGGCTTGAGTGGCTCGGTTCACAGCTCATTCACTATCGAACCGAGCCAACAGCTCACCCAACCTAGCCGGCTCGAGCCAAGTCGGTGGCTCATCCTAACCGCGCCGGCACGATCTCTTCGCTTAGTTGAACCGAGCTGAACCGGTTGACATCACTACCCGGATTGGGCTTCTGCTTGGGTTCAAAACTTCGACCGCGCAGGTATCAGCCTTGAAGGTAAGAACTACAGTATATACTTATATTGGTGCTCACGAAATTTGAGGCTGTCTAGTTATAAAAATCCATTGTCGTCTCGTTAATCGAGACGAGACGAGTTGCAGTGTCCCATCTCGTGAGCAACATTAAAAATATTCCACATTACTGCTTACATTTCTCATGGTTTTCGCTTTCCAGTATAATCAGACCATGATTTCAAAACGAGTTAAAACGAACTGAACGAGCGAGCTATTTATAAAACTCGACTCGACTCGAAACTTGACCTCACAACATTGACTCGGGTAGGAACTCGACTCGAGAAAATTACCTTTGACCCGACTCGAAACTCGACTAGAATACGCTTCGAGTTTCGAGCCGAGTCGAGTTTTAGCTCGACTTGTGCCCATCCATACAGAAGAAAGCTTTTGGAAATAAGTGTTTTTCAATCTAAAATGAAAGAATTATTCCACTCGCACAAGGCGTTTGGGATCCAAAATGATAAGGCGCACTACGTTAAATGGAAAAGTAATGTTTTCAGTTCAGCAGGTTGTTCGAAGGGAAATTACGTGCATGCGAAAATGAAACAGTAAAACATCTACATTGTTATGTTATGTGAGGAAACCTAGAGCACCTCTTGTTTCCCCATAATGTTATTGGTGTGTTGAATGGAACTTCCTGCTGAACTGGCAGGTGGAGCCCAAAAGGCTGGTACGATTGGAAATCACTACACTGAGAAAAATCCGTTCTCCGGACAGCGGTATATTGTACAAATATACGGAATCCTCTTGCTTACTACAGAAATCGGTACGGAGCATACGTTATCCGTATGCTACATACGCACTGCCCTTAGATGTTACATCATGCCGTTGCAGGATGTCTAATATCTAAGAGTCTTCCTTATATTACATACATTCTGTATATGTATGCTACCTTCGTCAGCTATATTTTATATACGTCCATTTGTATGTGAGATCCTGACCGCCTATATTGTTTCATACGGAAAGTACGTACAGATGGAACACTTATACAGAAAGTATTATAAAACATAAGTTTTCAGTTACGTTTGCTGTACGTTAAGTCCAAAAACTACAGGATTTACAAATGTAACTTGCGATTTTAAGTACGCCACATACAATTTTTTTTCAATGTATTTCAGTTTGAAAACCACCTATTTTCAACAACTTTCCTACATTTCCGTTTTTTCGTATCATCACCAATAACGGAGTTGGCCTATTGCTCCAGACTTTTGATACACTAGGTATGCAACAAACTACTTTTGGTTCGTCAAATATATTTCAAATTCACAAATGAACCGTGCGGACCAGTTCAGTTGACGAAGTTTTTCTATTAATACTTAGTTATTTATATTATCAAATGTTTTCGCAAAATCTGTGTAAGTAACATCGACTTCAATACCTTCATTTATTGTATTGCTGTGAAATTGTTAACAATATTGAAGTTTGTCACTGACAACTTACTATGAGCAAAACCTTGCTGTTATTTTGAAATTTATAGTTCTATATTATTTTTAATCCGTTTATAGAGAATAGATTCAAAAACTTGTGAAATATCGATATAGGCTTATAACTTCGCACGTCTTTACCATTATTAGATTAAGAATAGAATAATCATGTGTTATTTTCTATTTCTTGCGGAATTTACCAGTTGTAAAAACAAGGGTAAATTTATATATGAGTTGGTTAAAGCACAATTGCTGTAACTCAATTTTCCGTTAGGAATGTTTTTGTTTGCTCTTGTTTTCTCATTACGTGACCTAAACATTGCAGTGTTTCGTTTGTTTTCGGGGCGTTACCAACATAAATACTATGTACTGCTATCATTCTTCAGTATATCTGTTGGTAACACCCCGAAAACACACGAAACACTGCAATGTTTAGGTCATGTAATGAGAAAACAAGAGCAAACAAAAACATTCCTAACGGAAAATGGAGTTACACCAATTGTGCTTTAACCAACTCAATATGAAATAAAAGTTACTATGTTTGTGACTTAATTGTTGTACAACCCGACCGATCTCGATCAAATTTGCCACATAGATGAGGTTTGAGCCTGGGATGTTTTTTATCATTTCACTTTGACGGTACAAAGTAGGGAAGGTTGAGGAAGGAGATATATAAAAATAAATAAAAGTTGATAACTCTTCAACCAGGAGACCGACAATCGATCAAATTTGCCACATATATGAGATTTGATACTGGGATGGTTTTAATCATTTCACTTTGACGGTGCAACTAAGAGGGGGAGAAGGGAGGAGATATATAAAAATACATAGAAATGAAAGTAATTACCTTCGTGACTTTTTAACTCTTGTATCACCCGACCGAATTCGATCAAATTTTCAACATAGATGAGGTTCAGGCCTGGGATGGATTTGTCAATTTCACTTTGACGGTGCTACTTATTGTTAGAGAAGATGGAGGAGGATGGTATTTGAAACTGATCGAAAATGACCGATATTAGTGTCGATTCCATAGTTTTCGTGGTCGCTGAGACGAAAAGTGACACTGCCGATGCCACTTAAATCCAAAGTCACCCCTTTATATCCAAATGAAACGTGTTCTCCCCGCGCAGAGGACGGGTACTCTGTTAGTACAGTAAGTTATAAAGTGGAGGTAGATACTGGTCTTCATATCTTATAATCTGGAATTTTTGGTATTTTTCATTTATCGAGTTTCTCATATAATTTGTTTATTGGTACCATTCACATCACTAACATTATTATAGAGTGACAAAAAGTGACTTTGCGCTCTTACTAATTATAAACGGTGAACAAAAATCAAAGACAACGGATAATAACACATGTCGCGTCGTTTGCTGAGCTCAGTAAACTGTTTCATTTACTACAATGAACTACTGAATTTTCAAAGTAAAACATGCCATAAATTCACAAGAAAAATATAAATATAGAAATTGTCTGTATTAAAAACATTTATGTCTATTTAAGGAAATCTAGGTTATTTTGGGGAAATTTAAGATTTTAATTTAATATATTCTTCGAAATAGGAAGCTGACTAATGCAAAAGGTTGTTTTTTGTCTTTCTTACATCCGTCTTTAAAGTTGCTTCATATAAATGTTAACTGCGTCTAATTTAGAGCTATAACCTGAAAAGGGAAGGACTGTTGCACGTAGGAAGATACTTTTCCGTTTAAGAGTGAAGTAGATAATTCTTTGAGTAAGTTAGGAAATGGTCGTCAGTAATGATTCTTATTCATAATAATAATAATAATAATAATAATAATAATAATAATAATAATAATAATAATAATAATAATAATAATAATAATAATAATAATAATAACGAACAAACATCAGATAAACTATCATGTTACAAATAAGTCCCACGTTATTATGGAAAACAAAACCTTCAATTTATAGTGGGACGGATCCATCATCGCAGACAATACTACAGCGTGCAATAGTCCAGACATTGTCATGAACATGAAAAATATTAAGAAATATCAACATCTCTAATGGGCATTGGAATACCATCGGATAATAATCTGCAGGAGAAATGCAGAAAAGAAAGGAAAGTATACAGACTAGCAATTAAAATTAAATACATTAGTTGTTCCCTTGAAATCTTCGGCTCGCTGTACACTATATGCTAAAATCGTGCTTCATGAAAAACTGCACTGAGAAATATCCGATATCCGGACAGCGGTATATTCGACAAATGTACGGAAATCTTATATTTACTACAAAAATCTGTACAGAGCATATGTTAACCGTGTGCTACATACGTACTGCCTTTTCCTCGTTTAGATGTTACATCATGCCGCTACAGGATGTCTGACATTTAACAGTCTTCCGTATAGGTTCCGTACGTCAGCTATATATCCAAGGGCGCCGATTTCTCTGTAACTTTGGGGGGGGGGGCATTCACAAAAACGTACATATAACAATAAGAAATACATATTAAAATACATATTTATAAAATTAGATTATGCCCACATGAGCTTTAGAGAGGTCCGGGTCCGCGCAGGGTATATTTCGATCTGTATGTGACAACTTTCGCGTCTATATACAGTTTTCTCTTTCATACGGAGAGCACATAGATGGAATACTTACACGAAAAGTATAAAACATACGTTTTCAGTTATACCTTTGCTACAGGATTTACATATAGTCGTACGTCAAGTAAAAAGAACTACATGATTTACGCATGTAACCTACGTTTTTACGTACACCATTTACGTTTTTTCCTCTGCGTATAATTGATTACATTTGACTCTTTCTTTTTAACGTTTACCCAGCAATTAACTTGCTCCTACACAAATAAATATACTTAAGACTCTTGTCTTACTAATAAATAGCATAGCACATTCATGTTTAGTACAATCACTATCCATTTTGTAATAAATAAATAAGTTTTACAATATTATTAGCGTTTAACAACAAACAAATGTCCAGATACGAATCGATAGATGTCATTGAGTAGTACAAAATGATATGCATCAGTGTAAAATCTCATGCGTAGTTTTCGTAAAATGAAGAACAAATTATTTTGCAAACTTAAAAATTGATACTGAACGAAAATTACACCGTCTATTAAGATGAAACTGTTACTGAAGTGCAGAGATGGAGTGGGTCAGTGGGTCGGTGGGTCAAGTTTTCTGAATGGGTCAGTGGGTTGTGAGTCAACAGTATGTGACCCAGTGTGACCCACCACCCACCATGACCCATTGCGACCCACCATCCACCATGAACCACTGCAACCCTCCACCCACCATGACCCACTGCGACCTTCCGACCCATTCTGCTCACTGCATTGTAGACAGTATCTTCTGAAGACTGGTGAATTTGTCTGCGTTTTACTTCCATTTCTCTTCCTTTTCCATTTGTTTTTGTCTACTTACCTGAGGTGAGTATATCTAACCAAGTGAAAAAAGAACTTTAACCACTTTTGGATATTGATATTTGTAATTGTAATAATAGCAATAGGACTTATACATACTTCTTGCCTTTCGAGACACACAACCTTTGAGTTTTTAGAGATGCTAACTACTGGAAAAATATATTTTTGAATCATTGTAATATATAAATTAATATATAAAAATTTGAACGTAACTATGTGTGCCTGATCATCACGGATAAATTGCAAAGTCAAATGAAATGACTTTTTGTATATAGTTAGGCCTTAATCCAAACTGGGATGTTATATTGCTTTCATTATAATACATATCCTAACCTCTTCCTGCATGCTATGTGTTCCAGCGTTGAAAAAAAATCGACATGTTGTGCTCAGTAGGAACATTCCCAAATCTGACCTCCCTGAGGCGATATTATATTAATCGAGGCCTTTTACGCTGTATTACGGGCTTTTTAGCGTTGCGGTGTTGCCAAATTATGCCCTAAAGGGTTGAAATTCCCTATATTTTGTATATTTATAGTGTAAATCATGCAACATTGTAAGATATAATTTAATTAAATTTTGATATCAATTTAATTAACCCTTTAATCAAACTCCTATCAAAATGATTAACCCTTTAATCAATCTCCTATCAAAATGATTACCCCTTTAATCAAATTGCTATTAATTTATTCAATTAAAGATGATTTCGTAGAATTAATGTAATCGCGTATGATGATATACGTACCGTTATTACCTTATAGTACTATTTAATTATATCAAATTTAATTAACCCTTTAATTAAACTCCTATCAAATTTCATTACCCCTTTAATCAAATACCTATTAATTTATTCAATCACATATGATTTCGTAGAATTTATGTAATCGCGTCTGATCATACACGTGACGTCATTACCTTGTAGTAGTGTTTACTTACTTACCTTACTCACATTTATTCTTGGCGCCAAAATTCATTTTCCTGATTGGTTGGTTTCATTTCTTCTTTGACGAATACTTCATACACGATATAGGAAAGATTTTGAGTTGAATCTTTGTGCTTGACGATAAACTATGATGTAATAGAATATCAGTTACTTTTAATAAAATAATAATGTAATAATTTTGGTATTATAATTTAAAAATTAAACAGAATATCATGCCTTTAATACGATAACTGATACTCTATTTTATGCATAAGAAGTATATGTATTCTTCCTTTATCTTATACAGAATACACATACTTATGTTATTAATGTACGTAAATAAGTTTATATAATAGTATATGAAGCATATGTATTCTTCCTTTATCTTATACAGAATACACATACTATTTGTATTAAGTACCTTATTTGATTGTAATTGTACAGGATGTAGAAATAAAATGCAGGGATGTAAGTTTAAAAAAAAATTTATTGAAAATTTAAGAAAAAAAGATGATAAAAAAATTGTATATATGATAAAAAAATAAAAAAATTGTAAACATATAATAAGAAAAAAATAAAAAAGTATTTTGAAAATAGGGAAAGCGGTATATATACAAGATTTATATATTGATCTATATTTGTTTACATAGGTTTGTTTATACTTGATTTGAATTAACAAAATAATTTAAGCTTTGAAATATTCTATATACAATATACATATTATGAAAAACTATTTACAATATAATATATGAAAACTATTTACAATAATATACAATGACTTAAAATACGATATACCTAATATATAAATACTATTTACAATATAAATTATTTGAAAAAATATTATTTACACTTGAAGCCGTAGATCTTAGGGTGTGAGGGGTCGTAAAAGATTTAAAGAATTTGATAACATAACATACCCGGGAATAACATGATACAGTGTATAATTGTTACGTGTTTCCTTTTATTCATACCATTATTTACATTTTTATCATTCATTCATTTATTTTATTTACAGTTTGTTCAAATTTATTAACAAAATATACAAATATTTACAAACCATTCATGCACTCACACATTTACACATTTGCCAACCATTAGGCGCGGTACCCAAAGGGTAATGTCCTGTAGTCAGTCGTGCTGTCAGGATTTAATCGTCGACGTTTGTTGGATACCATTTGATGGGTCTTTGTTTCAGGACGCGAAACGATGACAAATCCCCGCTTACGGGTAATCCTACCCGGGATGTTTATTGTTTTCCTTTCAATTTTTCCACGAACCAGGTTGTAAAAATGCTCAAAATTAATTTCTTCGCGTGTTCTATAATCCAAAGTGATACCCCGAATTTTATACACATAATCAAATTTTCCCGTCCCAATTTCTTTTAACCTATACGCATAATTTTTTGGCCCCAGACCTATAAATTTGTCTATTTCCCACCCCTCTTTTACTTCGTCGGTTAGTTCACCCAAGTAGGACCCTAATGTAAGCGGAGATTTCTCATCACGGCGTTGTACAAACATGATGCTATCAGTATCACAATACAACACCTTATCACGTCCTACACTTGTCATTAAGTCATACAATTTTAACCGCGCCCATGACGTAATAAACGCCGCAAGAACAACGTTTGAAAATTTCCAGGGCTTATTCTTATTTTCCGTATTATGAAAAGTAAGAATAAGATGTTTATCTCCGACGGGTAATACGCTTTGTACCTCGTATTGCGGTGCCCATAGATAATGCAAAAATTTTTCTGGTGTGTCAACAATTACGGATTGCGACAAGTCCGTTCTTTGTCCCCATTTCCCATAAAGCGAATTGAGGAATATCTTGGAGATATACCTCAGACCAGGGTTCGATTCAATATTTTTTTCGTCTAATTGTATACCTTCATGGGCATAATAATCTGCTACATATTTTTCTTCGTCTCCTTTGGTTTTGCACCAAGCAGGAAATCCTGAAGATTCCTGCTTCATTTGGAGGAAAGAATTCACGTAGCTGCGGAACAAACTACGCGAATTACGATCCTCAGAACCGAACAGTTCGAATTCCCATACTTCAATAATTTGCAGAATTTTATATCCGGCCTTTAACGCTTTATGAAGTTCTGGGGTACAATACGTGTCTGTTAAGGCACGCTCGGCGTCGCAATGCATGCAATCATTGATACCTTCTTCCATACACGTGCGACATAAGCCAAACATAAGTCGCCCGTTACACGTATATGGGAGCACCGGAAAATACAAATCTTTTGGGGGCAAAATGGTGCATTTTACTAACCCATTGATACTTCCCACATCTGGGAAGTCCGGCCCCTTGTATATTTTTGGCTTACCTACGGGCATTGGTTTACGTGCCATTACCCAAGGATACAATGATGTTACATCATAATATGCAATGAACTCATTGGAAGTACATTCGTACAACGCATTGAAACACTCGGTCCGACCACCATGAAAACCGTCCTTGGGTACAAGGTGATCAACAAGATCCTTACACTGAGTTTTAATAAACTCTTGCAAACTCTTGTCACTTTTCACCATGTGGTCCCAATCACATTCCCACATTTCAACGAGATTAACACCTCGTTTCTTGAGGTAATTAGCTTTTATGATGGTCTTTTCGAAACGGTCTTGTAGGGATGTACTATTCTTAGAGGCAGAATCGAGACTGACGTGGCGCAATGCTGTAAAACAACGCTTACACCCGTGGAAAAAACATCCATGAAATTCATAAACTGTATTTGTTTTGCTATCATACCCATCGACTTTATATTTACCAATACGTCTTTCCAATCCATTCCCTGAATGTTCAATTTTATTACCTTTGGTACGTTCCAAATACCGTAACCAATACAAAGCTTTTAAACTTTGCCGGTCACGGTGATCGAACCCATAAGGCGGAATAATTGGAATGACCTCATTTGGTATATATAAGGACCGATAGGTTAGAATTGCCAAACTTGCAATTGTAGGGGAGGAAATAAAACACTGGATACCATTCGTTTTTTCCTCGATTAAGTTCGAAAACTTAATCACAGCCTCTGCAAGAATCTTAACGTCATTCCTACAGTATTCCATCATCTCGTATTGGAGATCATACTCCTCGCCGCTTAAAGCACGTTCTTGGTGCCAGGCGATTAATTGTCCCCGTTCTTTTGGGCTGAGACTGTCTGCATCAAAATACTCTAAAGACGGAATTTTGCCTACATAATTTTGATTTTCGGATGTGTTAAATAAATATGGGAAATATCCCTTTCGCAAATTGCCAGATAATCCTAACGCTTCAGGGAGCCGGGACAATCTGACTCCCATATACAAATATGTGTCACGGAAATAGATTTTATTTCCAAGTCTCATTTCTACAATTTTTTGGCCCGTCATTATTACATTTGGTACGAGATCATGTTTTTCTATTAAGGTTCTTGCACAGAACTGCATGTCATAGTTACTTCCATTATGAGAAAGTACTATGATCTTTTTGAACATTGGCCGACTTATTAGCACGTGACTAATAAATCCGTCAATATCCTCGAAATTAAACTTACGGGATCCATTTTTATCTCCACACACAAAGCATGGATCGTCCAACTTTGTGTCTTTGCATTTATGGCAAATATTAATACAGTTCACGAAATTCACGCAATGTTCTCGTTCTCCCCGTTCATTCTTGGGTAATAACATCGTCTCCACGTCAAACACAATGTACAAGAAGGTGTCGACGTGCTCAACTTTGGCAGCCTGAACAAAACAAATATGGTTACCATCCACATGCATGTAGCATGCTTTGCAGAAATGTTCACCACATTTGTGTTCAGACTTCCTGTTTCGCATATCGAACATATCACCACAATCGGGACAAACTTTCTTTAATTCACACATTGTCTTGCCACGTGCAATTACATTTTTATGATTGGCAAAACACTCATGCGAAGGAAACAGTCGTAAACAATCAGTACACTCGCGTTTAATATCGTCATCACAAGGCTCATGATATTTTTCACACGCAGGACACTTATATTCACACCTATGATATTGTACATTATTATATCCTTGCAGACAATAGCAACAATATGATTTTTTGTCCAAAAGTGTAATAATATTGGTAATCAGCTCATAATGCCCTTCTGTGTACAATATTAAGATTTGCTTGGTTGCATGAATTCCCGGATATATTATATTATACTCCCGAGTCAGTTTGTTCTTCTCATAAATGACAATTTGATATTCGGGGGTTAGTTTGTTTTGGAACTTCTTCGCATCAGTAATAGTGCAACCATTTTGATGCTCAATGGTAACATCAGCATCATCGCACAAATCCTTGGCCTGCTTCAACAATCGCTCAGGATGATTTTTTAATTTATACAGTTGTTCATATTTTTGATCGACCCTAGCCTTCCCGAGGACAATAGCCTTAGGAAGACAATAGACATTTCTTTCCATAGGGATGGTACACTTTTCCAAAAGAGTTGTATATTCCTCATACTTGGCCGATCCACGGGTTCGACCCCTTCCCTTACGTGGATTAGCAATATGGATCTTAAAATTCACCTTCTTCCCAAAAAGAAAATGTTCATTACTATTTAAAACATTTTCAACTGTACAGAACAATATATCAGGGTTCAATTCCTTTTTAGGACGCCATGTCATGTACACCGGTTTGTTTAATTTCGACGCAGAACTTTCAATAGTAATACCAATGTACATATCATCATCGACGTCATTTAGCGTATGCTCTTGTAAAAATTCAAATAATGAGCGAATATATGTTTGCGGGTCTTCGATTCCAGTAGTGCGCATACGCTCAACGGTAACTTCCTTTCCACGCAGACCAAAATAAGGATAGTGCTTAGTTCTACTATTAACAATGCGAAAATAATCCCGTTTGCCTGCACCATACAATGTAGGTTCCAATGTAGAACATGTACTATGTTCTGGTGCAGAACTCGTACTAGCCCCCGGAAGAACACCCAATAACTCGTTGGAATCATCAGCAGTTAAGCCCGTAGTCTTCCCTGCAGACACAAATTCCCTAAATTTTTCACGCGCTGCTTCCAGCATATTGTCTTGACGAAAGAAGCCCACACGATACAAATCAACAATATCCTTTGCGGACTTGCAACTCTTCAATACAATAGCTGGTACACAGCCAAAGTGCACAAATACCGCTTGCAATAACTTTACATATGACAGAGTGTTTACCCTCACACCCGTAGCATGGCATTGTGTCAACACTTCCCACGTAAAAAACACTTCTTCGGCATTGTCATAGCTGCGAGCTTCCTGGGCTGCCAGCATGGTGGAAATAACATTGCGTGCTTCCATTTTTTTCAGTCTTCAAGTACTGTTTAAATAAAATACGTAATTTTAGTTTTTTTCGATAGAACTTTCTAAATATTCTTACACAATTTTGCACTAATGATATAACGAAAAGTTTCCGTGCTTCAAATCAGCAACTTAATTTTTCAATTTACCGAACACAATGTTTAACTTTATCGGCAAATCCGTCAGTACTTTCCGCCAACAACAATTCGCAATGTCTCGCAATAATACTGTTGATCACAACACGAAGACTACAATCAAGGACGTCTTCACTTTTTTCATTGATTTTTACTACTAACTGACCGTGCAATTTTACCTAACTTATATACACGAAAATATTGTAAATTCCACACGAAAACTAACGAAATTTTCCGAAGTTTGCCGAAAATTGTCGAAGATTCCCGATACTTTTAAAATAGCAATCTTATACTAGCACTGTTTATCAAAATATGATTAAATGTTTATCGGTAGATCCTGATAACTTTGACTCAGTAAGTTTTTGAGTTTACAGAATCGTCAAATTCACTCAGTTTCCGATAACACTAAATGGCAAAATCCTTTAATATTAATCTAACTGTTTTGCAATTGCAGCACACAGCGTACAAACAGGAATGTCTTCACTGCAGCAGTCCTTCTCCTATAGTGAACCGCCGCGGGTTGCTGCGCCGTATTTATACTTTCGGAAATGTAATCTCTAACCCAAACACACTTAGTTCAAAGTCTCGTACCCAGTCGGATTAAATCATGTATCAAGGAAAATATTTTATAAAGTAATTAGTAATAATACTATTTTACAATCATATATTATTTAAATTATATTAAATTGCGATGATTTCTTACTACATTCTCGAAGTTTCCCGAACTTAACCGAATGTTTCCGAATATTTAATTTTCACTGATAGTATTATTTCATATTTGAAAAATGAACATATCCGATGTGAACATTTCAAAGAATAAAATCACAATCATTTCAAAATAACATTCGCAATAAAAAGAACAAAGTAGTAGTAAATAGAAACACAAATTAATAAAAATAACATAGTAAAGAAAACATATCAAAGAAGAAATAATTTAGCAAAAATCGAATAAGAAAAAAAATAAAAGGTTAGAAAAAGGTTTAGAACAGCTTATGACTCAAAGCATCAGAACTTTATCAGACAAATAATATAGCAGAGATTAAGAAATATACATAATTAATCGAAATAAAGGAATGTAGTAAAGTTAGGTTAGGAAAGATATATTTAATTAAACCAATTATTAAACAAACGATAGCATAGAAATAGTTGATTTCAAAGATACTTAGTTAATGCAGTTTTATTCAACAAAGAATAGCAAGAGATAGCATTTAGATAGTTAATTGTTACAAATCGAAGTTAAAGGTCAACCAACAACATAACACAACAACAAAGAAATTAATAGAATAGCAATAGTATAGAAAAGATAGCAGAGAATAAACGAACTTGAAACCAAATAAGAAAAAGAAGAAAGGCTAGGAAAAAGCACAGTTACTTTAAACAAATTATGTAGCAGTTCACAACTTTAACAAGTTTCGAAACATTTAACAACTATTTTTAACGTTCACACTAAGTGTTCTGAATTTGCAAAGCAGATAATCCAATAAAAATAAATAGTACGAAAAACAAATAACCAAAGATTGTGTAGCAAACGAAATATTTATTGGATCCCAACAAAGTTGGTCAGAGTTTATTTAGTACACTCACATATTGTTCGAACATGTTATACATGTGAACGAATAAAATAATTAGAATCATAGATTGTTCAGAATTTCAGTTCATAGGAAGCGTACCAATTTAAATTGTAAAACTAGCATAAAAGGTATAAGTAAACAAAGTAAAACACACATCAAATATTTTTGTGATAATGTAGTTTTTATAATACAATTTTTAAATTCTGTTTTAATGTATTTTGTAACGCATGATTTATTTATTACTAAAAATATTATTCACTTGTAATGTTAGCTTTCATTAAGAAACTGTTAATAATATTTGTATCTTCTACTTTAATAGCCATTTATATTCTAACTGATAAAATTAAGTATGTCATGTATTAGTAAAACTTTTCATATTTCTAATTTACTTGTAGCGATACTTTGAAATTGTTATAGTATAAAGAATGTATTTACATTATACAAAATTAAAAAATACAAGTTTAAAAAAATGAAATTGTAACTTTCAAAATTAAAAATGCAAGTTGTCAAAACTAAAATGCAACTTGTCAAAATGAAATTGTAACTTTCAAAATTAAAATTGTAACTTTCAAAATGAAATTGTAACTTTCAAAATTAAAATTGTAATTTTCAAAATGAAATTGTAACTTTCAAAATTAAAAGTGTATCTTTGAAAAAATAAAAAAATGTTTTGAAAAAATTTTTCTGCACACGTTCATGAAATTCTGTTAATTGTAAAATTCAATTCTTCATAATTGTTATTTTTGTGTAATTAATCATCTTATATATTCTTTATACTTGTTTGTATTAGAATAAAATCTTGTTGTTTTATTAATTCATCTATGTAAGTAACAAATATTTTTATTTCTGCTTATTAACAAGTTTACAGTTTGACAAAAAAATGTGTATGAACACTTACCGCCGCTGGAAGACAGGAAATTCTTATCTAAATGTTCTTAGATGACGAATAAAATATGAGTGTGGTAAATTCACAGTTAATGATGAAACACTTGAATGCTGTAATAATAAAGAAAAGACAATATTACTTTTATGAAATTATATTTCAGTATAAAAATTTGAAAATGTGTATTACTAAACTGTAGAAATTAATTTGCAAAAAAATTAACTATGTTGCATGCTACAAAAAATTTTAAACGGTGTTAACAAAACTGCATGTTGAAAAAAACTTACATGTATATTGTGAAAAAAATAAATTCAAAGAAAGATGTATGCAAAAAAATACAAGCACGAAACAAATTGCATGACAAAAAACCTTATGTTGTAAACGGAAACATGTTACAGAGTTTATGTTGCGCATAACAAATGCATGTTCTCAAAGAACATGCATTTGTTATGCGCAACATAAACTCTGTAACATGTTTCCGTTTACAACATAAGGTTTTTTGTCATGCAATTTGTTTCGTGCTTGTATTTTTTTTGCATACATCTTTCTTTGAATTTATTTTTTTCACAATATACATGTAAGTTTTTTTCAACATGCAGTTTTGTTAACACCGTTTAAAATTTTTGTAGCATGCAACATAGTTAATTTTTTTGCAAATTAATTTCTACAGTTTAGTAATACACATTTTCAAATTTTTATACTGAAATATAATTTCATAAAAGTAATATTGTCTTTTCTTTATTATTACAGCATTCAAGTGTTTCATCATTAACTGTGAATTTACCACACTCATATTTTATTCGTCATCTAAGAACATTTAGATAAGAATTTCCTGTCTTCCAGCGGCGGTAAGTGTTCATACACATTTTTTTGTCAAACTGTAAACTTGTTAATAAGCAGAAATAAAAATATTTGTTACTTACATAGATGAATTAATAAAACAACAAGATTTTATTCTAATACAAACAAGTATAAAGAATATATAAGATGATTAATTACACAAAAATAACAATTATGAAGAATTGAATTTTACAATTAACAGAATTTCATGAACGTGTGCAGAAAAATTTTTTCAAAACATTTTTTTATTTTTTCAAAGATACACTTTTAATTTTGAAAGTTACAATTTCATTTTGAAAATTACAATTTTAATTTTGAAAGTTACAATTTCATTTTGAAAGTTACAATTTTAATTTTGAAAGTTACAATTTCATTTTGACAAGTTGCATTTTAGTTTTGACAACTTGCATTTTTAATTTTGAAAGTTACAATTTCATTTTTTTAAACTTGTATTTTTTAATTTTGTATAATGTAAATACATTCTTTATACTATAACAATTTCAAAGTATCGCTACAAGTAAATTAGAAATATGAAAAGTTTTACTAATACATGACATACTTAATTTTATCAGTTAGAATATAAATGGCTATTAAAGTAGAAGATACAAATATTATTAACAGTTACTTAATGAAAGCTAACATTACAAGTGAATAATATTTTTAGTAATAAATAAATCATGCGTTACAAAATACATTAAAACAGAATTTAAAAATTGTATTATAAAAACTACATTATCACAAAAATATTTGATGTGTGTTTTACTTTGTTTACTTATACCTTTTATGCTAGTTTTACAATTTAAATTGGTACGCTTCCTATGAACTGAAATTCTGAACAATCTATGATTCTAATTATTTTATTCGTTCACATGTATAACATGTTCGAACAATATGTGAGTGTACTAAATAAACTCTGACCAACTTTGTTGGGATCCAATAAATATTTCGTTTGCTACACAATCTTTGGTTATTTGTTTTTCGTACTATTTATTTTTATTGGATTATCTGCTTTGCAAATTCAGAACACTTAGTGTGAACGTTAAAAATAGTTGTTAAATGTTTCGAAACTTGTTAAAGTTGTGAACTGCTACATAATTTGTTTAAAGTAACTGTGCTTTTTCCTAGCCTTTCTTCTTTTTCTTATTTGGTTTCAAGTTCGTTTATTCTCTGCTATCTTTTCTATACTATTGCTATTCTATTAATTTCTTTTTTGTTGTGTTATGTTGTTGGTTGACCTTTAACTTCGATTTGTAACAATTAACTATCTAAATGCTATCTCTTGCTATTCTTTGTTGAATAAAACTGCATTAACTAAGTATCTTTGAAATCAACTATTTCTATGCTATCGTTTGTTTAATAATTGGTTTAATTAAATATACCTTTCCTAACCTAACTTTACTACATTCCTTTATTTCGATTAATTATGTATATTTCTTAATCTCTGCTATATTATTTGTCTGATAAAGTTCTGATGCTTTGAGTCATAAGCTGTTCTAAACCTTTTTCTAACCTTTTATTTTTTTTCTTATTCGATTTTTGCTAAATTATTTCTTCTTTGATATGTTTTCTTTACTATGTTATTTTTATTAATTTGTGTTTCTATTTACTACTACTTTGTTCTTTTTATTGCGAATGTTATTTTGAAATGATTGTGATTTTATTCTTTGAAATGTTCACATCGGATATGTTCATTTTTCAAATATGAAATAATACTATCAGTGAAAATTAAATATTCGGAAACATTCGGTTAAGTTCGGGAAACTTCGAGAATGTAGTAAGAAATCATCGCAATTTAATATAATTTAAATAATATATGATTGTAAAATAGTATTATTACTAATTACTTTATAAAATATTTTCCTTGATACATGATTTAATCCGACTGGGTACGAGACTTTGAACTAAGTGTGTTTGGGTTAGAGATTACATTTCCGAAAGTATAAATACGGCGCAGCAACCCGCGGCGGTTCACTATAGGAGAAGGACTGCTGCAGTGAAGACATTCCTGTTTGTACGCTGTGTGCTGCAATTGCAAAACAGTTAGATTAATATTAAAGGATTTTGCCATTTAGTGTTATCGGAAACTGAGTGAATTTGACGATTCTGTAAACTCAAAAACTTACTGAGTCAAAGTTATCAGGATCTACCGATAAACATTTAATCATATTTTGATAAACAGTGCTAGTATAAGATTGCTATTTTAAAAGTATCGGGAATCTTCGACAATTTTCGGCAAACTTCGGAAAATTTCGTTAGTTTTCGTGTGGAATTTACAATATTTTCGTGTATATAAGTTAGGTAAAATTGCACGGTCAGTTAGTAGTAAAAATCAATGAAAAAAGTGAAGACGTCCTTGATTGTAGTCTTCGTGTTGTGATCAACAGTATTATTGCGAGACATTGCGAATTGTTGTTGGCGGAAAGTACTGACGGATTTGCCGATAAAGTTAAACATTGTGTTCGGTAAATTGAAAAATTAAGTTGCTGATTTGAAGCACGGAAACTTTTCGTTATATCATTAGTGCAAAATTGTGTAAGAATATTTAGAAAGTTCTATCGAAAAAAACTAAAATTACGTATTTTATTTAAACAGTACTTGAAGACTGAAAAAAATGGAAGCACGCAATGTTATTTCCACCATGCTGGCAGCCCAGGAAGCTCGCAGCTATGACAATGCCGAAGAAGTGTTTTTTACGTGGGAAGTGTTGACACAATGCCATGCTACGGGTGTGAGGGTAAACACTCTGTCATATGTAAAGTTATTGCAAGCGGTATTTGTGCACTTTGGCTGTGTACCAGCTATTGTATTGAAGAGTTGCAAGTCCGCAAAGGATATTGTTGATTTGTATCGTGTGGGCTTCTTTCGTCAAGACAATATGCTGGAAGCAGCGCGTGAAAAATTTAGGGAATTTGTGTCTGCAGGGAAGACTACGGGCTTAACTGCTGATGATTCCAACGAGTTATTGGGTGTTCTTCCGGGGGCTAGTACGAGTTCTGCACCAGAACATAGTACATGTTCTACATTGGAACCTACATTGTATGGTGCAGGCAAACGGGATTATTTTCGCATTGTTAATAGTAGAACTAAGCACTATCCTTATTTTGGTCTGCGTGGAAAGGAAGTTACCGTTGAGCGTATGCGCACTACTGGAATCGAAGACCCGCAAACATATATTCGCTCATTATTTGAATTTTTACAAGAGCATACGCTAAATGACGTCGATGATGATATGTACATTGGTATTACTATTGAAAGTTCTGCGTCGAAATTAAACAAACCGGTGTACATGACATGGCGTCCTAAAAAGGAATTGAACCCTGATATATTGTTCTGTACAGTTGAAAATGTTTTAAATAGTAATGAACATTTTCTTTTTGGGAAGAAGGTGAATTTTAAGATCCATATTGCTAATCCACGTAAGGGAAGGGGTCGAACCCGTGGATCGGCCAAGTATGAGGAATATACAACTCTTTTGGAAAAGTGTACCATCCCTATGGAAAGAAATGTCTATTGTCTTCCTAAGGCTATTGTCCTCGGGAAGGCTAGGGTCGATCAAAAATATGAACAACTGTATAAATTAAAAAATCATCCTGAGCGATTGTTGAAGCAGGCCAAGGATTTGTGCGATGATGCTGATGTTACCATTGAGCATCAAAATGGTTGCACTATTACTGATGCGAAGAAGTTCCAAAACAAACTAACCCCCGAATATCAAATTGTCATTTATGAGAAGAACAAACTGACTCGGGAGTATAATATAATATATCCGGGAATTCATGCAACCAAGCAAATCTTAATATTGTACACAGAAGGGCATTATGAGCTGATTACCAATATTATTACACTTTTGGACAAAAAATCATATTGTTGCTATTGTCTGCAAGGATATAATAATGTACAATATCATAGGTGTGAATATAAGTGTCCTGCGTGTGAAAAATATCATGAGCCTTGTGATGACGATATTAAACGCGAGTGTACTGATTGTTTACGACTGTTTCCTTCGCATGAGTGTTTTGCCAATCATAAAAATGTAATTGCACGTGGCAAGACAATGTGTGAATTAAAGAAAGTTTGTCCCGATTGTGGTGATATGTTCGATATGCGAAACAGGAAGTCTGAACACAAATGTGGTGAACATTTCTGCAAAGCATGCTACATGCATGTGGATGGTAACCATATTTGTTTTGTTCAGGCTGCCAAAGTTGAGCACGTCGACACCTTCTTGTACATTGTGTTTGACGTGGAGACGATGTTATTACCCAAGAATGAACGGGGAGAACGAGAACATTGCGTGAATTTCGTGAACTGTATTAATATTTGCCATAAATGCAAAGACACAAAGTTGGACGATCCATGCTTTGTGTGTGGAGATAAAAATGGATCCCGTAAGTTTAATTTCCAGGATATTGACGGATTTATTAGTCACGTGCTAATAAGTCGGCCAATGTTCAAAAAGATCATAGTACTTTCTCATAATGGAAGTAACTATGACATGCAGTTCTGTGCAAGAACCTTAATAGAAAAACATGATCTCGTACCAAATGTAATAATGACGGGCCAAAAAATTGTAGAAATGAGACTTGGAAATAAAATCTATTTCCGTGACACATATTTGTATATGGGAGTCAGATTGTCCCGGCTCCCTGAAGCGTTAGGATTATCTGGCAATTTGCGAAAGGGATATTTCCCATATTTATTTAACACATCCGAAAATCAAAATTATGTAGGCAAAATTCCGTCTTTAGAGTATTTTGATGCAGACAGTCTCAGCCCAAAAGAACGGGGACAATTAATCGCCTGGCACCAAGAACGTGCTTTAAGCGGCGAGGAGTATGATCTCCAATACGAGATGATGGAATACTGTAGGAATGACGTTAAGATTCTTGCAGAGGCTGTGATTAAGTTTTCGAACTTAATCGAGGAAAAAACGAATGGTATCCAGTGTTTTATTTCCTCCCCTACAATTGCAAGTTTGGCAATTCTAACCTATCGGTCCTTATATATACCAAATGAGGTCATTCCAATTATTCCGCCTTATGGGTTCGATCACCGTGACCGGCAAAGTTTAAAAGCTTTGTATTGGTTACGGTATTTGGAACGTACCAAAGGCAATAAAATTGAACATTCAGGGAATGGATTGGAAAGACGTATTGGTAAATATAAAGTCGATGGGTATGATAGCAAAACAAATACAGTTTATGAATTTCATGGATGTTTTTTCCACGGGTGTAAGCGTTGTTTTACAGCATTGCGCCACGTCAGTCTCGATTCTGCCTCTAAGAATAGTACATCCCTACAAGACCGTTTCGAAAAGACCATCATAAAAGCTAATTACCTCAAGAAACGAGGTGTTAATCTCGTTGAAATGTGGGAATGTGATTGGGACCACATGGTGAAAAGTGACAAGAGTTTGCAAGAGTTTATTAAAACTCAGTGTAAGGATCTTGTTGATCACCTTGTACCCAAGGACGGTTTTCATGGTGGTCGGACCGAGTGTTTCAATGCGTTGTACGAATGTACTTCCAATGAGTTCATTGCATATTATGATGTAACATCATTGTATCCTTGGGTAATGGCACGTAAACCAATGCCCGTAGGTAAGCCAAAAATATACAAGGGGCCGGACTTCCCAGATGTGGGAAGTATCAATGGGTTAGTAAAATGCACCATTTTGCCCCCAAAAGATTTGTATTTTCCGGTGCTCCCATATACGTGTAACGGGCGACTTATGTTTGGCTTATGTCGCACGTGTATGGAAGAAGGTATCAATGATTGCATGCATTGCGACGCCGAGCGTGCCTTAACAGACACGTATTGTACCCCAGAACTTCATAAAGCGTTAAAGGCCGGATATAAAATTCTGCAAATTATTGAAGTATGGGAATTCGAACTGTTCGGTTCTGAGGATCGTAATTCGCGTAGTTTGTTCCGCAGCTACGTGAATTCTTTCCTCCAAATGAAGCAGGAATCTTCAGGATTTCCTGCTTGGTGCAAAACCAAAGGAGACGAAGAAAAATATGTAGCAGATTATTATGCCCATGAAGGTATACAATTAGACGAAAAAAATATTGAATCGAACCCTGGTCTGAGGTATATCTCCAAGATATTCCTCAATTCGCTTTATGGGAAATGGGGACAAAGAACGGACTTGTCGCAATCCGTAATTGTTGACACACCAGAAAAATTTTTGCATTATCTATGGGCACCGCAATACGAGGTACAAAGCGTATTACCCGTCGGAGATAAACATCTTATTCTTACTTTTCATAATACGGAAAATAAGAATAAGCCCTGGAAATTTTCAAACGTTGTTCTTGCGGCGTTTATTACGTCATGGGCGCGGTTAAAATTGTATGACTTAATGACAAGTGTAGGACGTGATAAGGTGTTGTATTGTGATACTGATAGCATCATGTTTGTACAACGCCGTGATGAGAAATCTCCGCTTACATTAGGGTCCTACTTGGGTGAACTAACCGACGAAGTAAAAGAGGGGTGGGAAATAGACAAATTTATAGGTCTGGGGCCAAAAAATTATGCGTATAGGTTAAAAGAAATTGGGACGGGAAAATTTGATTATGTGTATAAAATTCGGGGTATCACTTTGGATTATAGAACACGCGAAGAAATTAATTTTGAGCATTTTTACAACCTGGTTCGTGGAAAAATTGAAAGGAAAACAATAAACATCCCGGGTAGGATTACCCGTAAGCGGGGATTTGTCATCGTTTCGCGTCCTGAAACAAAGACCCATCAAATGGTATCCAACAAACGTCGACGATTAAATCCTGACAGCACGACTGACTACAGGACATTACCCTTTGGGTACCGCGCCTAATGGTTGGCAAATGTGTAAATGTGTGAGTGCATGAATGGTTTGTAAATATTTGTATATTTTGTTAATAAATTTGAACAAACTGTAAATAAAATAAATGAATGAATGATAAAAATGTAAATAATGGTATGAATAAAAGGAAACACGTAACAATTATACACTGTATCATGTTATTCCCGGGTATGTTATGTTATCAAATTCTTTAAATCTTTTACGACCCCTCACACCCTAAGATCTACGGCTTCAAGTGTAAATAATATTTTTTCAAATAATTTATATTGTAAATAGTATTTATATATTAGGTATATCGTATTTTAAGTCATTGTATATTATTGTAAATAGTTTTCATATATTATATTGTAAATAGTTTTTCATAATATGTATATTGTATATAGAATATTTCAAAGCTTAAATTATTTTGTTAATTCAAATCAAGTATAAACAAACCTATGTAAACAAATATAGATCAATATATAAATCTTGTATATATACCGCTTTCCCTATTTTCAAAATACTTTTTTATTTTTTTCTTATTATATGTTTACAATTTTTTTATTTTTTTATCATATATACAATTTTTTTATCATCTTTTTTTCTTAAATTTTCAATAAATTTTTTTTTAAACTTACATCCCTGCATTTTATTTCTACATCCTGTACAATTACAATCAAATAAGGTACTTAATACAAATAGTATGTGTATTCTGTATAAGATAAAGGAAGAATACATATGCTTCATATACTATTATATAAACTTATTTACGTACATTAATAACATAAGTATGTGTATTCTGTATAAGATAAAGGAAGAATACATATACTTCTTATGCATAAAATAGAGTATCAGTTATCGTATTAAAGGCATGATATTCTGTTTAATTTTTAAATTATAATACCAAAATTATTACATTATTATTTTATTAAAAGTAACTGATATTCTATTACATCATAGTTTATCGTCAAGCACAAAGATTCAACTCAAAATCTTTCCTATATCGTGTATGAAGTATTCGTCAAAGAAGAAATGAAACCAACCAATCAGGAAAATGAATTTTGGCGCCAAGAATAAATGTGAGTAAGGTAAGTAAGTAAACACTACTACAAGGTAATGACGTCACGTGTATGATCAGACGCGATTACATAAATTCTACGAAATCATATGTGATTGAATAAATTAATAGGTATTTGATTAAAGGGGTAATGAAATTTGATAGGAGTTTAATTAAAGGGTTAATTAAATTTGATATAATTAAATAGTACTATAAGGTAATAACGGTACGTATATCATCATACGCGATTACATTAATTCTACGAAATCATCTTTAATTGAATAAATTAATAGCAATTTGATTAAAGGGGTAATCATTTTGATAGGAGATTGATTAAAGGGTTAATCATTTTGATAGGAGTTTGATTAAAGGGTTAATTAAATTGATATCAAAATTTAATTAAATTATATCTTACAATGTTGCATGATTTACACTATAAATATACAAAATATAGGGAATTTCAACCCTTTAGGGCATAATTTGGCAACACCGCAACGCTAAAAAGCCCGTAATACAGCGTAAAAGGCCTCGATTAATATAATATCGCCTCAGGGAGGTCAGATTTGGGAATGTTCCTACTGTGCTCAGACTAATATTTAGACGTATAAGTCGGAAAAACTATCAATTTTGCTCTCTCAGGGTCCCAGTGTGTCCCAGGGACCTGGCATCAGTTGTTGCCAGCATGCAATTGAGGAATATTTGACTTGGCATCAACCGATGCCAGTACCCTGAGACAAACTGACAAATAATTTGCAAACTTCTTCGATGATGACGACGATGATGTGGTGATCTTCCTAAAGGCACATTATATCCGAAAATACCTGAGCAAGGTGAGTCCATAGTGGTTTGCCATTCCTTCCATGGGATGAAAGTGATGACATCCTCAAAATTGACTCTGATAAATTATAAAATATTTACATTAGTAAAAGTACATTTAATAACGGTATTACAATTTTAAACAGCTTGCTACATAAAGTTGACAAATAACAATCTGTGTATATAAAAAGTTATTTTACTAAAAAGGCACACAAGTCCACTGCAAAATGTTCATGAATAGCATGTTTTTGTTTCTTCCATTGTCCCACTTGAAAGTTCTTCACATAAACATTTACTCGCTATATTTTTTTTTTTTTTTTTTTTTACATTTCTGAACTGATGACCAATACGTACGTCTGTCTGGATATTTTATATATGTCATCATTATATTAATCCCTAAGAATGTTTTTAGTTCATTCAGAGTGATCTTGAATGAATGTTTACCTTGTTGCAAAACATACCGTTGAGTTTCTGTCACAATGTGTTCCATCAATGTCTCAGGGAACAACTGTACAAAGTAATGATATGGGTCGTTTCCGTGAATATTGATATTACGCTGTCCGCTGAAAGGAGGGGCATTATTTCTGTAATCATTGTCTTTACCAGCAAACCAAATCAAAGAACGTTTTTTTATAATTAGTAGGCACTCTCACACTAAAAGTTGAATTATCTTGTGATGTGGGGCGTGAATTCTCATCAGAGCTACTTAGAGATGTCGCCGAAGGCACCTGATTTTCAGGAGCATTTACTATCTAATTTGTGATTGATCGTTTTGAGAAACACTCACTTCAGGGACATTAGGACCGCTGTCATCTTCACATGATTCAGCAAAATCTTCCCCAAAAGGAGCATGACGCTGATTGTTGGGCAGGAATTCATCTTCATCACTACTGCAGAAGCTGGCCTCAGAGTCTGATGGGACTTCTGAACACAGAAGGCTGGCAGTTTCTTCCTGCCTCAATCCTTGAGCCATAGAGAGGCTGTAAAAATAATAAATATTCAAGTACAAGTAGGTAAACATACGATCATTGTAGCTACTAACAAATGTATAGCAATTTCAGTAGCGGATCTAGAAGCTCATAACTACAAGGTCTTGCAGATGCTCTCAGAATGTGACCCAGCATCACCTATATGCTACTAAAAGATTTCAAAATTATGGTTATTATAAGTATTTTAACCTCCTTTAATTTTGTAGACCAAAAAACAGGGGAGGCCTAGAACCCCCGGTCCCGGGCTAGATCCGCCACTGAGCATTTTAATTCTAAAACTTGTGTAGAATGAACCTGCCAAAATAAATATTCTGTTTGGGAAGGAAGTAGATATCTGACCCTGACCCTCCCATCCCCGTAATTGGCTTTAGGTTACGAAATTTAGGTTGATTTGTTTTAGAAATAATCAAACATAATTATTTATATTATTAGGAATATTAGTTGATAATAAATATATTGACCTTTGTACTTGGAAAATATTAAATATTATATAGGTGCACTACATGGGGCCAGTAATCTACAATCTTGACTTTTATTGCTTGAAATATCTGCTATTATCTAATTTTGCAATGAACAATCGTGAACCAAGTGCGGCAAGGATTCGTGCAAGGCAATTTCAATATCAGAGAAAATTCTATGTACAATTAAATCTAAAACTACGCACAATTTACTAATAAAGTTTAGGTTTTGCTGGTACGAAGCCCCAAAACACTCCCTCGTTTTCTTACTCTCCTCAGTCTCACGTTTCTACGTGTTTATTGTAGAGAAATGCCGTCAGCACATAAGAATGTAGCATTTTGTTGTGATTTATTGGCGACCCCCATGTTACAAGTTCAGACTACGACACTGAAAACACGTTTTATGTGGCTCTGCGATTGTTTCAAATATCTATTGTTACACAATGTAGGCAAGAAATAATATTTATATACTATTTTATATTTCAAAGCGGTTATCAAGTATATGCGACAGATCAGAACCGTATCTGCACAGAGGGATCATTTGATGCCATCACATAATTGGCTCATAATTTTCGAAAGGAACGACATATTACAATACACACACAATAATATGAAAAAAGGGATACCATTGTCTCAGAATATGATTTTTACTTACCTCCAGTTACGACTCTTCCTAATGAAAAAAACAATACAAAACGGAGCGACACACACAGTGGCAAAACAAGCAGTTCTCTGAAGGGCGCCAAAATTTTCTACAGGTTGTGGTTGCTCCAGCCATCTAGTGGAGCGCCAAAATATCATCCGGGCAAGAAGCGTTGCCAACGAGCAGCGATAGATACTACTTCAATGCAATAAAGTACATTTTTTCCCGCCGAAAGATGTGGCATCAATTGATGCCAAATGCAGGACCTAAGGATGTAGTAGGGTCCGAATTTTTGCGAAAAAAGTTGAGTTTCTCGCAAGCCGTTGAGCTTATGAAGCTGAAATTCAGTGTATTAACTCTTAATTTAAAATAAACAGAATGTGTTCTAGCATTTTATTTTAATTCTCCTTTATGGGGGAGGGCATTTTCTATATATGAAAATTGCTACTGGGTTGGTTTGTAAAAATGATCGAAAACGATCGATATTAGTTGAGAAAAAAATCAGAAACAAAAAATACAGTGCTTTGCTTCATACGTATATCCATTGCTTGCTACTATAATAAATGCCGAAACTTATGTCTATAATATGGAGTGCTTAGAGCACATGGCAATCAACCCATAAAGTTGTGAGAAAAAAAGACATAAAATTTGTACTGTAAACTTAGTTACACGGAAATTTTATATTTGGACCGTACGCATAATTATATGGAAAATTGTACACTTTTTTCCCTTTACGTTGGTCTACTTACCTTGATTTGAGACTTTCAAATTTCATCCTTTTTCCTACTGAAAAGTATCGATAATTCAACAAGGAAATAATTATACTATGATAATTTAATTGAAATTCGTCGTAATTTGGCCCATGACAAACAGCGTTGTGGTAATTGAAGGGGAAGAAGAGGGGAAATTAGCAGGCACCTCTGAACACTTTCCCGGAACCTCGTTCCCTTTTGCTTTGTAGGGGAGGGGCGAGCTTGGTAATGACATCAAACCTTGATGTGTAATTACAAAAATTAAATTTATAAACAAATAAGAAATCATCAGTTTATCAGGCTTTAATTCATAATTTATGAGTAGGATTCTTTATCGAAAGTGTGGTAGATGAAATTTCTGGTCTACATGAGTCGACATTGCCAACCGACATGGTCGATATGGAAAAGATGTTGTATGGTGATAGAGAGATGATACTTCTTGCTGAGTATTTCAAAACTGACCGAGAAAAATCGTTATCAGACTTAAGTCTAACAAGCAGATTGTCTATAAGGAGTTACAGAAATTTCTACGTCGAGTAGAAGTATTACCAATTTCCACGACAAAGTGCGGACGGGGATTTCCCCTTATGAATTTACAGATGACTGATATTAGAAATAGACTAAGTGCTCAAACATTGTCTAACTTGTTGATCATCAATGTTAATGGCCCACCGCTAGACAAGCTTAAAGTAGACGAGCTAGTTATTTCTTGGCTGAAGGATGGACATCATTCCGCTGCGGATGATTTACCACGAAAAAGTTCTGGAGGCCAACAGGAAAGAAACCCGATTTCACATTTGTTTTAAGGTGGCAAATTACGAGTTACGGAAAATTTATACTTGTATTACTAATTGCTTATTTGTGTAATACTTTGTACGTAATAAGTCCCTTCTTTGCTTTTTTATAAACTAGAAGGTAAACTACTTTGAATAAATATTCATAATAATTGCAATTATGCATATTTGTAACTTAAATTTAACGTGGTGTTTTAGTGATTCCACAAATTACAATTATGAGCATACTTTGTGGAGATGCTCTCACAGAGGGTGCCCGAGCACCTTTATACGCTATGAAAAATTGATTTTTCAAATCTTTTGTGAGAAAAATACTGTACTGTAAACTACAAAATCATAACCTTTTCCATATTGTACAGGGGTATTTTCCTGAGAATAGAAGTTTCTTTTGGAATGCGTTGAGAAATTAACATTTGCAAAAATACTCTTCTAGTACAAGTATATTTTAGGCACACACTAATTCCCCCCACCTTCAATTTCCACACTGACAAACGCTTTACCATTTTATATCGTAAAGGTCAGATCCACCGTTATTGTAAAAGAGTAGTGCTTGAGCGATTGACCTTAGAAATTCAAACTCCGATTAGTGACAATTTCACAGTCTTGTTTCATTACAAATGTATACTCTTTAGTCAGTAGAGAAGAGACCGTGGATCATGAATCAGAGTTGATGACGATGGATTTTGATTAGTCAGCGAAAGTAGGTCACAGTCGATGAGAGTGGTTCATGGTGAGTGGTAGATCAGAGTGAATCACGGTGGGTGGTGGGTCAGTGGGTCGTGGGTCACAATGGGTGGTGGTCCAGTTTTCGTTGACCCACGCCAACTCTGCTGAAGTGAACTCTCATGTATCTCCTTATTCTGACACGAGAAAGATGACAATACATAATATAGTTAGTGAGAAATAGCCCAAGACTATGATTAAATCGTAACCTTAGAACCTACAACGTCCTTCCGGCAGGATGTGCCGTCCTAAAAGTCCTACCATGTTTATCTATAAATTAGGGTATTTTCTATACATCCAGCAGGACAGAAAGTTCTCTGGTGGAAAGAGCATAAACTCTAGTTTTGAATCATGTTGGGACGACTGTTAGTTCAATAATGGAGAGATGTTTTCTAAAAGTGTTTGTGTGTACTTTACGCTCATTTTTAGATCCACCAAACACCAATCATGTGTAGAATAGGTCGAATTTCGGTGATAACTGGAAAACACTAAACCTACTCTTATATTGTTTATTGCATATTTTAAAATACATACTGCTGGAAGGTTTCCGTCTTTCCGGAAGGACAAATTCATATTCTTTCTACTGAGGAGGCTCGCATACAGAAGTCCTTCGGAAGAGTCTTCCGGCAGGACAGAGACTTGTACGTTCTATCATTAAACTTTATTTTGTATATAACTGAAATATTGTCACAGTGATAGATCACATCGGGCTTAGCAAAATGATATGCTTAATGGTAAATTCTGTGGTTTAGTTTGTGAGAAAATCGCCCGAAAAATCAACTTTTATGACGCTAAAATGTATGTTTTCGTTGACAAAATTAATTAATAGTTCTACTGGAACATATTGTTTATAGATTCATTTATGTAATTCATTTATGTACTATATATATTGTAAGGAACCGCACATCATAACATGAGCACATGTTTATGGACAACACGTGCTAACGTTTACAAACAAGCAGACGATACACTGAACAGGAAGATACGAAGATCAACATGATGGGAACCGAAAGAGGACGAGCCACCAGAAGAGGGCCTATAAAAGAGGAACCACAGAGGAAGGAGGCATCAGTTGACCACTGATCGCCTACCCACAACAGCTCTGGAGGTCGCACTGGGCTAAGGGGCTCAACCTATCCTAACATCCCTGGAGGCTGTTCTGAAGCGAAGGGGATTCCTTAATACAAACCATACCTCACAACGTTGCCATGAGTCGAGAAGGTTTCCTAGGACCGTAGCCCGAAGTCGCTACAAGACACCCCGGTGGCTGCCATGAGTGAAGAACTTCCCGTTTTAAAACGTTACTTCCTTCACCCTTGGTCAAAAAGGATATTCTGAAATTAACTTTGTAAAACACAAAGACTATTATGTATTTTTTTAATAAATAAATCGGTGAAGGACTAGATTCCTGGTCAATTATTGACTCTACCTACACAAAATATTACAATATATAAGATGGTCGTTCAATAAGTCCTTGGAAAATCCAAATGATGGCACTCGTAGTACTAAAACATGTTTGCTTTTAGTAAGCGTAATTACTCACTAGAATGTTGTTAAAGTTTTAGCTATATCCGTCATGGGGTTTCTTTCTCATAGTACAAGAGAGAGTTGTGATTGGGATAATTTATAGGTAATTTTAGATTAACTGAATCATTATTTTTCTTATATCAGACTTGTTTTCTCTTGATTGGTTTTGGACTTGAAATTTCATTATTATTTTAGTTGAAAAATGAAATTTCAGTTTTTCAGATGTTTCTTTATAAGAAGAAGAGAATCCTAAGGATGATAAAATCTCTATTAGACGTCTGGAGCCAAAGTATCTATGTAAATGAACTGATACTCCAAGGAGTACAGGTGATATAAAAGACCGAGGACGAACCGCGGACATAATGCTATGACATATGTCAGTTGATTTTCTTTTCAAAAGCTCTGTTTCCTTTCTGTTTGTTAAGATGATTTTCTCTATCAGAGAGATTAATGACTCAGGCACACTGGTGGGAGGCACAGTGGTGGTGGTAGAGCGTTCATCTCCGGTGTTTGGAGTCCCTGGTTCGATCCCAGCTCGCGCCGTGTGGACTTTGTGGTGGACAAACACCGTGCTCGTGGGTTTTCTCGGGGTTCTCCCGTTTCATCCCACTTTCTTCATTCCACCATTTCATTCATTTCTCGTAATCACCGTCTCCTTTAGCCTAACCGGCATAATCGTGGGACGTAAAACTCAAAGATTTCATTTCATTTTTTAGTCACACTGGCGTTGACATTAGAGAACAATTCAGTACTGGGAGGATAAGTATCTACATCACATGATGCAGAATGTATATCTTGACGTATGATTTCGGCTGCTTTTTGCACAACTCTCGTCCTTTGTTTTTGCGGATCTAATAGTTTATTCTCGTAGGCTTTATAATGTTCTACAACCTTTATTTGAAGATATATTTTGAAATATTTTATGATTACTAAGTTATTTGCATTTACACTTAAAAGCAGGTACTGAAAAACTAGTTGTTTTATTATTGTATCTCGAAAGAAATTAACAATACAGACAGCACGTTTCATTCCGTACATTTGGTAGTTAATTATCTTCAATCTGAAACAAAAACAACGGGATTTTACCACTATTCTGCGGAAAGTTATAACCATTCCCACAAAACACTACAAATTCTGGTGTCGGAGATTTTGATGACGTCATATTTCCGAAACCTGACCCGATATCCTTTGGGACTTCCTGTGAAACATTTACGAGCGAATGTGCTAAGCGTTTCCGGAAAATTTTGTTTTTTTAATCAGAATATTTAGGTTAACATGCAAATAAGTTGAATTTGATTGTATTTTAAATTTCGTTTTCCTCCCCCACTTCCCCCCTCCCCCCCCGAAAAAAGGGGAAGCGTACAGCAGAAAGTCGGGGACTTTTGATATGTCATTTAGAATGACTTAATGAACGATTTTGTGAAGGAAAACCTTGGCTTCTAATTTTTCCGAAGAAATACGGCTTCTAATTTTTCCGAAGAAACACCCATTTTTTGACTAAAGTTCCTGGACTATAGAGGGCTCATCCACATCTAACTTGCTGCGAACAACTCTAAAGTCCTGGCCCTGCCTATTTCTTTTCTTTTTCTTTAAAGCCAAATGGAACCTATATAACTCTTTGATTGTTTGAAAATCCAAATTAACCGAAGTGGTGTATTGTTCTCAATTTAACGCCGGTTCCTATATGGCTACTACCGATAGAGAATATCATCTATATTTTCCTACGCCCAACGAGCAATAAAACTTGATGTCCCAAACGGACCTGTCACGGCGACAATCGCAGGCGAAAAACAAATTCTGGTCCACTTGTGCTTTTGCTAGTACCTCAATTGTTTCTTTTCTTGTCGGCGGAAGAAGAAACGCATTATTGGTATATTGATGTCCGATGTTCCGAGTTTCAATAGTAAGCTTAAACATCAAATCTTCCCCTTCATCTTTGGTGACAAAGAGGAAGGGTACCTTGCCAATATACTACAGACCTTGAAACAACAATCATCTTTGGTTTTGTTTTCTTGCAAGATTTAAAACTCCCGAAAACGGTATTTTTATTCGAGTAGCTAACACAAACAAATACAGCCTCATATACGGGAAAGAAGAAAAGGGAAGCAAGACAGAAGAAGCGTCATCCAAACTTAGAAAACAGACTACTCTAACAGTGTGATTTTAAATATTTTTCATGATAAAATAACTATATACAGAGAGGGGAAAACCACTATCCCTGGTTGGGACGACATTAGCTAAATCAGAAACCGGAATGATTTTTCCAGAGGGGGAAAATCCCAGGCATCCCCCCTACAAATCGAACGTATGCACGTTTCTCGTGGCTTCTAAGACCGCCTTGCATATATGTAACCCCCACTACGCCATGGCTGTGCGAGCTTACATAACAGCAGGAGCAGAGAATAAACACTGGGGCAGGATTTCTTAACCTAGGAGTTGCGAGAATAAGCGGAAGAGATAATATAATTAGAATATAATACCAGAAAATATTTTTAAATATTATTTTGAATTTTGTTCTGATAGGTATATTTTTATTTTTATATAAACAAACAAACAAAAAAAAAAAAGATCCACTAAATATTTTCAACAGACGCAGAGTTGTTTAGAAATCAATTTAAACGAAAGAGATACGATGTGAAACTAATGAGAACTGCATATTGAAATACCAGAAAAATACAAATGTAACAAATGCTGCATATTGGAATACAATTAAAAATTGAAAACTAATGTGACATCTGAGCATGGTATGATTTCACTATTTGTTTCCTAAGCTTAAAATGTAAACAAATTGCTTTTAACAGTTTTGGTGATACTGAACACATACACAACAATGTACCAAATTCACAACAATATGAGATAACTTAAAGTGATGTCCTCTGGAAAATTAAAATATCCAGTAACTTATTTTAGACAACTGTTAGTTTTTTTAACCAAAACTAGAAATCACTTTATTTTTTTATCATATAACCCAAAATTAAGGGAGTTCCGAAGTTTTAAGATTTTCAAACAACCTCCATTTTGAAACAGTATGATGGATCGGATTCGATATTTGTAATATGAATGAACTCATCAAATTTGGTTTTAATCCAGTGGTAAAAGTGGGGGGGAACCGGGTTGGACGCCATCCTCCCACTTCCAGAAAATATCTGTGACGTTCCCCCACTTTCTAGAAAAATTACAGTGTGCAAAGATAGGCACGGGAGACGGCCTGACGTCATGCGTCCCCCTACCGTTTCAGATCCACTTTTACCCCTTATTTTAATCCATTCGCTTTTAGGGAAGTTATTGTATCCACTATATCCAAGAAATAAACTCTATTATAGAAATAGATGCATATCGTGAGACCTCCGCAATAAGTATATTACAAATCCACATAAGCTTATTACAAACCAGAAATTATTATAAGGGGATCGCTGGCAAGAGGATGTGATAAAATGGGGGTCGTGATAGAAAGTAGGTTGAGAACCACTGCACTGGGGAATGAAGTGAAAGCATTTTTATTCCTTTCTTTTAATCGATATTCTGAATTAAAAGTCGGCAACGACTGGTTCATGTTCTTTTTACCCAGGTTCTGAATTAAGATCCGATAATGACTGTTTGTACCCAGATATTATTTGAAAACGCGCTGAGAAGTATGTCAATTGAAGTACAGTTTTAAAGATTTCCTTTTTTTCTATCAATGAAAACTCTCATTGCTGTATATGAATTAATTATTTTCTCTTTCCAATAAATCCTTGTAAGTACCATATAAACAATATTCGATATTTGCGATACAACATATCCTCTCAAGCTTTGTTGATTTAAGCATCGGACAAATTTATGAACTAGGAATTTACAACGTTATTTAAAAATATATATATAGATAGATATTGTGATATGGAATGGAAAATCAGGGTTTCTGATTTTCGCAAGCATTAAGCAGTTTTTCCCCGCGTTGCAGGAAAAAGGATGGAAGAGCTTCCTGTTCGGAAATTGACAAAGGAGACCTAAGACAGACTCAAATCAGTTGCTATCACGATGTTGTCTAACGCAGACGGAGGGTTGTCACTTTTGTTCATGCTAATTTGCTTTAGTGTTACTCTTATCGGATGTCAAGGTTTATGTGACATTTGTAAGTGTACAAAAGGAACTGGAAGGTTATTTAATGCAGAATGCAATTGCAGCAGACAAAAAGTAAGGACACCATATGTTTTCTCTCATATTTGCTTTTGCGAAAATATTTTTTTAAAAGATAAATTTCACTTAGGATTACCGGTACTATAGTACCCGTTTTCACGAAGTGCCTACGCTATTGATTTTTTTAGCAGATCTCCTGAATTGTCAATTTATTACTGATCTACTATAGATTTAATGTATACGTACTACATATACAATTTGCATTAGCTCCAAAATAAAGAAATTGTTATTTTCATCTATGTTATATCTATGTTATACTAGGTAGTCATTATACAATGTGATGGTGCTACTTTACACAGTTGCTACTATGATAATGGTAATCCCTTGCTATGTAATTCTAATAAATAAGCACATTAACTGGACAGTTGAGTGTTACAGGTTCTTGAGCTCGGAGTTCTAGTTTCATAGACATTTCCCTTTATACGGTGCGATAGTCTCCTCAGTTTGGTGGCAAAATGAGTAACGAACAAAAATGATTTCAAAGTTGAGATCTTGTCCATGCATGGACACATTTTAGTCTCGCCTTTTGTAGTATTTTGAGGATCTTGAATAAAATTAAATATTTTCAAATATGGAGTCATGAGAAAATTACCTCAAAGTTGGCATATTTATGTTTATTTATATCTGAAATTTGAGATCACTATTCTAGGCATCCTATGGACGCATATGTTTAAAAGTAGTTCCATTGAATTCAATATTCATAAAGTAGTATATAAAGCGCAGTTATAAATTTGTTCAAGCAGTGGCACTTTGTTTTTAATAGTAGTACGATCCAAAAATGTAAATCCGAGTGAGGGAGTGATGGGAAACTGAAGTGGTTAACACCAACTAAAACGGCAGTAGTTTTGATTAGTGTAAAGCGTGTGATTTTAAGATAAACATTACTACATCGGATAAACTTTACACGAAAACGTAATTACTCAGTGACGAAAAGAGTACGTAGTCTTTAGTTTGAAACAAAATGTAGGTGGCTGCATTTAAAACAAAATGTAAGTAATTTTAAAACTTTCATGCAAATTTCTTTAGATAAATAGTTCATGAATTGCATTAATACACCTATACATTGTTTGTTCAGTGTTTTTAAAATTTATTTTAGAGGTATCCACTGAAATATACTGAAATTCGCAAGCGTTTGTTATTCATATTTGGGATCCCGGGATTGGCAACATTACCTAGTACAGTTTGTTTTTAAGACCTTTTTAAAGCCAGCTGTGTTTGAAAATAACTTTAAAATTTCCATTTTTTTTAGAACAAAGAAAAGAAAAACATTTTTTGTGTGTATACAGGATGTTAATGAATACTGTGTTATAAACTTGGGAGGTGACTGGACACCAAAATATATATTTTTTTAAAAAAAAAAATCATCTGAACATCGTAAACTACGTATAGTAGGTTCTGAATGAGAGCCTGCATATCAGAAAGAAAACAAATTTAGAGCTTCATTTCTTGGACAAAAAATTAACGTTATGTTTGGCAACTATTTTCTACCCAAAATCTCACAAGATAGTTAATATGCACAATGACTGCGCAAGGGATCTCTCACAGGAGGTAAGGGATTCCACAAATGTCTCATTAGTTGTATAGTGGGTTAGTACTTTTACTAAGACCCTGGTGTTCATTCATTCGATTTTTGCCCAAGTGATCAATCGTCTAGGGATGTCATACTACCACACTGTGCCGATAATACACCACATATACCTAACAAATTAATACAGTTGCAGCACTCAGGGGTCTAAATCATTCCTAATTGCGAGTGCGCTGCATGTCTCTATTTGCGTAGAATAATTTGGGTGAAACTGAAGCACTTTTACTAAAAATAATTGCAACACACAAAAAACTTTCAATTTCCGCTTGAAGCTTATTTGGGTTGGATTTCACGTTAAGCTGTAGATCTTCGTCTTATATAGCATGAGTGCTGAAAGAGACGCTAAACTTAAATTCAACCAACCAAGTATATTACACAAATCTACGCTGCTTTTAATTGTATTTTAATGATTGCTTTACATCTTTTAACACTTCTGCATTCTTTTTAATACGTTCAATAAAATCCTTGCAGAACATATCGAAATTGACAACCATATTGAGTGTACAGTAGCTTGTATTCCTGACGTCAGTACATCACGATCGATCGAAACTACAATATGATCTTGACGATGTTGACTGACAAAGGCTAAGATGGTGAAACCAACAACTCATAAACATGAGGTTGGGTTGCCGCTTGGATAGCAGATTAAATTCAAACGTATTGCATATTCTGTCTGAAGACTCAGTTCCCCGTATAAACTTATAAAAATATTTTTAAAATGTTCAGAATTATTATTTCTTTTATTTACCATATTAACAAACGGAAGAAATGATTCTACGGTAAAATAAAAACGTTATAGAAAAGTCTATAACGTAAAACGTCAGAGAAACGTAAATCTTACGGGAGAACCGTAGCTGTTTATCATCAATGGGTTTCAGAACATAAATTATAGTCTAGTATTTTATGTTCTGAAACCCATTGATGATAAACAGCTACAATCAGAAGAAGTTGTCTCTTTTTTAAACACTCGACTCCATAATGTCGATTAAGCAAAGTTGCCTCGCAATGCTTTTTTTTTTTTTTTTTCTTTCTTCAATGATTGAATTTATATACCTGCTTCACGAACCGCAGTAATTTGTACCCATAGATATGTTGGTTTTGCGATTCTTCCACATCTTTGGTATATACAATTAACCTTGACGAGTTGTATCTATACTATGCACATCTGACTGGTATGATCATTCCAGTTAAGCACAATGGTTACTTAAGGAGCGAAGTTGATCATTAACGATTCTCAATCTATGGAATGAAATGTTTCAGAATTGCTGATTTTACAGTATAAGTGAATGAACGAGGTGAATATATTCCTTTATATAGACACGACTAACTTTACATTGTAATTTCTACCAAAAATATTCCCGTTTGAATAAACACTATCGAGGAATCCGACGGAATTCACCCCATAGATTTAGAAACTCTTAAGGGTCAATTTAACAAAGAAGCTGAAGTTGGAAATTTTGTCTTTTAAAAACAAACTTCTCACGTGTTATCAGTGATAGGTCATTTGTTACGTGTTAGTAGGAAATTATCATTTATAGTGATAGAAACTTATTACTGTTAGTTCTTCAGGGAAATTACTGTACTTCTACCCGTTGTGCTTACCTACAAAATGCTAATTTATAATAGAATGCTGGTAGTAATAGACTTGGGTAGACTTGGGGGACCTAGAGGACCCAATCCTTTCCTGAAGTTTGCTTGGGCTTACGTATCTGTACGAAAATCTGCATTAAGAAGCCTAATCACTGCAAAATTAAAATATCGCTAATGTGACAGTAATTATGTGATACCTTGAAATAGATAAAAGATAATCGAAATGTGGAACAAGATCACCCTAGATAATATTATTTTGCATGAGGTATCGTTATCACGAGTCACCTAGTAGCTTTTTGTTTACAGCCATTTAGAAACGCGAAAATAAATGCCGATTTTCAAAATGGCTGGAAATCGAAAGCAGACAAGTGAGTCGTGATAACGGTATCTCATGTAAAATAATATTGTCTAGGGCGACTTGTTCCACATTCCGATTATTTTTTATCTATTTTAAAGATATCACATAATTACTGTAAAATTAGCGATATTTTAATTTCGTTGTGATAGGACCTCTTAGTCCCTTTAAATAATATTTGAGAGCACCTAGACGCCCTCTTAAGTTATACAGAAATCAGTGCCACAGTGTTTTTAACGACACGATGGCATAACCAGGGAGCTGACCCAGCTCAAAACTCCTTTAACCCTTTTGAGACTTCACTTTTTTAAAGTAAATTTTAGACTTTCAGTCAAGCAGCCAGTATTGGGTAAGTTACTTGTAAAAATGTAAAGCGTTACAAGATACGTTACTTTCCAATAAAATGTAACGCGTTAGTAACGCGTTACTTGACCCAAAAAAGTAACTGATACCCTACTTTGAATATGTGAAAAGATATTATTACTTCAATTTTCCGTATTATTATTATTATTATTATTATTATTATTATTATTATTATTATTATTATTATTATTATTATTATTATTATCATTATTATTGTTACAGTTCTGAATAGCTACATGTAGATGAAAGAACAAATTCTTACTTGACAGCTACAGTATAGAACATTTTCGTATAATGCAAAACTGACTAAAATCCCATACTGCATTACTTGTAGGGATGGGCACGAGCGAGTTCGATCGAGTTTTCTTGGAAATTCGACTCGACTCCAAACAGATATCTTTGAGCTCAACTCGTCAACTCAGCTCGAAATATTTCCTACAACTCGACTCGAATTCGGGCCGAGTTTCGAGTCGAGTCGAACCAAATTTTGTGCGTAGTTTTATGTACTGTCCTCAAGTATCTTACATAGGCAATATAATTCTTATCAATGATACTACTACTACTACTACTACTACTTATTATTATTATTATTATTATTATTATTATTATTATTATTATTATTATTATTATTATTATTATTATTATTATTATTATTATTATTAAAACATGAAAAATAGGCGGTTTGTATCTGAATACTAGAAAACAAGTTGATTGAAAACTTCGGTACCCCCAAAAGCGTAACGTAAAACTAAACCATTATTAGTTAGTACCTAACTCTAATTAATATAAATTAGTATGTGAAGTCTTGGAGTCAAGAGCATTGCTCACGAGCTTCTGAATTTGGGCTGAGGGTCTAGGTTGAGTATTTGGGCTCGAGCCAAACATTGTTAAAAGTTATAGGGCAATAGCCAAATATATCGGCACCGGTTTAGAATTGGGTCAACGACTCGACCAGCTCGGCTTACAGATCATTCACTATCGAGCCGAGCCAACAGCTCACCCAAGTCGGCTAGAGCCCTCGGCTCAGTTGAGCAGAACCGAGCAGATAGCTCATCCCAACCAAGCCGGCTCGAGCCAATGTTTCACCCAAGTGAGCCTGCTCGAGCCAAGGGCGCCGATTTCTTGAAAATTTGGGGGGCCCATTCAGATGGTGAAGGTATAGATATGAAGATTTTAAGACAAATTGAACTCAAATTATGCCAAATATTGTATATTTATAAATACAATAGGGGGCCCACATGAGCTTTGGGGGACCCTGGCCCCGTGGCCCCCTAGGATCGGCGCCCTTGGCTCGAGCCACCAGCACAGTTGAGCCGAGGCGACCTAAGTTCGTTATAAAAATATCTTGTGGTCTCATTATCGAGATGAGAGAAGATGCGAGCAGTGTCCCCTCTCGTGAGCAACACTAAAAGTATTCCATATTACTGCTTACATTTCTCATGGCTTTCGCTTTCCAGTGTAATCAGGCTATGATCTCAAAACGGGCTGAACGAGCGAGCTATTTATCAAACTCAACTCGACGTCGAAAACAGTGAATCTTCACGGAACTCGACTCTAGAAAATTGCCTTTGATTTAACTTGAAACTTGACTTAAATTCGAGTCGAGTCGAGTTTTAGCTCAACTCGTGCCTATCCCTATGCGTTAGAAAAAAATGTTGCTTATTATTATTCTGCTAAACTAATTATACGTGGTGTGATTGGAAAGTTTTAAGACAGTTGGCAGTACTGTTCAGGAGGAGTAGATATAATCGCCCGTTAGCATGGAAGCGGTGGCTTGGTGTATCCTTGAGACATGTTGAGACATGCACCGAGATATCTTTATTCAGTACGGCGTAGCAACCAGTTGAGTGCGGGCGTGTGTGTGTGTCTTGGCGGATTTTTAAGTGCGCAGAATGGATAAAAAATTGGAGCAACTCGTTTGTGTAAAATTTTGTTTTAAAACTGGGAAATCTGCTTCGACGAACTCTTAAAAACAGCTTTTGGAGACAAATGTCTGAGCCGGTTAAACGTGTTTATCTGATTTCTCAGATTCAAAGATGGCCGCTAGTCAGTAGAGGATGACCCCCGGTCTGACCGGCCTTCAACATCAAAAACTAACGAAAACATTGAGAAAGTTGGCGATTTAGTGCGCTCGAATCGTAGACTTACAATTAGGGAGATGGTTGAAGACCTGAATTTAAGTTTCTATGCGGTTCCGTCAATTTTAACTGATTGATTTGAACATGCATCGAGTGTTCGCGAAATTCATTCCAAAAGTGTTGTCACACGAGCAGAATCAACACAGACTTGAAGTGTCCCAAGAACTGTTTAATCTAGCCGAAATGAACTCAGATTTGTTGAATAGGGTAATAACAGGTGGAGAATCATGGATTTATAGGTATGACCTAGAAACAAAGGCCTTATCTTCTCAGTGGAAGAGCCCAGATTCACGAAGATCAAAGATAGCGTGACAAAGTCTGTCAAATGTGAAGACAATGTTTATTATTATTATTATTATTCTAAGGGCATCGTGCGTCATAAATTTGCCCCTAGAGGGCAGACAGTCAACCAGGAATACTACAAAAGTATCCTTCAGCGTCTGCGCGAAAAGGCCTGCCTTCTGGAAAGAAAAGAATTGGATTCTCCACCACGACAATATATCAGATCTCGATCCAGGAATTTTGGTCAAATTCAACATTTTTGTGCTTCCGCAACCCCGTATTCCCCACATTTGGCCCCGGCCGACTTCTACCTCTTTCCTAAATTAAAATTATCATTGAAAGGGAAGACATTTGACTCAATTGAAGACATTCAAGCAAATACGGAGAGAGCGCTTCACACCATCACGGAAAATAATTTTCAGAAATGCTTCCAGAAGTGGAAACACCGTTGGAATCGGTGTGTTCATTTAGCAGGAGACTACTTTGAAGCAGATCCGTCACAATAGCCTGTAAGTACTGTCATTTTTAAATTACAAGTCCAGTCTTAAAACTTTCCAATCACACCTCGTATAATAATAACAATGTTGTTATGTAAAATTAAAAATACAGAATATAGAGAAGCATTACACAACAACTAATAAAATGAGAACACATGAACTAGAGATGAGTCAAAACTTGCCTGTAAGTCTAAAATCGATACGGTACATGCTTTTTAAAGCTAGTTGTACCAAACTCTATAATCAACGGGACTCTAGGATACTCAAACTGATCTGAGAGAACTCCAATATTACAAACCATCAACAAACTATTTTCTATTAATAAGGTAGGCCTGCTCATCAGAACACAATTTGTTCATATTAATCTCTTACTGTATATCGTTATTTAGGACGCACTAGTTGATAAATATTTCCTGCCGGGGCACCAGCTTTTAAGAAAAAGTATTCTTTCAAAAGTTCGAACGGTAAAATATTTTCCTCCATCTTTATACAAACAACACCAATCAAACTAAAATAGACTACCGATACCATTGCACTCGTAGTACCCTCACTGAATATATTGATTTGGAGCTGTCAAAATCTATGATAAAATCTTCCAGGTGCTAGCAATCAGTGCACGCAATTTCCCTGAGGCTGTCCTCATCTTCCAAAAACAGCAAGTGGCACTGTGATGTTTTCTGTTTCTCTGTGTGTCGGTGACTGACTGTCGGTCATTGACATAGTAGTTCATGCTCCATTTTCCAGCTTAAGAAATTCACTTACAGGAAAGGAACATTTTTTTCCGAAAAAAATATAATTTTGTAGTTACTCATCCGAAATGTAACGCAAAAAAGTAACGCAATAGGTGCGTTACTTAAAAATTTGTAACGCGTTACCGTTACAGTTACTTTGGAAAAATGTAATGCGTTACTAGAAAACGTTACTTAAAAAGTAACGTGTTACTTCCGTTACGTTACTTCCCAAGACTGCAAGCAGATATTGCGTCGAGACTATTTATAATAATAATAATAATAATAATAATAAAAATAATAATAATAATAATAATAATAATAATAATAATAATAATAAATGTTCACATACACAGTGTAGTTGTCTATTATTATTATTATTATTATTATTATTATTATTATTATTATTATTATTATTATTATTATTATTATTATTATTATTATTATTATTATTATCAATTACCCGCTTCGTTGGGTTAAATTGAGAAAAAATAGTGATATGTTCCATTACTCAGTCATTATTTAGTATTACTAAAGCGCTCTTTGATATCGGTCATTTTGATGAGTTTTATATATCCCCTCCCCACCCTATGTTGTGGGGCATGGTATCTACAGCGTCATTGTTCATCTCAGCGAGCCGAAAAACTATGAATTCTACACTGATATTGGTTATTTCGATCATTATTATATGTCTCCCCCTCCTCCAAGTTGCAGGGCTGAATTCGGATTTAAACAGCATCAGATGTGTCACTGTTAATCTCAGCGACTTCAAAAATTATAGATTCGCCACTAATATTGGGCATTTTCCGTTCTTTTTCAAATGTCGCTTCCCCTCCCCATCTCTTAAGTTACACCGTCAAAGTGATATGACAGAAACCATCTCAGGTTCGAACTTCATCTAGGTGAAAATTTGATCGAGATTGGTTTGGTAGTTCAAGAGTCATTAAGTTTTATATATATATATATCCCATTCTCCTCACCAAGTTCTCCCGTGAAAGTGAAATGATAAAAAATCATCTCAGGTCTGAACCTCACCTGTTAAAAATTTGATTGTGATTGATCCTTTGTTTCACGAGTTATCAAGTTTCATTTATTCTTTTTAACTCCTCCCTCCCCTCACCCCTAAGTTATATCGTCAAAGTAAATAAATAAATACCATGTTAGGCCCGAACTTCATCTATGTTCAAAATTTGATCGAGATTAGTCTGATGGTTCAACAGTGATGAAGTCACAAAGATAGTCACTTTCATTTTCATTTTTTAACATATATCTCCCTATCTTCTACGTTGCGCCGTCAAACTGAAATGATAAAAGTCGTCCCAGATCCGAACCTTATCTATGTTGAAAGCTTGATAGAGATCGCTCTGGTGGTTAAAGAGTTATTACGTTTTATTCATTTTTATATATCAACCCTCTCCACTAAGTTCTACCGTTATAATGAAATGATAAGAAAGCTTCCTAGACCCAAACTTTATCAATGTTGAAAATTTGATCGAGATCGTTTGGGTGGTTCAAGAGATTAGGAGACAAAAACATAGTTACTTTCAATTTTATAATATAGGTTATTATTATTATTATTATTATTATTATTATTATTATTATTATTATTATTATTATTATTATTTGCGTACTTTTCAACTTCCACGGCGAAATTACTGCAAAATATATGTTTTTATTTCTCTATTTTTTCCTGGATTGTATGTTTTTCCTTTATTAATGGGCACTAATTTCTCTCTAGGCCGTCGAATAAATTAATTTCGTTGTGCACTTTGGTGCAAATAACGTTACAGTAAGAAGCCGGTTCGTTCCAAAGATCAACGCTAAAGTAAGTCATATTTGGCATATAATTTCAGTTGGCCAAATAGTGTAGGGATAACGTAATACCTTTATGAATAATACGGCTATCTAACATAGATTCAAATTCTGTTCAAACCAAAGTTAATTTTTTACAAAGTGATTGTGAAGAATCGACTTATCATACTGGACAAGCAATACGTAAGAATGTGGAAGCAAACACCTGTATCAAGATAGAGACGATTTATGAATGTTGGTTGGGAAAGGGCAAGGGAATTACCAGGACATTCCAAAAACATCATTGATCTCCAGTATAGACTTTACGTGTTATCGTTCTCAGAAAAAGAACACTACACCATTTGTTAAAGAAAGTTTGGCTACAGTAATGGGTGGTGTAGTGGTAGCGTGCTAGACTTCGAAATGGAAAATCTAGGTTCGATTCCCCATCAGGTAGTATGATTTTTTCGCATAAAATAATGGCTGCAAACAGAGATTTATCTTGTGATGGAGAACTTACAATGCATCACTGGCGATAATTCGAGTAAACAGTGTGTGCGTTCTACATCATACATTGCAATGATAAGTATGTTTCATATTTATATTTGCCCCCCCCCCCCCTCTCTCTATCTTTTTTGATGTTTCCCTATCCTTTCTTTGCATCTTTCACTTCTCTCTCTCTCTCTCTCTTTCACACACACGCATTTCATGTTCCAAAGTTAAAACGGAGCAGAGCGCGATATACCTGGTCTGGAGAATCTATTTAACTGCGAACTTCGGCGTCGTGTTTTTCGTGCTCTGGGAATAACATCTCCAGTCCTGGTTATCTCTGACAGAAATACTATTGAAATGCAAGGGAATAAGTAAAATGTCTTTTTTATCCTCTGGGTTACCGAGTCTCAGTCGAATTACCGGGCCACTACAGATTTCAATTCTCGACCCAGTGGTGGTCTACATCAGCCGACTGACACGATGATAAGTTTGAGCTCTTAGCGTGTTCATTTTATCTGTGCAAATTACGTTATATCTGGAAGAGATGAAATCAATGCTGAATGTTCTTAACAGGCACATCTTTGAAAAAGACTAGAAAATGGCAATCTCTTTGGTTTTTTGAAAACAGAATTTTATTTATACTAGTTCGACACAAAATTTGTTTCCATCCTATAATTCAATGTGTTTTATTCACGTTGAAATTTGAAACATGCTACATCTATGAGGAACATAAACTTTTTCTTTCGAACATTTGTAACTTACATTACGATACAGTTTGGGCTTTTAATATAGGGTATTTCTGATAGAAATTTAGCAGTAAAATAGCACTCTTCAATTTTCTCTTTCTTTCTTTCTTTTTTTTTTTCGTTTCAGGTTTTTTCTGTTCATTTTGCATTAGTAGTCTGAAATGGAGGATATGACCAACGATATCTACTGGGTATATTAGAATGTATTTTGGATCAATACGTCCAATGAACACTACCGAATTTGCAATCGAACCACGCGGAAACAAAGCATGTGTCTTAAACTTTTGACATTATCCCAGATGTGTCTGGGAGATATACAATTCTACTGGAATTTGAGTATGCTATCCATTAAGAAAGTGATATAATGAATGTTTGAAGCATCCTCTATACATTCGAACAGTTCTGAAAAAATATGTAAAAACAAACGTTATTTCTATATTACTGTTGGATTTCTAGAAACGGAACTTTATAATGTTACTATGTTCTTACTACTATAGTAAGAAACTTTTCTTACTATGTTTGAATTCCACAGTTTTATCTGTTTTCCTTTTTCTTTTTTCTTCTTCTCTCCTCTTTTCTCTCTCTCTCTCTCTCTCTCCCTCTCCTTCTCTGCCTCATCTCTGAATATCTGTGTAATAGACATTCATTGTTTCAATTTTTCATTGTGTTTCAGTTTCTCCCTACATCAACTTATGAATCTTGTTTCGTCTCGGTTTTGTTATTTCATTTTATCGAAGCTGATACATGTGTAGTTTGGAATTAGAATTGCGCTCATGTTGTTAGCTAATTTTAGTATGGGAGAGAAGAAAGGAGGAGAAAGAAGAGGTCTCTTTACCTGACACGATTATGGGATAAGAATGTGTATATTGGGTGGCCTAACTGCGCGGCGTTAGCTGTCGCAATATTTTTGATGCGGAGTTTACAATGCTGTAGAGTTACTTGCTTAAGCTTATCAGTTTTGTTAGCAATTGAGGAATGCGTGTTAGGCTTTGAGAACACTTTGCAACACAATTCACTCTGTATATGAAGGGTACGGGGAAAAAACAAGGAATGTCCATGTATGTGCTTTTTCGGGTGCTTTGTCCTATCTGTTGGTGAGTCTTGGCACTATTTGACTATCTATGCCATGCATGCGTAGATGTAGAAATGTTCATGTAAAAAGTGGCAAAAGATTTCATAATCCTATTCTTTGTACGCGATTTTCAACATTAAAACGCCGTTATCTCGAAAATACAGTTTTGTGACATTCCTTGTTTTTTCCCCTTACCCTTCATATTTATTGTTATACTATTGTGAAAACGCTATTTGTAACTCGCTAGGAGACGAAAACACTGCATTCGAATGAAAATTGACAGCCCCTATAAACAATGAGTAAAGTGAAAACATAGCAACGCAATGGTGAGACCTGAAAGTTAAGGTCAACGAACGTCCACCCGAAAGAAGTGCGAGGGCTGATCGTGTCGAATTACAGAACTTCCTGAACTTAAGAATTGCGGATTAAAGAACACTTACTACACTTAATACTATATAAGTAGAGACGAAACTTTTTCGCAACAGTTTTGATATTTTGTAGCATTAATTAGCACAATTTTTGCATTTATGTCGCATTTATTTTTTTTAAATGTAGCACCTTTTTTTTTTTTTCAAAAAGTATAGAATTTGTAAACAGTATATTTTTGGTAGTAAGGCGCATATCTAATATCAAAATGAGGATATACCTTGATTAGGTACACATTCTAACTAATGTATTCATTGAAATATAGAAATTAATGCAAAAAATTTAAACACTTCCTCTATCATCATCTTTACTTAAAGGATAACATGCAGCAAGACATTACCAATTCTTCTTTTAAGTTTATTCTCCTGTCTGTAACAATTATACTTGCAAAAGAATCTCTCGGTATCAACATTCGAGACTGGCAACCATGTTGAACGTAACGAGCTGACAGAAAAAGACCTATGGTTACTTTTAAACTGCTTAACAATGATTCAATGTCAACTTGCTTATCCTCAGCCTCATTGTTAAGAACTTCAATATCCTTATTTTTTAATTCACCGTAAGCAACCAACAAATCATGAACATTTTCACCATAAAACACAGTCAGCAATTTAAACAACAGTTCATATTTGTTGATGTCTACATCTTTATGAAGTGAAACAGTTTCTGCATCAAATAATTTGCAGAAATTTTTCGTAAATGTAACGTTCTTTAAGTTTAATAATACTGGAAATGCGCTCTCTAGTTATTGTTAGCAATAATTAACAAAAATTCTACTTTTTTTCGTTTTTATTCCCATTTATCGCAAGCATGGTGCCCATCAGGGGGGCAAGGTGGGGCGCTCGCCCCCTAGAGGGAATTGTACTTCAGAATATCGAAAACCCAACAGAATTTGTACATTAATTACAGCAAAATTTGAACCTATATTTGAAACGTCGCTTACACTTGCCCCCCCCCCCTTGGAAACCAGAACATGGGCACCCTTGATCGCAAGTAATCGTATATCAAGTTAGTTGCAATGAATAGTGAATCATATTTCACATAGAAATGCGATTAAGAACATTACCATATGCTACTGTTATTTCTTCAAAGAACAAATCCAGATAGGATAATTTATCAATTCTTAGTGACTTCTTGTTACGTGATTTCTCTGACATACAGTCTAACAACTTTGTTTATATTCATAAATCAATATCATTACTAAACCCACAATCGTTATTATTATTATTATTATTATTATTATTATTATTATTATTATTTAAAGTTTACAATTAGGTATGTGTTGTCTGAAGGAAGTTTTATCTACACGATTTTTATAAATAAATACAAGACTAGCAAAATTGATTGTATCGGCAAAGAACCCAGCTACCCAGGGCTGCATTTATCACTAGGTCTACTAGACCAGGAACTTGGACTATAGCACGAAAAAAAAGTTGAATAATAATATGACTAAAGTCAGAGTAAACGCCCTCCAAGTAATACTCCCTTTAACGACTCTACTGGTTTCAATCATTGCTGGTTGAAAAGTGAATTTTAACGTAACTGCAGTAAGTAGACAACTGAGGTGAGATAGGCGCGTAACGCTGTTATGCTCACACGTGGCGCTTACGTGCATGTGGGCCGCAGAATACCCCGTCATCATACCAAAATTCATTAAAATGTATCCAAAAATGTTGAAACAAAGGTATGCATAAAATAAGCTTATTTTGTTACTTTATAGTGTTAAAATCGTGTACGTAGAATGAGGGGCGGAAAATACCTTTCAGACTAGGGGTGAGAAATATCTCAAAATGTCATACTATTTCCTTTCTACTGGTTGGTATTTCATTCAGTAGGTACTAGTTCATGGTATAATTTTCAAAATATCTCTTGTGCTGATTAAAATATTTTAAATTTATAAAAAATAAAATTATTCTATATATATAATCTGTATATCATGTCAACATATCCTGTAGCAGTAATATTTTGAGTAATGATTTTTTTCTTCATGCACAGGTGCCCACTATTTCATTTGATGACAGGGAAACACTAAACAACCTAGAGAATCTTGAAATAATGAATTGTGAAAGCCTGGAGTTGAAACCACTGAGCTTCCGTAATGCAAACAACCTGAAAAAAATCGTTATTTCAGGAGTGAAGCTTGTAAATATTTCCGAAGGGGTATTTGATGATCTCGAGATGATAACTATTGAAAATTGCAATCTTTACTTGCAAAGCAGGACGTTCAAGGATAATATTGTGGAGAATATTCAAATTCGAAATGTGCAGATGGATGAAATCCCTAAACATGTATTCTACCGAACTAAGAACCTGAAGAATATTAGTATAATGAATGCCACGATTGGTAAGATCGCTGCTGAGGCAATAACATTACCAGACGACTTCCAAGTAGATTTTGCATTGGAAAATTCAACGGTAAGTATTTTTATATTAGTAATAGAAGCTTTTACAATTTACGGAATTAAGAAATAATAACTTATCGGAGACATCCATCCTTCGGTTTCTGATAAAGTACATTAATTCATTAATGCACATTTATTATCTCACTTGCAGAGTTGAAATTGGAAATGAAAATTAGAACGTAGTATTTTATAGTGGGAAGACAAGAATGAATTTATCATAGTAAGAAATGCAGATATAATAATAATAATGTGCTCTTGTATTGAATTCGCGACGACGACTGTGCCATAGTTTCTGTATGTGATGTTACTCACACCGAACCTTTAAATTTGGGATGCCTTTATTTTCTGTTTGGAGCACTTGCTTTGCTTTATTCACATCACGGTTGGAGCACATGCTTTCAAGTAAAAATAGCTGCTTCACTTCCGGTTTAGCGAAGTCATTTGCTTCAATTGTTATTCATAAACTTTGCAGCATTTGCTTCAAACATCTAAATGATAAGCATTTTCTTCTTTTAGTTCATTCAGCCCAATGATTCACTGCTCAGGTTTGTAGCCGTCGTAATTATTACTGCAAAAACCCCTCCGTTTCTACGCAACAAAATCAATGTTGGTAGTGAAGTTGCTATTTTAGCTATTATCCATAAATTTAGACACTCTAGTTATATTCAGTCTTATGCAGAGTCATTTTTATTCTTGTATTAAGAGCTTGACTATAAAACATGATAGTAACTTCAGTATGTAATAACACGTAAGGGAAGTTATCAACGCTTTATATCGAAAAAGGTTAGCCTCGACTTTTTCGCGTGGTTGTCCAAAACACTTTAGGAGAAATCAAGTTAAGTGAGTCCTATTCTCTCTTATAGTGATTTCTCCTATTATTTTTGGACAATCCTACAGAAAATTCGTCATTGACCATTTTCGATATGAATCGTTTTTAACTTCACTTACATGTTACTAAATACGGAAGTTAAATTTTTGTTTAGTCAATCTCTTAATACAACGCTAAAAACGACTCTGCATAAGGTCCATTGTGTTTCATTAACCAGTACAAACATGTTCTAAGTTTAAATAATAAACTCTCTTAAAAAGACAAATTACTGAATATCATCCTTTTATCGTTCAACGCTATCCAAAAGTTCTTAAACAGTTGGCTTAATTGATTGAGAAGTATTAGTGGAGTAATTATATCATGTGTCTAATTTGAATGTGTCTAATTTGAAACTGGTTTTCGGATTACATTGAGATGCATAGTTTATTATTAAGTTTGTGATAGATGTACGTTGCTCATAACATTGGAATTTAAATGGATTGTAATTAAATTAATGGAAGAGTTTGAACAGCAAATTCAACCTGCCATAACTTGCCTGAAGTTGAACTTAAGTAACTGAAAAAAGAAAAAAAAAACTTATTAACTGCTCTGTCAACTAGAACCAATATTACACTACTGGAAAATAACATTACAAACTATGACATTGCTTTCCAATCTGAACCACGTTTATTCCATAGACAGACATACATAATAAGGGTAAGAAATGATTATAACATGCGCTTCATGTGTATAGTGGTTTGGGAAAGACAGGAATACCATTACACTGTAACCCCCATATTTGTACCGTGTACAGCCTCCATGGACAGCAATGCAGGTATGGAGACTTGCATGTATTCGATCATAAAGATAACGGATACGGTCTTGCGGCACATTCTGCCATACTTGTTAGATCTGGTTGTGCAAATCAGCAACAACTATAGGTGATCGTGGAGTAGTTGTCAGTTGTCGACCTATAATGCCCTATACATGTTCGATAGGAAACAATCCAGGGAAGCATGCTGGCCAGGAAAGTCATGACACATCTTGTAGAGCACGTTCTATTGCAAGGGCAGTATCTGGCCGGGCATTATCTTGCTGAAACAGTACATGACCCTCTTGTCTCAAGAAAAGGAGTACAACAGATTCCAGCATATTTTGCATATAAGAGGTGCTTGTCGATGTCCCATGCACAAACACGAAAGGCGAACAGGAGTTGTAGTTGATTGCACCCGACACCACAATGCCTGGTATTGGACCACTGTATTTTTCACGAACAGATGCTCTCCAGTCAACAGACCCTGAACTGACAGTCTCCCGAAGGCCTACAATACGACCTCGTTCGAACTCATTCATTTGACTTAATGGTGCACGATTGTATCGTCGTGACATCCTAACTTGCTTGTGTTTACTGTTTGAATCACATTAACTCACCTATTGACCTTCTGCCTCTGTTCATTCACAACACAGAATCGACACACATGGCACCAATTTCACTCTCTGGTGCTTCCATCTGTTGGCCCAAACAGTTACAAAGTTAATCACCTACTCCAATACCACCATAGAACCTAATAGTGGAAGCACATCAATATCCCTTATGTATTACAGGATGTTGTATTTTTTTCGGCAGACTTGCTTGAAGTTTAATGGAAATACCTAAAAGAAACCCACTTATTAACTTTTGGAAGTAAAGTTGCATGTGTATTTATTCACAGTGGATTTATATTTCATTAATGCTTCACGCTGTTTGTGCGTCTCTGCAACCAAGCTATAACTGCTTGAAGTAGAGTTCGTAGGAAACTGTATTTTAACATCTTATCTTCTGAGGGCTGAAAATAAAACGAAATCATATAATTATGATGTATATAGCGAGAAACTACTTAACGTAAACTTATACAGTTAACACAGAAGACATTCAGACAGCATGTTTTATGAGTTGTGTTAATATGAAGCTACTCGAAATTTTACATCAGTTTTCCAATAATCCAATACTTTGAAATAAGCTTAGTTATACAGCCAATCAAAGCAATACATTTTTGGAAGTCTTCAGGTAAATAATCACTTACCTGATAATTGCGCTTTAATAAAACCGCGCGAGTCATGCTGACTTTAGTCACGGGTCACCATTGGACTTTCTATATAGTCTAACTTTTCCAGCTATTTATTGAAGGAACCTTGTATTACAATGAGAGTAATCTTAATAATTTATTTGAGAATTTTCGCCCACCATTGTAATACTAGTATCAAAATGACACTCTTATTACTAGAAGTTACTCGTGGAAATAAGATTCCTAATTAAGGTATAACTTTATGTATAAGTTAAAGTGATTGTCTGGAAACATTTCCAATGTATTCCTCATGTCATTAAAAACATTAAATAAACTTAATTCTATAACTTTAAAAAGGGCAAGAATATGTAAGCACAAACAAACATTAGAACTATTTATTCTTTTAATTTTGTTATTTTGTCTTCCAGCTTTTATGTTCTTCTCACACTATATGATAACGTAACAATTTTCCTACTCTGGTTTGTCTGACTTCACAATGCTATTGTTTTTATAAAGCACTTTTAGTTGTTTTGTTGTAAATTGAGCATGATGTTCATTTTGCATAACCGTAGGTTTGGATTAAGACATATCTAACATAGCCTATATCTAACAAAGTGTTGCCGCGCCGACTTCAAATCACGGAGAAAGAGCCTATAAAATTGTAAATATCTTAGAGGTGTAACTTTGGTTTCCACTTGTTTGCGACTAAGATCAAATAAAGCATTGCGACTAAGATCAAATAAAGCATTATAGCCGAGTAAAATGTATTTTATTCTACAGAATAAAAAGGACTGATTTCAAGTGATCTGACTTCATAATCATGATAGAAAACTGTGAGGCTTACTGAAAAAACTATTTTATATGGTTATATAATTAGCTGTCTCCAATTGAATTCAACTTGAAAATTTCAAGTGTGAAAGAAGTCATACAACGTACATAAAATAGATGTAGAATTTGAAAAAAAAGAAGAAGAAGAAGAAGAAAAGGAAACAATGATACAATGGCGACTCCTCAAAATATTAAATTTCTGCTAGTCTTAGGATCAAGTCAATTACTTTTTTTAAAAAAAAAATATAAGGTGGTAAAGGTCTTTTAACTTACTCGACATAATATGATATCGCTTAATAAGTAACTTGCAAGGAATGTGAGTGACCTTGAACGCTCAGAATTGCACACAAATGTGCTTAGAATATAAATCGCTCATGTAGAAACAGTGGTATGAGCCATTCGCATGCAAAACTGCTCGTCTTACCACGAGGGACATTTGATTGATAACTTATGCAAGGTCTAAGAGTAGAACTATGGTAAGGCAAAGAAACAAAATATTGATATAATAGGACCAAAAACACACATATTGTAATGTTTGGACGGATTGCTACATTTCCTTTTGCTTAAAATAATTACGCTACCTGAACAACAAACGTTTCCACTGACCTGATAATGTTGCCTCGCTATTCAGTCCTCAAAGTGTAGGTGTGAGTTTCAGTGAAGTTTTTCAAAGCAAAGTGGAACAGGACAAAGTGGACAAAGCAAAGTGGACATCTGACTTAAGTCCCTTTTTCATATTCAATAGCACTTCTACTTTCAAGCAGTCCAATATCAAACACCGAACTAATTACATTTTCAAACTATGAAATTGGTATGTCAAGATCACAACCTGCCTTTGCCAAGCATATTGTAACATAGGCTTGTATTTCGGTGCAGAAAGCTGATTTTATACCACAGAGTGGTCTGAAGATAAAATGACGATCGTCTAACTTTATTTGTGTTTTCTCACATTGTAGTCTTAGAAAATCAACGATCCTTCTCACATAGAGCTTGTATTACCTAAAGAGGTACTCAGGGTGGCCACTCATTTGGAATTTCAAAATCCCCTTACTTTTCCCTGACTTTTCCAGAAATTTTCCCGGTTTTCCAGAAAATTTCTAGAGAGATCTAAAATTGGTATATCATTGTTTTTCAAAGCTTAAACAGAAGCTACAAGTGAAATGCAATGTGGACTAGAGGATCATTATTAAAAAAAGAATCACAAAGAACACTAGCAAAGATAAATAGTCTAATTTTAATCACTTACTTGCCTAATTTTCAATTCTCCTGTGTGTTTCCACTCCACTGTAACCAACTGCTGCACAGAACGAGAAGAGGAATGTCTATCCCTATCGCTTTCCAACCTTAAGCTTAATACTAGTCACAAAAGTACACACACTTACAGTCCACTACTAAAATACAAATTACTGGAACGAACACTACTTTACTGAAATGTTTTAAAACCTCAAATCACATATTTGCAGTTCACTAAAATCAAACTGAAGTTAAGACCACATCAACTTAAATGTTTTAAGACCTCAAACCAATAATCTCATCATCAATTGCAGACAGTTTCTCCTTGACATCATTCAACAACTTCATTTTCTTCGCCTCGAGTTCAATAACTTTATCCTTAATGGCATTTCTCTTTTTCTGTTTCTTCTCTTCCTCTTCTTGCTTCCTCAAAGACTCAACATATACTCCATGAGTATTGCGGGCAGCATGGACAACCCTCTTTGTAATTGGAAACTTATCAATACCACCCACAGCTGAAATTTTATCATTTACCTGCCTGAGTGCAATTAGACTCAACTCCCTTTGATTTTCAATTAAACATTCTTTGTTGATTGAAAATCCCCTCTCCACACTAGCATTTCCATGAGATAAAAGGAGAAATTTCACAAAATCAGTCATATGTATTGAGCATGCGCCTAAATGCAGCATCTCCATCTAATGGTCATCTAACCTCTTACTTTTCCTGTCATAATTCCTCATTGCTTCCAATAAAATAGGATTTTTAGCAAAAACTTTGAATTCACCTTGGATTTCATCAGCTAATGTTCCTGAAATCCAATTTTTGGATACTACAATTTCTAGGCAATTGGACAATCTCTTTTACAGCTACAGTGTCATCCATAACAAACACACTTGTATTACGGTACAGCATAGCGCTGCCCGGTACACACCATCCTTAACCGGCCACTGTGGAGAACTCTCTACTCTTCGCCCTCAAATAATATAGCTTTGCACTATTTTATTTGTGGGTTCAGAAAGTTCGTCCCCACGACGATCGTTCAAGGAAGGCGTGATACACCTCACCGTAACGGTCCAGATTCGGACGGAATCACCTGGGCGAAGACCTAAGGCGTGTTATGAAACATAGATGACAACATCACCCACTTTCATGGATTACTTACAAGTGACATAACAACCATAATCTTACTTCGAAAGAGAGAAAACAAACAAATCTAAACGTTAGAGTGCCATTTATTCATTAGTTAAACATACCTGTAACACATTGATTATTTTGGATATATTGCCCCAATTACGTAGTAAGTTCGTAAAAACGTTTTGAAATCGTTCACAAAAGCAGTTCTAATTCGTCGTGGCGCCTGTTACTGTAATCACATTTTAGCAGACACACTACATATCCGGAATAATCTTCTTGTAGAAATTGCCCTTTCCTCCAATTTCAAGTGTTTATGCAACAGTCTTTCCAGGCTGACGTATTAACAGTATTACGTTGCAACTAATGTTGAAGAAAACATGTTATTCAGACATTTTTGCTTTAGTCAATAATCTTGAGTCCATTACCTTCAAGTGCCGCTTGCCAAGTCCTTTGTTTCACTCGTAATCTCGATCACGCACCCCTGTCGTTATAAAATATTACTTGGGGCTGATTTACTTTGACAACGACTTACGTAAAAATCACCAAGACATCTACATCATCAACACTATTTTCACTGATTATTTACGTGGTTTTACGAATATCGAAGTTTTTTAAAAAAGTATATTAATATTTATATATTTTTAAAATATATTGGGTTCAAGACTCGACTCTGTTCTAAAATTTTTGTCGAGTCATTCCTTGCACACACACACTCACATCGAAAAACTAACTATTGCCTCTCATTTCTTTCCTTTTCCTCTTCTTCTACCCTGTCTTTTAGCACCACCAGGCGGCAGCATGATCAATGAGAAACATATACCACACAAAGTGTACAAATTCAGATGAACGTCACATAATGCACTAACGCAGAATTTGCGTTTATACGAAAAATATTTTAAGCAAAATTTTGGTACAGTTACATTGGCGGCCGAAAGGAATGTACGTGCACCATTCAATAATGGTAAACGTTCAAGAACCCTGACTGTAGTTTCACTTCAATAATCATCACTGTTTCAAAGTTAAGATGAACACTAGTTCACTTCGAATTTTATAAGAACTTTCGTCGAGTTACACTTCATCAGATGAAAAAGTTCCATTTAACGTAGAAAAACGACAAACCCGTGGGGCATTTATACACATACATAAAAGTTTATGGGACTTTTATATGTAAAGTTTGTAAAGTCTGTAATTTTTTTTTTTTTTTTTTTTTTTTTTTACATTCGGCACTGTCACTAAGTTAAACATTTATATGTGCATGACTCACAATTGATATACAAATAATTCTCATGATATACCTTTAATATTTGAATTACAATATTGCTATATGCGCTCTTATTGTTAAAAATAACACAAACATTATACGAAATCATGGCATTATTTAGAAGTAAAATAGTCACATTACTTACTTTACGATATTATGCACAAAAAAAACTATAGAACATAAACAAATAATCATTACGAATTACTCAACTTTTCAACAAATAAGTAAAACAAATATTACTTGAATAATAAATCTCAATATTCCACAAAAGGAAATGAACAAACTTATTCTACACATATTATACTTAAAATGTATAAATGACAAAGCATATTTGTACTTCTCACGCTATTCTAACAAAGAAGTTACGGAAACAAAATTTTTATTCACAAATACAAGAATTACACATCATTTAAATATAATAACTACACGAAATAAATTTATTACCACTCTTTAGTACTGTTACAATAAGAGTGAGGCCGGATAGAAATAAGTCTGCCACACTTTTACGCTAATAAGCGCCTATCCACTTAAATTTTTAAGTCTCCCTTCCCCATTATACATTCATAATTTCATCCCACCCCTTTGGAATGGCAACAAGACCTTCTAGTGAGGTAGGAATATAAAACAGCATAGAAAAATGAACCCAAAAGTTAAAAATAAATGAGGGGGGGGAGTTGCCATTCATAATTCAATACTCGTGTTACAGTATTCCACTGACACACAAAAACTTACTCTCGCTCTAGTAAAATTAGAGCTTATCATCGTTTACATTTGTAATAGTACATGAATGCTAAACAACTCACCTCGTACAATTGGTGGTTTAAGATCTTACAGTTAGTCTTGATAACTTATCGCAAAGCATCAACAAGACAATACGATAATTTATGTAAACGAGTTTTTAACTCATATTTCCTTTACATATGGATACTAATAAACAACATTTCATACATATTAGCATTTAGAAAACAACCATGTCCGTGACCTTTTTTTTTTTTCACGTCACGTCTGTTTAGCTTAGGATTCAGCAAATGATTTAAAGCTAACATAAGAGTGCGATACCGACAATCTAGCTTATCATTTAAATATTGCAAATACGTGTCACATTTTAATAGCTCTTTCAACATCAACTGAACATTGAACTTATTATTTTCGCTCTTGTTGAAAACAGACAAACTAACTTTCGTTACATTTAACGAATTCACATTTACTAAAGTTTCCGGTTCACAAGAATCAATTTTTTCACTATTTTCTTTTACAGAATCAAATTCTTTTTCATGTATATGTTTCTTAGCTAATTCTAACCAGATGTTCCTAGTTTTCTGAGTGGGTCTCCACACTCTCATACGATCAATAGAATGTACGCCACAAGATTCTCCAGTTAAAGGATCTACAAGTTCAAAGACTTTATCTGAAATTTTATTTTTACAAAACAGTGGACCTTTAAAAATATTTTTCTTAAATTTCGACAGTTCCAAAATCATTGCAGATATCACATATTTCAAATAATCAATCCGGCGGAAGGTAATAATCTATTTAACCTACGCCTACTTTCGGTTTCTCTAACTCAGGAGTAATTTTGTACGATTTCATTTGCCAAAACATCATGTACGTGAAATCGCAAATGATCAAGTGGTTTCTAATCACGACTTTACTTTTAAAACACACCATATTTATATATGCACTTTGTTTTTCAACACTACAGATGGCAACATTGCATAAAATATTGCTCTTTCTTTTGCATTTTAATGCACTGAACTGCTTGACTTTCACTTTATTAGCATTAAATTTTGCATCTTTTAACTTTTCATTCATTATGGCAACACTGCGTCGATACTTGGATCGCATACCAAGTTGTCAATTAAAACACTAATTTACGTTAGAAGATTGATTCACCAACTTTTGAACTATACCACAATCTTCAAAATTTCTTCCTTTCTTTCGAAAACTTTTAACACGCTTTACTAGCATTTTTCGAAATTTCAATCGATCACTAATTTGACTTTTCATTTTAGATCGGTTTTTTGATGCACCTGCATGTTTGGGTTTTTTCATTGTGATGACACATTTAACATACGGTTTTTTATTAACAAGTATTTTTTACCTATATTTCGTTTTGCATTTATTTTTATTTTTGGTTCTCACCAGTACATGTGATTTATTCAACAGCCTAACGGACGTTTTCTGAAAAACTTTACAATTCTTAACGTTTACAAATGATCTGCAGTCTGCACCTAATGCAACAGCTGATTCAATACTTAATGATCTACTATGATCGCTAGATTTCAAATTACTGTTATTCGTGCAAGAACTTTCGGAAGACAATTCAGAGACATAAGCAGAATCATTTTTGCGTGTACCATGCTCTATCATTACCCTTCGATGGTATTCAAATCTACTTTTAAGATTGAAACGCAGGACCTTGTTTGAGAATTTATGAAAGTTATGCAATAAGCGGAATAATTTCTTCACTTTCTTACGGACTTTATGCAACTTTTGTTTATTTTTCTTACTCTTTACTGCAAGCTAGTAAATGAATGCGCTTTTTGACAAGTTTGCTACACAGATGCTTTACGCTACTGAAAATTTCACGACAAACTAGACTGTTTTCTTTCCACGATACAAAGTTGTTACTACAATTGGGAAGCTTATTGAACTCAAAACTATTATCTTTGATCTTTGAATGTACAGACATCGTGCATACGAGTACAAAGAAAGTTATTTGCTTGTCTTGCTTAACTTGTACTTGACTGACAACTAACTCACAACAGTGCAGATTACTTTCGACATGACCTAGTTTAACAATCGTTACATTAACAAAGTAAAAGCAACTAGTGCGGACGGGGATACATTCTAATTCATTAAGCGGTGCACTACCTAAGACACTTTCAAGTGTTTGCGATAACAAGCTACCAACGCGCATTGAGGTCTCTTTGCCTCGAATTTCATTACAATAAACGACGACATTAGTGCTGTTTTTCGCTAAACGGTATGCACACAGCTCATGAATGTTATTCAACCCTTCACACAATACACATTTTTTTCCTACCTGTCGCTTTTCAACTATTTTCAGACTAGGTGTGTCTGCTACAGCAATCACAACAAGAACTTTCGTCAATAACTGGACTACGAGTGTTCGCATATTCTTTACCTGTACAAGTACTAATAACTACAACACAATTTACTTCATTACTTTCTTTTTCTTGTGACTCAAACTTATCATCTAACTGTATCGAAAATCGTTTAACACTATCTGAACCTGCACGAATAATTTTGTCTACACTTCTTTCTAAGCTCCTTTTAAATTTAACAGAAGATTCCTGTAACGTCGATACTCCAATTGTAATACCGTCAAAACATTTTTCTAACTGTTGTTTGGTTTTGTTATGACATTTTTCTACTTGTTGGTGGATTTCATTGTTTGTCTCATTAATAACATCGTTGAGTTGCTGTTTGCTATCATTAATAGCTTCAAGCAAAGTTTGCAAGCTTATATTTTCACTTTTTGCCATGACTACAAGTTACAAATACACAAACACAATAAACACCAATAATATCTTCAAGTTAGCGCATATAGCATATCATGAGAAATGAAACCTGTCGAATATTACAACACCTAGAGCTTTTCCCAGATGCTACATCCGTTACGAATCAATTAATAAAAACGTGAATTATTATTAATTGATCCGTCCCTGAGAGGGAAACGCCATTCTATTACGTTATCCGGTCTCGATCCGTGTACCGTCCCGATTGTGATTTTTGTCCCAGTGAAGGGCTTAGCCATTCTATTACGTACCTGGGTTCGATTCTTGTCTGTCTATGTTCGGCAAAGCCATTCTATTAATGGTCCTGGGTTCGGGCTCCATTCTATTACGGTACAGCATAGCGCTGCCCGGTACACACCATCCTTAACCGGCCACTGTGGAGAACTCTCTACTCTTCGCCCTCAAATAATATAGCTTTGCACTATTTTATTTGTGGGTTCAGAAAGTTCGTCCCCACGACGATCGTTCAAGGAAGGCGTGATACACCTCACCGTAACGGTCCAGATTCGGACGGAATCACCTGGGCGAAGACCTAAGGCGTGTTATGAAACATAGATGACAACATCACCCACTTTCATGGATTACTTACAAGTGACATAACAACCATAATCTTACTTCGAAAGAGAGAAAACAAACAAATCTAAACGTTAGAGTGCCATTTATTCATTAGTTAAACATACCTGTAACACATTGATTATTTTGGATATATTGCCCCAATTACGTAGTAAGTTCGTAAAAACGTTTTGAAATCGTTCACAAAAGCAGTTCTAATTCGTCGTGGCGCCTGTTACTGTAATCACATTTTAGTAGACACACTACATATCCGGAATAATCTTCTTGTAGAAATTGCCCTTTCCTCCAATTTCAAGTGTTTATGCAACAGTCTTTCCAGGCTGACGTATTAACAGTATTACGTTGCAACTAATGTTGAAGAAAACATGTTATTCAGACATTTTTGCTTTAGTCAATAATCTTGAGTCCATTACCTTCAAGTGCCGCTTGCCAAGTCCTTTGTTTCACTCGTAATCTCGATCACGCACCCCTGTCGTTATAAAATATTACTTGGGGCTGATTTACTTTGACAACGACTTACGTAAAAATCACCAAGACATCTACATCATCAACACTATTTTCACTGATTATTTACGTGGTTTTACGAATATCGAAGTTTCTTAAAAAAGTATATTTATATATTTTTAAAATATATTGGGTTCAAGACTCGACTCTTCTAAAATTTTTGTCGAGTCATTCCTTGCACACACACACTCACATCGAAAAACTAACTATTGCCTCTCATTTCTTTCCTTTTCCTCTTCTTCTACCCTGTCTTTTAGCACCACCAGGCGGCAGCACGATCAATGAGAAACATATACCACACAAAGTGTACAAATTCAGATGAACGTCACATAATGCACTAACGCAGAATTTGCGTTTATACGAAAAATATTTTAAGCAAAATTTTGGTACAGTTACACTTGGATCCAGGAAAGAAATTGCTCGTGTCAGGTTGAATTTTAGAGGTGACCTGTCCATTATTTTCAGTATGAATTTCTGACATCCTGCGCGAGTCTTGTCGAAATTCAAGAGTCTGTCTATCCGATACGGTATTGGTTTTTCGTATAGCATCCTTTGATGTGTACCCAATGTTTACAAACTTGGCTGGCTTTAAGTTTTCGCTATTATTGAAATCAATCTTAACCAATGGCCGGCCTTCCAAATCACGAAAGAAAGGTTCAACAGTTTTTGCTAATGTTGTGAAAAAGCCAAGTTTTGCACCAAGCAGGTTATCATTTATCAAATGGCTTACAGTTTCAAAGCTTTTGCACTGTGGTACTTTCTTCTCATCAACAGACCACTGTACGTATTTCTTTACGTTCGGTAATATTTCCATCGCCCGGCAAGCAACGTCTGAATTTTCTGTCCATCTAATGCTGCAAAACTTTTTTCGGAAACACAGAAGGTGAAGGTGAACTTGCAAGATCTTTCTGCAGGTCACTTAAAAATTTGAAGTTAACATGTGGGCCATCCATCGAAACTTGAACAATTTTCTTGAGGTCCAAACCTAAGATACCATTCTTGAAACTAACTTGAATGTCTGCTGACGTTGAATGTCCGAGGAACACTGAATTTAAATAACTTGCTGACACTTGGTTTCTTTCATTGTCCCAAAACTGAATCGTAAGGTCCATTTGCTGCTTTTGCGAGACTTTGGTAAGGCTTTCATCAAACCCAATAACATAATGTTTGCAAGCTTCTATTTCTTTGAGATGATCACCTTTAAAAAGTCGTCCAAGACCATGAACGATAGTATAAGCTAACTTGGTACGTTGTAATTGCATCTTACTACAAATTTCGCAATCAGGGCACATGAGCTTGAAATTTGTTAGCCAGTCGGGAAGCAGATCGGAATGACAAGTGTTGCATTACTGCCTGCAAACACCACAGAACTTCAGCTTTAGTTACTGACTCAGATACTAGAAACGACTTCATAACATTAGCATGTTTATTTTTAATAGATTCTTCGGAAGCCACCAGCATCTCTTTACTTACAACCAGTTCTTCAGCGGGACAAGAAGGACCTGGATTCTGACCACTACATTCCACTGCATTCTTTTGCTGACATAAAGTTGTTATCGGCCGAGTTAATACAGAGTTCTTCACAGCTGCAGTGTGTTTTTTGCCTTCCATGTGGCTAATAATAGCCCGTTTCCCCATGTTGCTGAGGCTAAAAGTATTTCTGCAAATCTTACAGAATGCAGCATTCCTGTGGTCCTTCACAGCAGAAAGCCACAATGAGAAATTTGGGTTGGACAGCCAGTCGTTCGAAAAAGTAGCTTGTCGTGCCAGCAGTGGCGTGCGGTGGTTATGCAACCGGGGAACAGGTCGACATAGATGGGAAATATTGTGTAACAAAACAACGGAACTAAAGTAAATGAGCACTATTAAAATGTGCTTTTAAGAAATCAGAAAATTTTGTTTGTAGCTGGTTTTTTTTTTTTTTTTTTTTTTTAGAACAGTAGTACATGCAGTAGCGGAATTGGGCGTAAAATCTAGGGGGAGGGGAATGCCATTACTTCAAATTGGTGGTCAAAAGGTCAAATATCTGTAAAAAAGCATGGCCAATTAATCGTGTGTCGCAAAAAGTACTGCTGCCACTGAGTACAAATGCATGTGGAATCCACACAGTTTTTGATTCCACATAGAAATACACGCATTAACCAAAATTCCACACATTTTGTGGAATTCGACACACATTCGGAACTCTTCCGGCAGAAATACTCAACTATCGTTCAGCCTTTATGTTAATCACGTTACTACTAAAACGGGATGCAGGGGCGCAGCCCCGAGCGAATTCTGGAAATCAAGCAGCCATCGAACTAAACAAGTGTGTTAATTACAAAATGGTCCCGATTTCGCTCCAGCTCAATTCATGGGCAGCACTAAATGACAAAAGAATATGAAGAAAGTATCCGCAGCCCAAACCAGCAGAGCTAGATAAACGAAACCTGGAACGAATGAGAAATCTGGGGGCGAAGCCCCCAGCGACCAAAGCTATTTTGTATATAAATAAACCGGCTAAATGGCTAGGAATACAGCAGAACGTAAATTTTCCCCCGAGTAAAAATTCCATGTTTTTCATCAAAATTCCCTGACATCAAGAGGTGGGCAATATTTTGTTGTCTTCGATGGCTGTATCTTGAGCGTAACATCCTTGTTCGGAAAACTTTCATCTGACAGACTACGATCTTTATAGCCTGACCACAAATCACACAGTAATAGGCTCTTTGCATCGTCATGTACATATTCAGCAAAGACGGTAGTTAGAAAACTTTTCATGTGCTCTTTCGTCATTTCTCCACTTTTTCTTTCTCCACATGAATGTTTTGTGGACGTGCTGCTTCAAGTTTTTTTGAAACATTTGGACCAAAATTGCCTTATGGCCTTATGGCCTTGAAAACAGATATAGAGCTTCTTATCTAATTTGCTACTCATTAATAAAGCAACATCAATTGTATAGCTGTATGTAAAGCTATGCACAGACTGGAACATACCAGCTGTAGTTTTCTCACCTCTATGAGACAGTGTTGACAATGAAGACATTATTTCATACCCGGGTTCATTCCCAGCGGGATCTCATGTGGTTAGGATTCCACGTTAATCAGTAGGTCCCGTCTCATATAGCCTCGCTGTTGAAAGGGACTTTAAACTCAAAATCAACTCAACTCTTTACACTCTAACCCACAACAGAACACTCCAAAAGAAAGCTCCCTCTTTCTACACCATTCACACAACTATTCACTACACTATTCACACAAATGAAGTAAGTACTTGTTCGTACAACATGCCACCGTCGAATAGAACTAGCAGACAATAGCTGTGTTTTGCATGGGGATGATTCATACCATTGTGCTTGGGCTGAGCGATGTACAATCTAAGCACATTTGTGTGCGGTTCTAAGCGTTCAAGGTCACGCACATCCCTTGTTATTGAGATTATCAAATTAAAATTGGTTTTACTTTAATATTATGAAAAAAAAATAAAAAAGGATACTTAACTGTTCCTCAATTTTACTTTCATTTTAGGAACTGCTAAATGTACTGCTTGGAAGGTATTAGTAAAATTATATTTCTAATTCTATTTATAGGAGTATTCTTAAAATATATTATGAAATTCAGACATTTTTTATATTCTTTCTAGATTAATACAGTGGAGAGTAGAGCATTTCTAGGATCAATCAATAATTCTAAAATCACCAACAACACTATAAGGAATGCACAAGAAGGAAGCTTCTATTTTAATGCTAAACGAGTCACTTTTGCAGGTAATATGTTAGAAATGCTTAAAGGTAATCCGTTTCAATTTCGCGTCTCTCATTGGATAAACATAACTCACAACGAATTTCAGCACTTGCCTTCTACCGCTTTAACGGATATTTTTCTCGAAAGCGACTCCGATGATGATACACCAAAATTGATATTCACGGACAACTTCGTACAGAGTTTTCAGAGTGATTCCTTTAACATCATTTTAGATGATGAAAATGACATAACACTAGACCAGAATTCTTTTGTTTGTAATTGTTCTGATGGGATTCTTGACATTTATAAAAAGGCAAACTCAAGCAATGTTCACGAAAGAGGTAAATACGACCATCTGATAAAAACTAATTATTGCAAAATGTCTGGAATGTTTTGCGGGACTCTTCTGAATTTTCAAATAAAAATGGGCGAAATATGTCTTAAAGGTGATTCAGGAATGAATTATAAGTCTCTTTGTGATGATATTACTTCAGAATCAGGAGTTCCAAGTTACGAATCAGGTGAGTCTGAATCTGATAGCGAGTATTCTTCCTCAGACAATGAACACCCTGAAATACATGGCGGCGATTCTACAGAGACGATGGCTACTTATCCTCTACCAAAGGATTCCGATTCAAAAGATGGTGTATCAAAACAGTGTGCAAGAGTATCAATATTACTTTTCTTGTTAATTTTCAGCTTTCACATTATCTAGGGTATTTATCTGTTTTAAAGTTTTATAATGCTTGTGAGATGAGTCGAATCATAAAAAAATCAACATACGAAAGGACAAACAAAATTTAAATTAGGTAACATTGGGATTTGATTATTTTTTGCCCTGAATACAGAAGTCCTAAATGCAAAACTGTACTTTTAGGTTCTTTATCAATAACTTGTAAAGAATAACTTGGCAAATAATAAAGTTATTGCATAACTATCATCATATGAGTTTATTAGCTGGAATATGTCATACTGAAGTATGAAAAGGATAAACAAATATTCAAACTGAAGATCTGAAATAATTGTACCTTTTAAGGTAAATAAAGAAAATGTTTTATGTAATATCAAGTACAATATTTATAAATATTTACTCAACACACACACACACACACACACACACACACACACACACACACACACACACACACACACACACACACACACACACACACACAAATACAATGGCTATGTAGAGGGTCGTTCAGAAATTACGTTGAATAAACTTCCGTAAATGAGTTTTCGTGTTTATTTTGTGTTATTATTTTCTTTACATTTCATTGTATTTTATCCAGTACCACATATGTTACAATAAAATCATTATGTGATGAAAACAAGATCTGTATTTTATCAGCAATTTTAAGAAGAGACCTGTGTGTCGAACAGTGGGATTTTTATGAATTTGGAATTATATTAGGCCGCATCCCAATCGAATTATTTTTTTTATTAAATTTAACTTACAGGTAGGCTTTGATGGTGTCCAGAACTGCAATTACATTTCACTTTAAATAATCTCAGTAAACATAACTTATACATGGAATACAATCCTCGATATTCAAAAACGAAATTGATTTACTGAAAATATTTGTAATTTGAAAATATATTTCTTTTCAAAAGTATTATACTACAGAGTTTTCAGAGCTCATCTCCTACACATATCCATTCTTGGTACCTCCCTCTTAAATACAAATTAGATATCAGTGTCCAGTGTAGTTCAGGTTTCACGTCGAGTTGTAGGTCAACGCCTCATACAACTTCGGTGCTGAATTGAAGCGTTCTATATAAACTAACCAACGACACATGTTAGCGTCTTCTTACATTAAAAAGCCTCAAATGAGAAATTTGTAACTGAGGTATAAATGTAGCAAACCATCTGTTATAATGAGGTTTGTTATAAATGTAAATTCTTTGTTGCATTTTACTGCGTATTTTAAATATACAAGTTTTTCATTTGGTTTATTTTTGTTTGTAGCCACAAGAAAATTTTGACAGCGACTGTGCATTTAGATATTTCACATTGGCCTATTACAATGTTTTATTCCTTAAGTCTTGTGTCTGAAAATTGAAACAGAAAAAATTCCATTATATATGTATACAGTAGACCCTATACATGTATATACAATTTTAGTAAAGCAAATAGATTTTGGTTTACGCATTGATATTTCGGTTTTCAATTTCCCAGTATATATATATCCAGTCTAATCGAGCTGTTTCTTTAGCAGTATCTTCACACATATAAATTTATGTCTAGGGATTGGTATCTGAGCATTTTTGCAACTTAGGGCTTTACCTAAATTGACATTGTATGTTGTAACTACGAGTACATGAGAATTCAGAAATAGTTATAATTTGACCATTTGTCAAGTAAACCATTTGTTTCGAAACCAATGGATGTTAACTTAGAAACATTTAAATGTACAAATTTAATGAACTTATAACAACAGTTTAAAAGAATGCATAGATAAATTTCATGTATGTATTTTAAGAAATTATATTTGCCATATCTCAAAACATGAAGTAACGTAACTGGATAGTGTATAGTTTTTATTAGATAATAACTTCATTCATTTTATAAAGTCACAAATCACGAAGATAACATATCATGATTTCTTAAAGAAATAAATTAATTCGATTCATTGAAATTTATAATATTTATTTATTTATTTATTTGAATAATAAAACTCAAATATATGAATATGTGTATTTATGTATACTGTACCATTAACTATTGTTGTAGTCAAATAACGTAGTAATAAAGATTTTATTAATTGTTATGTTCAGTTTCGTTATTTTAATAGCTTAAGCAGTAGAATCCAACTACACGTAACACCTTACATTTTCCAAATATGCATAAATACAAAGCCTGCACGTTTAATTTCCTGATTAACGCTATAAATCATATAGGTGCGCCTTACCACCTAATCATGCTTTTCCCTTCAGTGTACTTCACTGCTGCGTCTACACCGCTAGCTGATCCAGAAGAGTGGTTTGGAGGGAGTGGATCACCTCCTGGACGATGAATGTTAACTCGAAATATGAAGCTTTGTATTAAATCAGAATAAAGTATTGCGCTGTTTTATGTATAGGCCTATAAAAAAGTAGCTTTCAGGAGGTGTGCGGTCACCTCCAACCACCCTCCTCCTGGATCCGTCAGTACTCTACACTACTACACACTGATTTCAACGTTATCATCATTGCCGCAAGCAGTCTTAGAACGTCTGTTGTTCAATATATCAGAGTTCGCTCGTTGTGTTATCTTGGATGTGCTAAACGGTGTCAAATCGTTTCCCTTTTGAATGGGTTTTAATGAAGAGAACAGGAGAGTCACATACTACATTGGATAAGAAGGGGGATGTTTACGATAGGAGTATTTCTGGCCAAGAAGTCGACATAATTACTGAAGTGTTACATGGATTGTTGTCAGTGCAATTGCTACTATCCAGATTCTCTCTCGTCCAGGATGAACTGTATCGCTTGATCCTTGTAACAAATTGTGAAGATCTCCATATTGATAGTTTGGCTACATGGAACAAGTTCGTGATAAACTATCCCAAATATATGTAGGAACACAGTCAGTACCACTTTCTCCCGAGATTGGACTTGTCTGATCTTTTTGGGTCTCGGAATCCAGGTGACTTCGAAATAGACTACATTCCCTCGGTTTCGGGGCCGCAACCGCCAACTTATGATTTATCATTTGTAATAATATTGGCTAGGAATATAATTGTTGGTTGCTCTTTCCTTCAGTTACGTGCTAATATTGACGTGTGGGCTTTTTTTTAAAAAAAAATTAGCGTTCCTTTTCAGAACTGAAGCTATATAAGACATGGCAGTTTAAGGTAGAATTCGATCCACCGTAATACGTTTAATGTCCCTTTACTGGGAGTCAAACCCAAGAATTATGTGCACCAAAAAAGAGAGAACTAGACATTAGCCCAGCGGGAAGGACTATTTTAGTTTGGAATGCATAAGGGTATCGTAGTACGGCGTGTATTATATAGTCTGCGGACATTTTCGAGAACTATGAGAGAATACGACTTAGGAATATGTTGTATTGACGGCGACTATCGATTGGGAAAGGATTTGTTAAAGGGAATGGAAAAATACTGGTACCAGTTGCTCAGAAATTGTGAAGCTAACTCAGATGAAACAAGGAAATTAGATTTAAAATTGAAACTTGCCATGGTCAATAATTAGTATAATTCAATATAAAGTGGTTGTGTTATGTTCTTCAGAGTGATGTTTTCCTACTTATTTTGTTTCACTCTGCCAAGTGATTCTGACCACCAGTTCCTGTCGAGAGAGCGGGAAACACGTTATCTGTACAACAGAATGTTCATGAACGTGATCGCTATGGTCAAGGCGTGATGTGTGGGCAGGCATTATGCACACTGGCAGAAGTGATAATAGCGCATTTTAAATCTGTGCACACTTGTATATAGTACTATGTCAGACAAAGTATTTTATGCTAAGTTAGCAACACTGCTTCACCTATGGCAACACTGTTTGTGGTTTTCGATAGGGATTTTGTTCTCATTATATTGTGCAACTTTTGTTTTGATTGCTTTAACGTTTTCAAGATACTTACTTTAAAAGTACATAATTCCATGATGTAATTTTTTGGATATTCAAATTTTGAAGCCTCGTAGCTCCTATCCTTCTGGTTCATAGCACCTTAAATTTTGCTCATGTTCATTTCTCATGACGTTCCATCAGATGTGCTACATGGCAATCAGATTTGAGCGACAACTTGTGGGATCTTACCTTGTTAGAAGGAAAGAAAATATTATGGGCGAGAAAAAAGAGATGGGATCATAATTACTATAATATGTCCATATTATAATAAGATGCCGATATTTTGAAATCCCTCAACGTTAGAGAAACGAAATTTGGTATTTGAATCTGTTATTTAAAATAACTGAACACATGTTTCTGCATTTTATCGTTTGTTTCCTAGAAGGGAATGAAAGAGGTAGGAAGAAAGAGGGGTGGAGGTAATGGTATCTCGTGACATATTTTCGGTAGTTCACAGTCTTTAGAAAATATAATCTCTATGGTCTTTTAGTGATTTCAGCATTCTAAACAAAATGATAAAATCAATGAAACTAGAAATATATAGGCCTATTTATTCATAATAAGGAATACCCATTCATAACAAATGTTCTATTTTATTGTATATGAAATCAGTTCTGATGTTCTTCTGGACGATTACCTTCCAGATGCGTACATTCCCAGATTCGTACATGTCAAAATCCTTCCCAGATCCGTAAAAGTGCCATGGGCGATGACGTAACATATTTTGACATTGATAAAAGATTTCGCACTTCTGTGCACGTTTAATAACTTACACTGTTTCTGTGCCTTTTTAATAAAGTTTGAGCAGAGGAGGATATGGAACTGCATCTCAAGGAAATACGAAAAGATACATACCTGCTTTCTATACTGTTATAAGTTTTTTTTTTTTCACTCAACTCTTCGTGTTGAATTCAAATTCGAACAATGTATTCCCGAAATGTATTTGATATGAATTCACAAGTCGTAGTCCGTTTACCGTTGTTACCACTAATTATCAGTAGCGGTTTCTGACGTAGGGCTACCGGGCTACAGCACGGTTTCTATGTTTGTGTATTTGTGTTAGACTAATTTTAGTTCAAAAAATTTTCATCCATTGAATTGTTTAAACTGTTCATCAATTAACAAAATACAGAACATTCCCATGACGATCTTCTTTTTCGAGCGTGGAGCGCGATTATCAGCGCCTTCAGCAGTGTGGAAGTTGTACTAACGAACCGAGCGGGCTGTACAGAATGGAGCCCGCTTGAACTATACAAGCCTACTCAACAAATATATATCTAGCATGGAGCAAAGATCTCAATATGCCTTGTCCACTTTCCTTTTTTTACACCCAGAATAGCTTTCACCGTGCTGTGTTAGGTTGAGCCCGAAGACATTCTGCGCAAGCGCCAAGTATTCCTCTTTCTCGCTTTCTTCTGCTTACTGGCGGAGCTCACCGCTTGGTTTTGTCTTTTCTCCTCTTTTTTATTTTCTTTTAATCCTAAAGGTCCGGGAACCCAAAATTGTCGGGAGTGTATATTAAATGAATTGAACAGTTTTGACACAGATTCAGATCGTAGCAAAATTATAGCGCACACATTTAATGGGGCATCGGTAATAAGGGATCAATTAAAGGCGTACAATCTAAAATTAAAAAACACTTTCCTTTGGAACACTACGTCCATTGTTAACCAATTAAATTTGATAATGGGAAAAACTGCATCTCAAAATCAATCGACAAGGGCTTTTTTCCTGTAGTCTTTCAGGATTTTCCACATTTTTCCTCCTGCTCTCCTCAGCGTGTATCTGTTTTGGAAAAAGTGGCTGTACGACGTATTCCGAATGGGCCAGCTACTCGATGGAATTTCAAGTCACGAACCTTCAATTCCATCTATGAAAATTAAAATGTTTCGAAAGAGTGTTTTTCACAACTAGAGAAATCCAACACAGGGAATTCATGTTTTGGTTAGCATTCTTTCACAAAATAATGCCGCATGTGAATATTTTCTATAATCAAATTCAGTGCAGGCCTACCATTAAAGTACAAACAGCACTTAAATATTTCATTGAAGCCATTGAGAAAATTCGAAATGACACAGACAATATTAGGCCAAGTGATATGTTTCTACCAACAGTTGGTAAAACAAATATGGGCGGATTATATCTTGCAGAGTACCCAATGCCAAAGAAGTGTGTGATCGCATTTCTGCGGATGCGCGAAATCGATTTGAGAAAACAAGCCATTTGGATGCCGCCAAACTTCTGGATTCTGCAAATTTTTGTGATTTTTCCGGAATATTTCTGGACACTGCGGTTGAAAGCTACCCAATGTTAGGTAAGCATACAGGACAACCCTTTTGCAAATAATAATGACAATACCAATGTCCACAGCAGAGGCTGAGAGATGCTTTTCGTCTCTAAAGAGAATTAAGACATTCGTAAGGAATTTCCGTAGGTCAGGAAGGTTAACTGCCCTTGCCATGCTCTCGATAGAAAAAAGTTTGATCAACAACATGCTAGATTTCAACTCCAGGGTGATAGAAAAGTTTGCCAGCATTAAGAATCGAAGGATGGATATCAACTTCCGCCTTCAGTGGGTAAATACACGTATATATATATATTGTAGCACGCTTTGTTAATGACAGTACGAGCCGCCACTGCTACCTATATGTAATCCTTATCAATATATATACACGATTTATAGTTTATGAATATATGAAAGTGCAACCAAACATCTTCTAACATATTTTGAAACATCAAAACTACCTCCCTTTTTTTTTTTTTTTTTTTCAAGAACTTCCAATATCTGTATGAATTACAAAAATTTGGGAGAAAAGTTTGCTGCAGCTTTTAAACGTGCCATCAGTAAAGAAGGTCGTGCTGGCCTGCTAGGCAGTCTCTGCAAAATGAAACTATTCAAGGATTCTTATTCACTGGTCTGCTACTCGAAACGAAATATTAAGATTCCATATCTCCCTCTGCTCAAAAACTAACAAAAATTCACAGAAATAGTGCCAGCTATTGAACCTGTACGGAAATGGGAATTCTTATCTTGCTTTTAAATTATGACATTTCATTGCAACTGGCACTTGTACGGAATTGGGAAGGATTTTGACATGTACGGAAGTGGGAGGACACCCTTTTGGACAGCCAACTTGTTAGTAACTTTTTTTTTTGACGTCTCTCTTTATCGTTTTTCTTTCTCTAATGATACTATGGCTAATGCACTGAGACGATTCTCTTAAATGTTTCTATGTTCTTTAATATGTTAATGCAACTTTTAGTTTCTGAACTGGACATCAGAATATTTGCGTTTCTTACAGTCCTCGTATTTCTTTCCTTTTACAATCAATTGTTCTAAGTACATTACACCTTCCAGGTCCACTGCTAATTCCCTCCAAATAACAGGCAACGAAAGCAAAACAAAGATATCTTCATTTCATAATACGTCAGTCATTTATTGCTTGTGTAAAATCAACTTTGAAGTTTCGACATATCTTAGTTTTGTTCTCCTGATGATAATTAACTTTGGTCGATGATGTCCTAACTTCTTTGTAATCTTTCACATCCCGTCAATGCATTAAATGATATACAGTAGTTTGTGACCTCGGAAAGCCGTTCTTTTGTTTGTTCCATTATTTCTATTATAATAAATTGAAACAAAAGGAAATGTAAATAACTGGTTGAGATTCTCTTTTGCAAAATGGGTTTATTCATTGACTCTGTTTAAAGCGTTATATTACTGAAACTTAGTCAACAACAGTTGCCAACACTGTATGTTCAAATCTTGTTTTAAACGTCGGGAGACCGCAGTTCTTTCGCTCCGTTTCCCTTCTGTACTATACACAGAGTATGCCATCACTTTTGCAGCACTGTTGGAAAAGTGCTATGATAATGGAATGCACGTAAGCTAGGGAAAATCCAAGCGGAGAGTGTATTTAAGATTTAAAGTAAACTTCCAAGGACTGTAATGTTGCAGGAAAAAAAAGAGAAGAAAACAACAAAGTGATAATGTAATACTCTAAATATTATTAAATATCTGAAGAAACAATAAATAACGCATAATATTCAATGGTTCACGTGCTTTTGTGAAGTGCATAAGGCGAGGCCACCGGTAGAAGTTGCAGTTACTATAATAAGATGATAATTATAGCTGATATAGATAATTATAGATGATACATATCTCGGAATCTTTTAAGGTTAAATATTTGAAATTTGGTCTTTCGACTCTTCATTTAAAACAATTAAATATGTTTTTCAACGTTTTTTGTGGGTTACAATTATTATAATATATGTCGCAATCCTTTAAAGTTATGCAAGACATGAAATTTGGTGTTTGGACCTTTTATCTGAAAAACTAAACATGGGTTTCCGTATTTTCAGATGCTTGACCTAGAATGAAATAAAAAGAGGTGGAGGTGTTTCCTTAAGATGCCTAAATGAGGTGATCGATTTTTTGCGAGACTTCGAGTTCAGACAAATTCTATAGAAAGGTACTCAAGAAAGAACGTAAAGGATTGTCCACAGTAACACTTGGGTGCATTTGCATATATATATATATATACAGATGGTGATCAGAAAAATGGAAACACCTGTAGTTGGAAACACGTCAGATGTATGGGTTGGCAGTGGTGTCGTGGCGCCCGCAGCGCCGGACCGCTGGTGGTGGTGTGTTAGGTCGGTCTCTATACTATGTCAGGCGCAGTGGAACAGCAGTGTCCAGTGGCTGTAGCAGACGGAGGTAGTGTAAAATGGGAGACCTCTCAGATTTTCAAAGAGGGCAAATTGTTGGTGCGCGGTTATGTGGAGTGAGTGTGACGGGAATGGCTACTGTGTTAGGTGTGTCGCGTGGGACAGTGTCGAAGGTGATGACGGCCTACACAACACACGGGAAAACCACATCGGGGAAGCGGAACACTGGGCGGAAGAAAATCATGAGTGACAGGTCACGCCGGGTATTAAAGCGCATTGTCACGCAGAACCGTCGTGCCACTGCGGAGCAAGCGACGGAGGAACTCAGTCAGCACCTCCCCCACCCTGTTTCGACAATCACAGTCCGCCGCGAATTACATGGCATGAACTTACGGGGTCGTATTGCACGGGCCAAACCGCTCATCAGGGACCATAACGCTTTCGCACGCAGCAAATGGTGCCGCGACCATGCAACTTGGACCGTTGAGGACTGAAAACGTGTGATATGGTAGGATGAGTCATCCTTCACCCTATTCCCAACCACGGGCCGTGTTTATGTGTGGAGAACGCCCAAAGAAGCTTATAATCAGCAGTGTCTCCGCCCAACTGTGAAACATGGCGGCGGCTCGGTGATGCTGTGGGCCGCCATATCATGGTTTTCATTGGGTCACACTTAGCGGACGAATCACTGCCAACAATTATGTCGCAATTTTAGGAGACCACTTGCATCCTATGGTCCGGATGTTGTTCCCGGACAATAACGCCATCTTCCAGGATGATAATGCACCCATTCATACAGCTGGCGTTGTTGCATCATGGTTTGAGGTACATCGGGATGAAGTTCAATACCTCCCCTGGCCCGCCCAATCCCCAGATCACAACATAATTGAACATCTGTGGTCCGTCTTGGAAACACGACTCCGGCGACGATTTCCACCTCCATCCTCTCTCATAGAACTGGCCGATGCCCTGCACGAGGAATGGTGTAAAATTCCACTTGCTACCATTCACGACCTCTATGCCTCCATCCCACGTCGCATCAAGGCTGTTCTGAAGGCGAAAGGTGGCCCAACAACATATTAATCTGGTAAGTTGCAATTTCGTTCAGGTGTTTCCATTTTTCTGATCACCATCGTATATATATACTTCGAATATATCGTTCGGAGCTCTCCCTGCTGGTTTAGTGGGTAGAACGTGCGACTTTGATGCACCTGGTCCTTGATTCGATTCTCAGTGGAAGAGCACGAGAAATTAATTTTACAATCATTTACTTCCATTAACTATCTGTCTTCTTCAGCCTAAAGGGAATAACCGTGAAATATTGTTGAGATAAAGCACTTAAAAATGGGCATGAATATCGAATTACTTACCAGAAAATAAGGAAAATATTCTACAGAAGTCTAAAAGAGTATATTATAATAGTTTCACTACAAATTTCTTCAAATGGAAAACGGGGAAGAGGTAGGGAAAAAAATGAAATGAAAAGACAGTAGTTAGCTATGAAGCGTCTAAATGAGCCATGTATTGAATGACTTTGCCTTCAAGCATAGCACTATACTTCAGAGTCATTCTTCTATTTTTCCTTTCACTTTTCATTCCCTCAATATCTGATAAAGTATTTGGCGAAAACACTTCCAATAAAACCTCATACCAGAGCGATTTGAAGAGAAAGTGAAAACACTCAGTTAGTTAGAGTGGTTCACCACAGAGAGGCGCTGTCGTAGTTTTACGATCCCACTTCGCATGAAACGCTACGGAAACAAATGTAATCTCATACAATTTTCTTTTTTTTCCTTTTTTTAATAGTTCATGAATTCACCTACAGAAACGTAGCGTGTACTTAATCGATTTCAGCATTAAATTGTATACATAATACATATGTAGCAGTAATTTGTAGAGAAACATAAAATTAAAAATAATAATTAAAAAGAAACTATTGCACCTACAATTTCCAAGCTCTCAAATTTGTTATAATTAGAGAACGGAGGTTAGGCAAAATGCCTATTCTTTAGTATTAAAGATATGACCAAAAACAACTTTTTAAAGCTTGTATGAGGGGGTTGTAGTTTCAATTGAAACCAATTTTATTTTTGCCCGTTTTGCCTATTTCGCCCCTTACTGTCTAAATAATTGCTTTAGTGTTGTCTATTCTATGCATTTTCTTCAAAATAAGACTACGTTGGGACAAAATATATATAATATAAATAACATTTTATATATATATATAGGACTTGAAAAATCTTGCGTGCAAGCACTTGCCAGCCAAAAAATCTACCAGCCAGACCATTTTGCAGTCACTGTGTTTATACAAGTTAACAAAAATCACTTTGCGACACAGTAAGAATATCAATACATTGTTTGTTTTGTTTTTTGGGCATGTCTTTTACGAATAAAAGAGTGACATCTGCTATTTATTCTTGAATTCACGTTTTTGACTCATCGGACTTTACTCGCCAAATCTAAAAATGTATTTGCCATTGGCGAGCAGGCGATTGGATTTTTCAAGCCCTGTATAATATATATATATATATATATATATATATATATATATCTGGAATGCATGTCAAGTTTCGTTTTTATATAAGCCTATAGTAAAAGAAGATATTAAGAAACATGTATATTTCTAAATTCTTTGAACATTATCTATTACTTGAATATATTGTTTTAATTGTATTGAGTATTTATCTTCATTATCTCGAGTTACAGTTTAGTGCCTATTTTACTGCCTATCTTTTAAATTTTAAGTATCTATTTGCCTGCCTATTTGTAGGTTTTTAATTTCAAAACATCTTGTCTCTAGTTATAATATTTTTCTATCTGTTAATAAAGTCTTTGTACATGACATTGAGACAAAACCCAAGTTACGTTTCAAAAGCTTTAAAATATAATGAAATTTGTATAAAACGGAACTTCAATGTGGACATCTGTCTATAACGAAAACTTTTAAAAGTCCCGGTGTGTCTTTACATTGCTTTCCCAATTTGTATAAAACGGAAATCTATTCAAAACGCATCAAAATGCCGGACCCATTGCTTTCCGTGCTTTATACAAGTTTCATTGTAAAAATAAATTGATAACATAGATAATAATATTTTAAGTAGGAAATGTAGGTCTTAGTTAAGCTCTGAGTTAGTAATTAGACACTAGCAATTTTTGAAAACTTACGTGATGATTTTGCGATTTTTGACGACGCTAACTCCATCCGAATTTCCTTTGCACGAAAATAGGAACGGCACTTGATACAATGTAAAACCAATTTAGAAATTAGTTCTATGGAATATTCCTTACTACATCCCAGCTCTGTCGCCTCAACTTTCATTTAATTCATGCTGTCCATAGTAACATAAAATATGCTACCCCACATGCTTTTATTAGATGCAATGTTAGCGCTCACTACTTTTTCTGCCTAAACAGTTCTTGAGTTGATGGGAGACCTTGATTCGATTCCCGGCAGAAGCAAATGTGGTTCGGATTCCACGTTAAATAGTAGGTCCACGTCTCATATAGCCTCGCTGCTAAACGGGATGTTAAACTCAAAATCAACTCAAGTGAACTCAGCTTCTTGAGTTGGGTAGATTAGAAATGAATTTCTAAAGTTTTGTAATTTGGTGAAGACGGCATAGAAACTAGTGCGTTGCTTCTTTACTGATTCCATAGGAACATTTCATGCCTTACAGGCAGGGGCGTAAATAAGGGCTCCGCAGACCTCGCATTGCGGGGGGCCTCAAGCCATAAGGGGACTCCACATCGTGAAGAGGGACGTAAGAAAGGGCCCCACTCCACGCTGTCTGCGGGGAGGCCCCCACGCCTTTAGTTGCGCCATTGCTTTCAGGAGTCGCCTTAAATGAGTTTCTGTGGGATGTGGTAGCAAATTGTGTTCCCAACAATACCTGTAACCCATTGGTGATTTTATTTTTAGCAATAAACTATCTAGAAGAAACTCACTGTTAGAACGCATTCCCCCTTGGTCCCTTCACGTTACATTTCTTAACCATTGCATCTATTATCAATTTCTGTTTTTTATTTAAAACTTTAATTTTATTCAAAGAGGTTTCGCTGCTGATTTCCATATCAGTCAGTTCTTTTTGTAATAAGGTGATCTTAGTGTTAACACTCAATACACACTCAAACTGGAAACATTGGAAACTACGCTCTGGTGAAATCTGAAAACGATCGCAGCGCCACCCTAGCCTTGGGGACAACAGAGGGTTGACAGTTTATATGGGCTAGAGCGGGAGATCCACACTTTCTCTTCAAACCGCTCTGCTCATACTCATACCCAGGTGCATACACCTATCTTTATCTCTATCTCTATCTATCTATATTTATATCTATCTAACTATCTATCTATGTACGATATATATATATATTAATGTTGTCCAAAATATATGTCTCACTTTTCCATGTATTAATAGACCGCTACCTCACTTAAAACTTTGAAATCCTCCTTTCAGTTTAACGTTCGACAATTGTGTCCTTTAGGCTAAGGAAGACGGATAATTAAGGTAATTGGACAATGATGGAAGAATTAGTAGAATGAGATTGTGAGAGTAAACAGGAGTACCCGAGAAAATCCATTGACACAATTGTTGTTCACTACAAATTTATGTGGCCGGGGATCGGACCATGGACTCCATGCACAAGAGGTAACCTCTCTACCACAAAGTCATCGTGCTCTCTTTAAAAGTTTGAAATTGCAATGTTGGTCTTCGTCATATATCTGTATTAAAAAGAAAATAAGTTTGGTTTATTTTGAGAACTGAGGCTATTTTGATATTATTACTAAATTTTTAGCCAATTTTACTTAATATGTGAAATTTATTTTAGGAAAATAAAACTTTTTTTAAAAAATTGCAAAAGCCGTTCTGAGTATATCATGTGCCACTATTTAGATAATAATAATAAGAAGAAGTGAAGTCCATTGGAATGGAAAGTGGAGGTAAAACTTTAAATTGTGAGTTTGATATCTCTTAGTGCTTTTTATAATGTTATTGTTGGTTTACTAAAAATTTATTTCTAACTGAAATTAAAACAGTTATTAGATTACTAACTGAAACTGAAAGTGATCAAATAAAATGAAGAACAGTTTTCCACCTAAAAAAAATTAATAGATAAATAAAAACAAAAATTAATTAAAATACATAAATAAAATAAACCTGATTTTATGAGACCTATGGCAACCCCAAAGAAATTAATATTTTTGGAAAGTACAGAAAAGACCATATCTTTTATTCTTCATCACCTTCTACGTTTATTATTTATTTTTGAACTATTATTGTTTATTCATAAATTTCTTCATTAATTTGTAGTTTAATTTTCAACCTTTTTTCTTATAGTATAGTTTACCATTTACTAGTCCTTCGCCCTAGTACATTCATATTGAACCACTTATATTCACTTACCTCTATCTATTTGTAGCCAAGTAAAATTATTATGTGACATTACATTAATTTTCCTTTTCTTTCACCCTAATCATCTCCCTTCTTATTTCATGAAGCGTTTATAAAAAGCGCGTATATGTACCTTTTAGTGTGAGTGGTTACGTTTCCATTATTTTCTGCTAATTAGTTCATCCAATAGGTATATAAATTTTTGTTTAACACTTATTAAATAAAAATTACACGATAGAATATAAAAAAGAATAAAAATAAAAATAAAAGTTAAAGCAATAATTGGTGCACTTACCGTACAAGGAAATCAAGTACATTTTTGGTCATTTTGGACATATTCATGTTTAAGATCTGTCATGTTTAAGATCTAGAGCTAACTAGAGCTATATCTAGAGCTTCTTTCTGAACTTAAAAGATTAGAAACCAGACATTGTAAATAACCTCAATAATGTGACCTTAATAACCTCAATAATCTTAATAATGTCCTTAATAACCTTAACAATTTTCTACGTACTTAATGTGCTAAATTTTCTACGTATTTAATGTGCTAAATTTTCTACGTACTTAAACGTACAGACTTTATATGTTTTCTTCACAACTTTGGTATTTGAAACATATAATGTGTTCCTTGGACCTGTCCTCAACTATGAGTTCATAGCTTGAGTCCCTGCACATTCTACTTTGTACAATAAGCTCAAGACCCTAGAACGATACGCCCTGCGTATTACTTATCGTATAAAGCTGCCCAGCCCCACACAAGATCTGTATGATCGCATCCCCTTTCTTCATATCCTTTACCACATCGAAAAACTTCGATTTTTCTGCATCACCAACAGCCTGGCTCAAAAGCCTCCACTTTTGCTCAATATTCTACACCGTCATAATGTCTGCTAAAGGCCATAATGTCTGCTATGGTACTTGAATGCTATATAATTTATGATCAATAAAGTTTATATGATTTACTAAATCGCTTAGACCATCCCTGCTGCCTTCTTCCCATATTACTATTCCTTCTCTTCTCGAGAAAAGGGCGTAACCCTTGTACGAGGCTAGCATACTAGCATTGTTGAAAAAATAAGTATTTGGACCTGATTTCTTTGTTCTGAACGCCCCATATGTAAGCGATGTGTGAAGTGGAGAGAATGTAGCAGGGGTGAGGGCCAATATGCGATTAAGATCAGAGGTGCGCTTTCGAAACAAGACAGCAATTTAAGCGTATATAAGTTTCTGTATATAATTGGAATAGTATTGAGAGAAGAAATTCTGAAATAAAGAATTTTATGTTAGGAAACTTTTAATTTAGGTAGTGTGTTTTTGCAGGATTAAATTATTTGCGGACCAGTTTGGAGCATATTCTCAATTGAAAGGCGCTGTCGTGTAAATTTTGATGTAGTTACTAAGACATAGTGTGATTGAATATTTAGAAGCAGGGCAAAGGGTAGGAAGGGAGTGATATTAACCATTGAGGTTTGAAGCATACGTCATTCATGGAATAACTATTTTTAAGTATGAAAGAAACATGACGATTTGTGTTAATAATTTTAATGCATTTAATGGACTACTTGCCCTGAGCCAGTACAAATAGTTCCAGTTCTAGTTTGTAATGAATCCATATTAGGAAGTGCTACCTGTGAATCGATGTCAGATGAACAGTTAGAATATTGAGTAACAAGCAATTTCTTTTTCTTTACATCAAATGAATATTTTGAACGAACTAACTATGTGAAGTTGTTCATAGTTAGGGAAACTTACAAGCAACGTACAGAACAAGGCAGGATCAGATCCGACTCAAACTTTGTTCAAAGAACACATAATAGAAAAGAAGACAAAATGCCAAATTAGAGCTGCCCCCGTCCAGAAACACCGAAGATATGCTCCGCAATATAACGCACCACGCGGCAATATGATATAAGGTAAACGTTGCAAGATACCCGTTTATGTCGAAGACGGAAGGGATGGGCAGCACCAGGATGATATTCAGATATTTGATATGCTATAACACTGACTTGGCGGTCATCTTGAAAGCCACGATCTCAGATATAGCGTAAGGTATTCAAATGAGAAGCGGGGTGTGTGGTATATCAATGTAAGGCATAATGCAAAAAGAAAACCAATGATGTAAGCGCGAAAAACATATGTATAATGGTATGGACGGGACGAAGTGTAGAAGATTCTGGCAAAACAAATGTGCATTCGAAGGACAGAATAATAGGGCAAGACCCTACGACAATGGTACGCGACAAGTAACTGCAACAGTGTCTGTGCATGGAAGTGCATTCGCCTTGACACACTATGCCTTTCTTGGATATTGGGATTCTGTTTGGGACAGTGAAAACCACAGTTGCAACACGCGATACGAGCACTCGTTTGGAGACTACATAAACTACAAAGGACTATTTCTTATGGAACAGCAATTCGACAGCTCGCTCCGGAGTGTAGGAGATATCATCTTGGATTGGTGAGCAAAAGCACGACCTACCTGGGATTGAAGCCCACTCCTGGACGACGTTTTATACGTTTCTTGTTCAATTTTCTTGCTGTTTCTTATGAACAAGGGGGATTTCGGCCCACGTTTATTTAAACATTACTATCTGAAACAAAGTGTATACGGATGAGAAAGTCCAGTCATGTTCTAGCTTACTTTTTTTTTTTTTTATTATGAATGTTTCTTTTCCTTTGCTCGGTTTGCTACACTGTTTCGCGAAGGTCCCAAACAGTAACAATATCAGGGAAAAGCAGCGTTTTGCATTGACTCGATGAGTTCCATGAGTTGTTGAAGTCTCCCACGCGAAGGCTAGTTTATCACACAATGAGACTTCTCATTTCAATACCTTACGCTATATCTGAGATCGTGGCTTTCAAGATGACCGCCAAGTCAGTGTTATAGCATATCAAATATCTTCATGTCATCCTTGTGTTGCCCATCCTTTCCGTTTTCGACATAAACGGGTATCTTGCGACGTTTACCTTATATCATATTGTCGCGTGGTGCGTTATATTGCGGAGCATATCTCCGGTGTTTCTGGACGGGGGCAGCTCTAATGTAGCATTTTGTCTTCTTTTCTATTGTGTTTCCTCTGGGCGAAGTTTGAGTCGGATCTGATCCTGTACGTTGCTTGTTAGCTAATCGATGGTGCTTTTGAAATTCAGGGCTTGTATGTGCTCTTCTTGTGGATGATGAATCAAGGGTGAATTAAGGGGATTTATTATTATTATATTGGTTTGCAACATCTATAGCGTCTTGATTAATATTTAGGAGTAGACCAATGGTAAAGGGGAAATGAATAACAAGTGGTTAGTTTAGTTGTTAAAGTATATGAAGGAGCCTGTCTTTTGAATTGGAATTGATTGTCAAGCATACCTGAGTCTTTTTTTGGTTGGTCTGTTTGTTGAGTTGAGTTTAGCGTCCCTTTTAGGAGGGAAGCTATAACAGACGTGGATTTAAAGCTTAATGTGAGATTCTAATCATAAGCGATCCCGCCAGGAATCGAACTCGGGTCTCCCGCACCAAAGGGGCGTACACTAACCGCTTTGCCATGAGGAAGCTCTTGTTCTGTTTGTGATTGATCTGTTTTTTGTAGATAAAAAAATTAAGAGATTTAATTATCTGTGTAAGGTTGAAAATTGTAATTTGAGATAGATCCTCAAGTGATTCATTCTTGGCAAAATAAAACTGCATTATGGCGAGGAAATAATATGTGGGATCTTTTTCAGATGGCCAATATATCTAGTTGGGAAAATTTTAGGACTCACAATTCTACAGTTTGAGTACTTCGTGACCAATGTCGTGCAGTCTTTATCTCCTACTACTCTGCTTTCTTTTCGCAGAATGCTTGGTATAAAGAAATGCATACGATTAATACAAGGAAAGTACAGGAAAATTAGTGCAAATATTAATAGGAAAGACAATTGATATAGTCAGAAAGAACTTGAGAGGGAAGTACCAGAAATATCGGGAAGTGTACTTGCTGGATGGAGGAATATGATGCACCCGGCTTGTCTCTGTATGGAGAGAACATTATGGGGGTTAAACAGATCACTTTGGATAAATAGAATACATCATAATGAAGCAAGAAATATAGATAGGGAATACAGTAGTCGGTTATAAACAGGATGGAGAAATTGGAAGCAAATGACAGGAGTTCTTTACAAGAAGAAAGCCGAAGTAAGCTGAAGGCAAGACTATACAAGTATGTTTTTAAATCAATAACGATGTATAAAATAGAAATATTATCTCAATTGAATGAAATCAACGAAATAGAAATTTAAGTTGATTGTATGGTACAATCAGGAAGAATAATCAGGAAACGAATTTAATAGGCACAGTAGAGGTAGTAGACCTGAAGAAAGGGTACAAAAGATACATCTAACATAATTTAATACGTTTGAAGAAAAGTAATGTTGGTATAAATTTGAGGGCAAATAAAGTACAAAATGAAAATTAAAATAAAAGTAAAATGGAAAATAGAGAAAGAAGAGATCTATTGATCATAACATCAGAAAAAAGAAGTTAGATGTGAAATACGTGAAAGACGGACCAACACAGAGGAAATTCATTAAAAGCAGTGTCTTCATAGAAATGGGAAAAGCTTATGAAAGAAGATTTTATTTTTCTCTTTACTTTTAATTTTATTTTTTATTATTTTGTTATTTTTTAAATTTTTGAACCAAATTTTAGTGTTGCTTCCTTTAGGCGTTGTGATAACATTCATTTATACTGTCTACACACAACCAAGTGAACTTATTTATATTGTATTCTTGATATGGAACACAATATAGATGAGTTCATTTTGACTTTTATATGCGCTCCTTCTATATCGTAACATATATGTGTGTGTTGCTGTGGGAGGCGGAAATGTGATTACCGGAAGAAAACAACCGCGATTACCAGCAACTGCTCGTGACTGGTGAATGTTGGAAATTTGAATGTATATCCAGTTTTCATCGGTAATCATAAAATTTCTGTGAATAATATTGTCAGTAATAGGTCATGCCCGTGTTTGTTGGAGATGAACATTCTCGAATCAGTGCAACAAAAATAAGTGAATACTGGAAGTCGGTAGTTCGAAGTTGGGGATTTTGGATAAGAAAGAAAAAAAAAAGTGACAATATGTACCATCGACTTCCGGAAATTGTTAGCTACAACTTGTGACTAATAAAAAATCAAAATGATTCACTTCCAGTATAAGAATATTATGACATATTATAGTAGTCATATCCACGTTATGTTGAGCAATACTTTTATTTTAGTGAAATTGGCTCATTGAAACAATTTTCTGTGCATTGGAGTAACTTTTATAAAATTACAAGCTTTTTTCATTTTTCTTTATTTTAATTATACAATAGTTCATTTTTCTTAATTATCTCTGAGTCGGTGAGAAAACTTTCGAACAGCAAATTCCAGGCCGGTCGCTGCAGGTGACTGAATAGTACAACAGTACAACCAATAAGAACGCGCATGCAGACAATTCGTGAATGAAAATTGTAAAACTTGAGTTGTTCAAGATTATAGCCTTTAGTGAAGAAACACTGGGTTGGAGATTTTGCACTACAAGCTGAAAGGCGTGATTCGACCTCCAAATCGCTGCGTAGCTCGACATTTCAAACGAATAACCTGCATTAACATTGCTTATCAATTTAGTGCAAAACCCGCATTTTTATTACTTACAGTATATTTTTATATAGTGAAATATTGACTTGTGGTTACCATCTAATGTAAGTATGCACAGTATGTAAAATAACTATACATACTATACTATGTAATAGTTTATGTTAATTATAATTTTGACCAAGTTTGATTCTTACGCACAATTTTCCCATGTAAACTACATATTAATATATATATATATATATATATATATATATATATCCAGGGTATTTCAAAATAACGCCGACAACGTTTGGGAGATGATTCCTGACACCAAGATAAGCCAAAAAGTAGATATAGATCAACCTGGCCTCACAAATGCTTCCTTTCGAAGTTATAGGCTGTCGTAAACATGTAAACATGAACTTTAAAGACCCAAAGCTCCAAAACTATGGGACATACCGTAGTCGGGTCAAGACTTCACTTAGGAACTAATATGTGTGCTATCCAAAAATACATGTTTCAGAATTCTAAAAGCACTCACGCAACATTTTTTATAGTGGGAGTTTGGCTACGGGCATATAATTTGAAGTATTCACCAACTACCTCTATAAACATTGTTTCGAAAGTACCACAGGATTCTGAAATATGGATATTTGATTAGGGGACATACTAGTTCCTAAGTGAAGTCTTGACCCGACTACGGTGGGTCTCATAGTTTTGGAGTTATGGACCTTTAAAGTTCATTTTGTCATATTTTCGGCAGCCTATAACTCCGAAAGGAAGCATTTGTGCACCAAGGTTGGTCTATACTTTTTGTGTTATCTTGGTTTCAGGAACCACCTCCCAAACATTGTCGGTGTTGTTTTGAAAGACCCTGTATATATGAGAAACTCTTACGTTGCATTTCTTGCATTTCTAACATGTTCGATGTGGGACATTTATATAATGCGCCCTTACTTTTAATATATGGTGCAATTTTATTGGATATTCTCCTTTATTCTTCATACCCACAGATTTCATTTGTGTCCGTTCATTTGAAGAAGTGTCACTCGTAAAATACCGTTATAACTTCCAGAGCGACTAGTGGTATTAGTTGCACAGTTGAGAAACGTCGTATATATTTTTATTGAACACTAAAGAATAATTTTTAAATTAGTGTTCTGGTAAAAATAAAGTTTTACTCTTGAGCGGAAGATAGTATTGATGCTGCTATAAAAATGTCATTAAACAGTTCTGAAGAAAAGAGGAAAGTTTGCATTTCCAGTTGCAACGAGCATTGCCATGGGATACAGATACAGTAAAGTTGAGCATATGGCAGGGACCTCCTACTTCTTGACAAGAGGAAGTGAATTTAAACCTGCATTGTTGATAGCTTTTCGCGTTGTCCATTAGCAGTTGCAGCCACTTTGGCAAGCACTCTAGTTAGCTTCTATAATAGTTATGAATTCCTCCATTTGGCACCCCTTGATTCATTGGTAGTGTAGGTGAGTCGTGGCACCTAGGAGAAAGAAAAGTATTCACACATACAAACTTGCAAGAAACATATCGCGTCTGGTGCCAGCAGTGTTTCATTCAGGTATTATTTCGGGGTAGCCAAGAAAAATTAAATTGCTATTACAAATATTCAAAAATAGCGTTCCAGTGCAACCTCCTTACATTTTGCGTTTTTTTTCGGGGCAAAATTCCTTGGAGAAAACCTGGATGGCACTGTAAAAAAGTGAATTAGAGTAGCGGCATAACGTGGTCTACAGGCTCTGTCCTTTTCTGATTGAGAAGGGTAGGATTGTGTATTATGGCGGCTTTGCAACAGAGGAGTAGAGAATTATCAAAATATAAAATAAATTCGTTCTTTAATATTTGCTGAGGTCGGTGCAGTTTTCAAGAATTCTCACTGTCTCAAAAAGTGTCTAATATCGCCTCTCTCTCTCTTTCTCTCGAAAGCAAAATATTTCCTTTTCTTTTATTGCTATCATACGTACTACCTGTGAAATCAGGGGATTTCAACATGAAAAACCAGGAGGTGAATCTAATGGAAAACTGAAATATAAGTGCAGTTAATGATACACAAAACATCAACTGCAATATGCTTAACATTCGTGATACCTCTTCCCATTCCACTTAGCTAAGTAATTTAAAATTAGTCATTCATAAATATTTTTCATTGCTTTATCAGTAGCTTTTATGAAATGAAAACTTTCAGTTTCACGTCCGTAATTATGCCATGTAAGCTAAGGAGACTGTGGGGATTGAAACAATGAAAAAGTGGAAAGAAGAAAGAGGCATGAAACAGAAGAATCCAGAAGAACCAACGCAAGCAGTGTTTTTCTACCACAAAGTTCATTTGGAGTGAGCTGAGATCGAACCAGGAAGTTTTAACTAGGAAATAATTTATGACAATGGGGCAAAAAAAGATACTAAAAATTTTTAATTAATTAATTAATTTATTTATTTATTTATTTATTTATTTATTTATTTATTTAATATACAACACAACAGGTTTAATACCCAATTACAGTGTTGTGTACATACAGCAAACGTTACATATATAAATTTCTTAATTATTACTACAGAAAATTTCTTGTTTCACATATGATCTGAATCTGTTTTCTGAAAGACTAAATACATCCACTTTATCAAGCTTATTTACAATATCATTGTATAATTTACACAGCCTCCACATAGGGGATTTATATATAATATATTGCTCCTGGCTTTTGCACAATAAAATGTCCCTGTATTTTCTACTCTGGTTTTGCAAGTGGGAATCCGTAATGATATTTTCGAGACCAACTCCATACAGTCAATCTTATTGTTTAATAACTTGTATAAGAATAACAAGTCCAACATCCATCTTCTTTTTTCTAGAGTTTGAAAATTAAAGTTGTTTACTAGATCATCGTAGGAAAAATATTTGGGATAATAATTAGTTTTTTTGTATGTAAGCATTTTCAAGAATTTTGTTTGGATGTTTTCTATTTCTTGAGAGTATTTTTTATTATTGGGGGTCCATATTGTAGAACAATATTCTAATTTTGATCTAACATATGTAAAATAAAGTGTTGTAAACGTTGTCTCACTGGAGAAATCTTGCCCTATTCTGTAAATTAAACCTAAGTTTCTATATGCGCTGTTTGTTATCATATCTATGTGTTGATTGAAATTTAGTTCAGGATTAAAAATAACGCCTAAATCTTTGACAGTACTTGGTTTAGACAATTTAGTTTTTTTCAGTGTATAGTCAAAAGTGATAGGATTTCTTTTTCTCGTAAAAGACAGAGATTTAAACTTGGATACATTTATTACTAATTTGTTGTCATCGCACCATGTTTGAACTCGCTGTAGGTCTTGTTGTAGTTGTATGCAGTCTTCAGTTGAATTAATTCTAGAATATAATCTGAGATCATCAGCGAATAGGAGAATCTCAGAGTTTTCAATAAAAAGTGGAATTTCATTAATAAGTAGAAGAAATAGCAGAGGACCCAGATGAGATCCTTGAGGAACCTCAGACAGAGTAACAAACTTTTCGGTGACATGCCCCTTGTATAGAATAGATTGTTTCCGGTTACATAAATACGATACAATATATTCTATTGCCGACTTTGAAAAGTTTAGGCTTGTTAATTTCGCCATTAGAACATCATGATCCACGACATCGAATGCCTTATTGAAATCGGTATAAATAACGTCTACCTGGCCGCCTTTGTCTAACTCCGTTGCTATAAAATTTGTTACAACTGCTAGGTTTGTTGCAGTAGACCTATTGTGTAAGAAACCATGTTGATGTATAGATATAATTGGCTTTAAGTGATTCAGAATTCGTGTATATAAAATACTCTCAAGAATTTTGGCAAAAGGAGATAATATAGCTATAGGTCTGAAGTTTTGTATTTCGCTTTTATTTCCAGACTTTGGCACTGGACACACTAAACTTTCTTTCCATAAGTCCGGGAAAGTGCCTGTTCTTATGGACATATTGAATATAGTATGGAGCGGATGCTTGAATATATCAATACAGCCTTTGACAACATACGGAGGAATACCATCCGGTCCACATGACACTTTTGGTTTGAGTGCCTTTATAGCCACTTCAATTTCTCGCAGTTGTATTTCTCCAAGTTGAAAGTTGTCCAACATCTTACCATATACAGAATTCTAAATATTCTTATCATGCTTAATCGCTTCTTAATTTTGATTTCATCAAAGTTCGCGATATAAAGCATAATTACACTTAAGAATTGAAATAAAGAAGACGCAATAGGCAAACGTACATGTAAAAAGATATGTAAAATGAATAATAAATGAAAACAAATAAATTAAACATTGATAATAACAGAAATGTCCAACACTTGCAATCGTGGAAGATGTTTCTTTTTTCTTTTTTTTTTCTTTCTTTTTCCTATCTGGAAATATACTTCTACCACTCACAAAGAGAAATTCTATCTTCAGAGTAATTTCAGCGTCAAATTTAATAGTTTTCCAATTCATGACATTTCGTTTCTGACCAAAGGTTGTAATTTAAAGGTACCATAATGTAGAAATATTCTTCAACATGCCACACACCAAAAATCCCAGAAAAATATTTCTTCGTTACGGAGATATAACGCTTCAAACAATGCAAAAATGACCTACTTAATTTACAGCAACGAAAACGGGCGTTTTAGCTTGACGTCATATTTCGGTATCTCTCCCTGAGCAGCACTGAAAGCTTCAGGGAATCCTTTCATATTGCAGTTTCTTACTACAGACTGCAAATAAATTTAATGGAATAGTGAAAGAAAAAGTGACAAAATAAGTAAAACACTTACTATATATAAAAATAACGTGTTGTGGGAGCTCATGTGGTTCGGAATCCACGTTAATTAGTAGGTCCTGTCTCATATAGCCTCGCTGCTGAAAGGAACGTTAAGCTCAAAATCTACTCAACTCAACTCAAAAATAACATGTTAATAAAACCTATTCTTCTAGATTAAAATACGTTAAAGGTCATTTGTAATGTTCTATCATTACAAATGTTTTAAATACATATAAACAGGATTATTTTATTAATGTATTATGCCAAAAACATTAAGAGTCTGTTATGCCCCACTACTGGCATTAACAGTTCTGTTTTATTTGTTAATCATGAGTTCATTATGACTTACAAAAATATTTCATTTCATAAGTTAATGTGTTTATATTTTGCAGTTCATAATTAAGTATGATTTATTATTTATTTAATTTTCTAAAGCTGGCATATTCTCAGTTATTTAAGTGGTTGTGTTAATATTTATCTGCACCGGAAAATTAGTTATTTATTCAACACTAATTAATAAAAAGATTTAATTGTCCGAAGAAGAAGAAAGATTTAAGATTTAAATCGATAAAAAATAAAAAATAAAGAATTGATTAGATTTCGTTTGTTAATTTTGTTATTCAAAAAAGTGTCAAATAGTTCAAGTGCCGAATCCAATTTTATTAAAACAACTGACAGGGATTAATCTTCAAAGTGCAAACGTAAAGATCTGAAATTTTATAATTAATTATATGGCATACAAGCAAGTAATTAACATGGTGCACTAAAAAGTTCTTTCTAGGGGCTTAGGCCCTTCTTTATCACCGTATGCCACCTAAAAGATATTAAACATGTAGAAATAGTAATCAAAATATAATTCAAACTTCAAATCAAAATTTCAGTGTTCTTTGGTGTCTGTTTATGTACGAAATTAAGGTAGTTAGAAAGACTGGGACATCTTCATACTTTCCTTATGTAACAGTTAAAGCTAGCAAATATAATTATCAGCATATTAAACATCGTAAATATTAATGAATATAAAATTAGTCCTGTTGTACGAGATATCTATTTTGTCTTTACGATCAGCGGAGTTAACGACTGATGGGTGGTACCAGATATTATTCTTGTATGCAAATTATAATATATGAATCGTATACAAGGCTATGCTATTCGAGATGATTATTATGAATAATAATAGTATGTGAATATATGTAATACTCAAATGAAGATGATGATTATTATAGTAAATGAATGATTTAAATGAATTATGTGTGTAAGACTAAGCCTGACCTTGCCGAAGACTTTGAAAATATGATAATAATGAAATACAATAGGTACCCAGTCGTCATGCTGCAAAGTAACAAAAGGGATATCTTCGAAATAGTATATTTTATACGTTGAATAAAGATGAATGAGACCTTTGTGCCGATAAATTACTTAAATCAATTACTGTACATGTAAGGAATACCTAAATTCATGAACAACTTCCAAGTAAAATAAATATTAAAAATGTTTTAAAACATATTTCCATGAAACAATTACAGTGAAAGTGATATGATGTCATATGCTAAACTTAGAGCACGAATGTCGTAAACTTGCATGTATTCCGGCATGAAGCTTTTGTAACCCTGTTTGAGTATAAATTTGTAAAGCAATGACAGTAACATTTGATTTTATTTTATTGCTAACTAGTTAATTATTCAATTATCATCCACAGAAATTAGTTAAGTCGCGGTGTTCATTGTTCCGCGCGATGTGATTATTTTACCGATGCGGTTACACTTAATATCCTGACACTTACCGGAATCTTCTGAGAACACTTTTCCACGTCAGAACGCGTGGTGGCGACCCAGGCAAATCAAAATATATAAAATATATTAAAACATAGCACGAAGAATGTTACAAAAGTGTTTAAATCTAGTCAAAGGGCAGCTCAAGTCTAACAAGTAAAGGGTCCAAATGGATGAATCGAGTTGCGGGATGAGATATAGTGCACCTGATAGAGGATGTGAAAATATGTGTATGTGCAAAGTTATAGCGGCTGAGCGCCATAAGAAACGGAGGAGGAGGGGGTCAAAGTTCGTGGGAGAAGGGCTATGCTATGTTATTGAAACACACAAAAAAAACTGTTGAATCGTAAAAATAGTGAAAAATAGACAATGCAATCTAGGAGACAATACGGAAATCTAGGAGAATGATACTCGCATATTGAAAGTTTGGATTATCACGAAAACACATGTAAGTTAAACAATCTACAAGCCAAGGAAACTAACAGTGAAATTTGATGTCCAAATTGTATATTATTACATTATTATTTCTGACATTACTTTCAATTTGGTTCATATAGTGCCAAAGAGAGCTGTTCCAGTCTGGAAGAACTGCTTTCGCTTTTATATTTTTTATTTTTATTTTTTATTTTTTATTTTTTTATTTATTTATTTTTTTATATTATATATTTTTTTTGCTCTTTTAGTCGAAAACAATGTAGAGTTTATATAGCTACCTTTTGTTAAATGACATAACTAATATAGACCATAACACAATAAAAATCTAAAGATTGGAATGTAATTATTACATACTGTACGTAAACTACTATATTTTTCACCACTTGCACTATTTTTCACCCAACTTTCTTTGTCGACCTTCGTAAGCATTAGCAACTTGGGATAAATGTAGCATATGATATCTAAACGAAAAGTGGTTCGCGAGTTCGGAAGTTCCAATGATGATCCATCGTCGGAGGACACAATAATCGTGTCCTGTGCCAACATTATCACAATAATCGAAGGCTTCATATTGCAAACAAACCGATCAAACATAATGCGACACAATATAGATACTCGAGAAAGCCACCTCACTCGATAACTTATTTTCTACTACAACTTCATTCCTCTATTCGACTGCAGCAGTCCACTTTTCGTTTAGATATCACATGCTACAATCATCTCAAGTTGCTAATGCTTACGAAGGTGGGCAAAGAAAGTTGAGTGAAAAATATTGCAAGTGGTGAAAAATATAGTACCTAGATAGTTTACGTACAGTACGTAATAATTACATTCCAATCTTTAAGATTTTTATTGTGTTATGGTCTATATTGGTAAGTATGTCATTTAACAAAAGGTAGCTATATAAACTCCACATTGTTTTCGACTAAAAGAGCAAGCAAGAACAATAAGAATAAGATGTTCTTCCAGACCGGAACAGTTCTCTTCGGCACTATAGGAAGCAAATTGAAAGTAATGCCAGAAATAATAATGTAATAATATACAACTTTGATATGAAATTTCTCTGTTAGTCTTCTTGGCTTGTAGATATGTCTAATGTACACTCATGTCCAAAATTATTGTCGCATGGCTATAAATATGTTGTTCTAGTAATATAATTTGATAAGAATTCACCCGGTATTTCTTATAATGTTAGTATGTGTATAATCGGCAAAGACAGGTATGTGGTAAATTTCATGTCAAAAAAGCAGTAAATAAAAACAATGAAAGGAAAATAAAATTTTCTTGTCCATTTAGTTACATTTTATTTTACTCATTACAATTTTCGTATTTATAATTCTTTTCCTATGAAATTTACCACAAATAGACATTTCCTGATTATACACATAGTATCAGTATTAAAAGTACTCTGCAAAATCATTATCAAATTATATTCTTACAAGAAGACAGTTATAGATATGCGACAATAATTTTGGACATGAGTGTACATGTGTTTCCGTGAAAATCCAAACTTTCTATATACGAGTATCATTCTCCTAGATTTTCGTAAATAATATAAAGATGATCTTAAATCTTCCAAATAAGTGCAGATAATGATCAATAAAGTTCATAATGGACTTTTTGAGAACATGCTGGTCCTAATTGGTGTATGACATGACTACCTTTCCATTTCAGAAAATATCACATATTTCAAAATGGCGGATTTCAAGATGGCGGCGGAGGTTCGTGATCTACTCTGCCATTCTTCTTTTGCCAATATGTGAAACTATCACAGCTTGCATTGCCTATCTTTCAATATTTTTACGATTCAACAGTTTTTTGATGTATTTCAATAGCATAGCATAGCCCTTCTCCCACCAACTTTGACCCCCTCCCCCTCCGTTTCTTATAGCGCTCAGCCGCTATAACTTTGCACATATACATATTTTCACATCCTCTATCAGGTGCACTATGTCTCATCCCGCAACTCGATTCATCCATTTGGACCCTTTACTGTTAAGTACAATGTTAGTTCAAATTAAATAATGCTCGGATTGAGAATTTTTAAGCCACCATAATACAATTTCTTTTTTTATTTTGAAAATTTGTGTGAATCTCCATGCCATTATACTGCTGCTAGAAATAAACACTTTCTGCACCAAAATGCTCTTAATATCTCATAAAAAAAAGTATCCAACTACATCTTTACACTGTTTCTACTATTTACTATTCATATCAGCAGTTGGTCATTGAATAGTTGCAGGACTATCTCTATAAGAGTGGATGCTATTACAGTGTGAGAATCATTTGCTATGCCCACCACCTGCAAACAATGGGTTCATAAATTTGAGTCTGTAACCCCTCACAGACTTACTTGGTTGGTACCAAGCCTCGAACCCATGACCCGTGAACCAAGCTATGATACATAGATGCTAGTTAAACAATACCTGCAAAGAAACATCAGGAAATCCTCCCCGACAAACACACATGCAAACATATAAAACAATGAAACGTCTAGACTTACCATACAGCTTTGTGGAAACATAGGTGTATTGATGTTGTACACAAATTAATAATACTCATGATATAAGTAGAACTTTTAATATGCATTTAGCCTCACTGCAATAGCACTGTCGTACCCAACAACTAGCACTTTTATTATTCTCAGTTATTGTGATAAAAAAAATCTTAGTTTTATTCTTTCAATAACTCTTTAGTTCCCTAAGAATAAAACCGAAAAGTGTTCTTAGTTTTATACTTTCAGTACACTGTTTAGTTCTTTTTAACTCTTCATCTTCAGATCTTCCTTGTAGAGTATACTTTCTATGAAGACGGCCGAAGAACAGTTCATGTTTGTGCTTTGGTTTTTTTTCACACTTCTTAGAGTTTCACTGTGCCTGGGCCAGTTTGTTCGACATTCAGCACCAAGATATTTATATGTTAGGATGTCACAGTTTTATTATGATACTATATCCTAGTTATGACACATATTTACTATTTATGCCACATATCGCTTCTTGTATACTTTTGGTCACTCAGCTCTCTATAGCTATTGTATCGATACCTTTTGTCACGGGTTGACTTTTCACTGACCAACATCCTAATGACCGCCCAAGCCATCGGCTTTGGTTTTTGTTTCGAAGGGACTCGCACTAATTTTTCTGCTCTTCGAAACACTTGTGTACATTGAAAAGAAACCTTTTGAATTCTGGTTTCTCACCGTAATTATGTATTGTTGTGTTGTCCTTTTCATTAAACTAGTTGTTTTAGTTTATTTTTAAATTTTCTACCTAAACAAATTACAGCGCTGCCTGGTGACAGCGGGTATATTTTGCTTCTGCTTTTCCTCTTTCCACAAGCCATAGTTTGAATTTTTTTAAAAGTTTATATGATTTTTAACAAGTACACATTTGAATTCATGTACAACTATAATCTTACATATTTTTGCTTACATAACAAGTACTAACAATCGGATGACATTTAAAAGGTTAGGTTAGCTACAAATACCTGTATTTCCAAAGTCCACCGTGGTTGTTTGCTCATCATGAGAGGCACCCACAACCTTCCCTCCAGGTATTGTTTAAAAGTAACTTAGGAAGGCAATTTGGAAAAGGTTCCAAGGAAAGTTTATGTTATTTAGAATTTTCTAGAGCTATCAGTACTTCCAAAAATAATTGTTGTGCTTATATTTAATTATTGTATATATAACAAAGCAAGAAAGCGTCACTTTGGAAAGGCTGGCTGACTGGGCAGATCAACCAACGCTATCTTAGCATCATCCGACGCTTTTTTTTAACATAGGTTTTCTGCAACGAAGTGGACACTGAAACTTGACACCTAGTTGAAACTGTGGCCAACTGTTAGAAATATAGCTAACAGGGATGTGTTTTGTTCCCATGCTAAAAGAGATGAGATCCTTTTTAAAATTTCTTGACCAAATGAATTTTAAATGGTTATAAACACTGCATAGCAGTGAGTTCAACAAACTCTTAAGTTTGGCGTCTTTCCCTGCATTTTTGGGATTTCTGTAACTTTGTGGCTCTTCGTAGCTATATTCAGCCATGACCAGAAAAGCAATACCTTTTTTCATTTATTTTCAAAAGAATAGGTAAATGTATACTAATAACCATAAAGACTACTACTAATAAAAATGAACACAAAACTAAATTAATAAAAAAAACAAATCAGATATAAGCTAGCATCTATATAGTGCAGTAATTTTGGATACAAAGGAAATTTTAATATTCTCCTAATTGGTCCCTTACAGCACCCATACCATTAGTGCAATTATTCTTATCTTAATGCTATAAGAATCGTATTATATAACGATTTTTTCAAAACTATATTTATACAAGGGAAATGCTTTCGTGGTCCCAGCGATGGTTTGAAACTGAAGAAAGCTGTAGCGAATAGAGGCAGTCAGATTGTTAGGCTACCGAAAGAGTATAATAAAGGAGAGTGTGGTGCTCGAAAATTTTTTTCTGACCTAGACGCCGGCTCTTAAAACTAGTCACCATAATAATACAATTTCATACATGGGTCTACATAATTTTATTTTGAATTTAAATTATTTAGGCGCCAGATTCGTATTTCCAATAATAATGACGAACCTGGCTCCATTTTTCGAACCTGGAGAAGAGGAATATTGACAGAAATTCATTATGTAGTACATGTGGTTTTACTTTGAAATTTCAACCTTTTCTTTTCAATAATCTCACACGAAATAGTGTTCTAAGCATATGAACTAAGTTTATTTGTATTTTTTCTCTTTTCAGTCCTAATGTGATTAATATTTGGTATATAGTGGTACATTTGTAAAATATTATATCGTGAAATTATTGCATTTTGTATGTTTTCAGGTGTCCACAAGGAAAAAACAATCGTAAAAACAAGCGTTTGAAATATTCAACTCTTTGTTAAGTGCAGATTGATTTCTCTTATATTGCTTCACTCACGAAAAAAATATATTGTGTTTATTACTCGTCATGACTGAGCGGTGCAGACAGTTTGCCCTGAACCGAAATATGATGTACAACATGATGGTCATTGTTTTAAGAGCACTAGTAGCAGTCTAGAATTCAATCCCAAATTTCGACCAGTTAGAATCATCGAATGAACGAAAGGAAGTATTCTCCCTAATCAGCTAGCTCAAGTATTTTTTAGCACAATAAATGAAAATTAGTGGAAATGATCATTCTCATAGATTGAAAACATACAAAACCACTACAAATATTAATATTTATTAAATGAAGTCTCGAGGGAAGAAAATCTCTAGGTTTCATGCTTCTTTACAGTACAGCAGCAGACAAAAATACACGGCTACTGAGAATTGAATTTCTTTCCCCTGTATTCACGTAAAAACTACTAACACAATGATGTTATCATAATTGTAACAACTGTTAGTATGTTACAATATTTACAAAATAAAAATCAAATTGTAATTAAACATTCTTTAAAATTAGAAGATCAATGTATGATTGGTATTACACCAGGATTACAACATATTTTTGGATTTATTAATGAAAATACACACGATATTAAAAATGTAGTATACACAAAAATTAGAAATGTTGATTTATTATTATCACGGGGTAAATTTCCATGTAATTTAGGTTATAATATTCCCAATTCAATTAATGTATGTGTTGATATTGTAAAACATCAACAAAATATTGGACCGTTAGTTCGAAAACTTAGTGTATATAATGTACAACACGGTAATGTAAAATCTTTTGTGTTTCATACACCACATTATGTTAAAGTTGAAAAGAAATATTTTGATACAATAGAAGTAAACTTAAAAGATGAACACGGTGGGACTTCAAACTTGACACTTCACTTTAAACGAAAATGATTTCTGAAAGTATTGATGATAGTTTTTACATTACATTAGTTTCAAACGCTAGTACAAATGTATATCCTACAAATAATCCAACACATTTTATTAATCAGTTAAAAAATAATATACGATTATCAGAATCCGATTGGTACGTAGGGTTAAGTGAAGTACATATTCCATTAACATGTTATAACGTCACCGAAGGTGAAAATGTTGTATGGTACAAATTTAAAAATGCAGACTCTATGAAAAGTAAAGTTGTTGTTAGATATTATCCATCCATGCATCATTTAATAGATGAGTTAAATACATTATCAAGATTTATACGGTTTAGCTTTTCAAATATTGTACGTGTTGAATGCGATGAACGTGTAGAATCTGTTACATTGTCACCTACATTAGCTCTACAATTAGGTTTTTCTGAAAAATCAGATCTTGTAAAAGAACGCCGTGGATTCAAACAGCCATATGTAGATATTGGATATCCACATCAAATTTTTATTTATACCGACATTATTCAATATCAATTTTTAGGTGATACAAAAGCACCATTATTGCGTATAGCAACAATTTCAGATATTAAATATGGAAAAGTTCAAACAATTACCTTTGAAGATATTCATTATATGCCACTTGCAAAATTTTAACACAATTGAAATACTATTAAAAGATCATGCAGGGCGAAATTTGCCATTCCGATCTGGGACACTGACCGTAACACTTCATTTTAAACGCTCTCCTGTTAAATAATAATAATAATAATAAAATGAGATCTAGACGTGTTACTTTACATCGTGGACGTGGAATACCATATTTTTCAGGACCTGTATATCAAAGGGGACATGGTATAGGGAGTTTCTTTAAAGGGTTATTTCGTTTTGCATTACCAATTCTTAAACAACGTGCAAAAACTGTAGGACGTCAAGCATTGCAAACCGGTATACAAGTTGCGGGTGATGTATTGGAAAATAAACCATTTAAAGAAGCGGTTCGTGCACGTGTAAAAGAAGCTGGTAATAATTTAAAGACAAAAGCTATTAATAAAGTTGGACAGTTGCTAACTGGTAGTGGTAAGAGACTTTCACGCAAAAGAAAGGCTCCTGCAATTGTAAATTTTGGACCACCAACAAAACGTAAACATATAAACGATATCTTTTCATAATGTCGCTCCTAAATTCCAATAGTTCTGAATGCTGTACCAATGAATTTGATTTCTTTTCAATACCAATGACACAAACAGTTATTGAAGCAACTATAAATGCTGAATATCGACCTATTTCTACATTAACATCCGAAGGACCAATTGAATTTGTTATTCCTGGAGAAACAGGAGAATTTATTCATCCCGCATATCTATATCTTTATGTACGTTCTAAAATTACAAAAGATGATGGTAAAAATTTAGTTAATGATGATGTTGTTGCACCAGTAAATAATTTCCTACATTCATTATTTAGTCAAATTGATATTTCGTTAAATGATAAATTAATTAGTTCTTCATCAGGATCTTATCCTTATCGTGCATACATTGAAACTTTATTAAATTATTCTCATGATGCTTCTCAAACACATTTAGCATGTGCTATGTGGCATAAAGATACTGCAAAAAATTTTAATAAATTAGATAATACAAATGATGGTTTTCAAAAGCGTGCCAATAAAATAAAAAATAGCAAATCTTTTGAAATGTACGGACTTCTTCATACTGATATTGTAAGTTTAGATCGTATGCTTCCTAATAAAGTAAGTTTACGTGTAAAATTACATCGTAGTAAAGATAACTTTTGTTTAATGTCTCCTGAAAATACAAGTTATAAAGTTGCACTTGAAGAAGTTATTCTACATGTACGTCGTATTGATGTCGCTGCAGATTTAGCTATGCAATTAAATACACGAATGGTTTCAGAAACGGCCAAGTTACCTCTCACAAGAGTAGAAACAAGATCTTATACTATTCCTGCACAAGTCAAGTCATATAACCTTGATAATCTCTTTCTGGGTAATGTTCCTAAAGGTCTGGTTATTGGTTTCATTTCCAACACAGCCTTTAATGGAAAATCACATCTTAATCCATATGAGTTCCGAAACTTTAACGTTAACAAACTGCAATTACATGTTGGATCAAAATCATTCCCTCCCAACCCCCTTACTCCTGATTTTAATAATGATTTATACCTTCTAAGTTACTATACTCTGATATCAGGTACTGGTATATATTATCAAAATTATTCACATACTGTTACTTTTGAAGAATATCCTAATGGATATACTCTGTATGCGTTTGTTCTATCTCCAACTGGAACTTTAGATGACAACACTTGGGATGTAGTTCGTGATTCTCCTGTAAATTTAAAAGTATCATTTTCAGAAACTTTAACTGAACCAATTACATGTATTGTCTATGCTCAATTTGATTCGTTAGCACAAATAGACAAAGATAGAAATATTTATACTGATAACACCTTCTAATTTATTCAGTTGAGTAGAATGAGGGTTGTTGTACACTTCTCCGCATTCCATAATAATGATGAGGAATTTATTGTAAAGGAACTAGCAATTGTAAATCCTGACTTTCCGTTTTTACAAAATTGGATATTTAAACCACCATATCCATTAAATAAGCTGTCTGAGCCAATCATAAATACAAACAAATATCTAAGTGAAAATGTATATGGCATTACCTGGCACGAAGGCGATGTAGAGTATTCACTTCTTAAGGAAATAATTCAATCATATTGTTCAAATACCACAACTATTTACACGTATGGATTAACCATAAAGTGTTTTCTTGAAGAAATTCTGCAAAGAAATGTTACAAATTTGGAAGAAATAGACTGTCCAAAGTATACTGCATTAAGTTTTCACGTTCACAAGTGTGCACATAATAAACATCATTTTGGACAATATAGGTGCAGTATTCATGAAGCATTACTATATAGTGAATATGTAAAAGTGTATGATTATGTTTTACATGTGAAAAACAGTGATAATTACATGCCTACTATAATTAAGAAAAATAATAATCATGTATAGTGACGAATTGTTAAAAGTATTAGTGACTGATAAAGTGACTGGTGCAAGTGTTACCGGAATTTATCCTATTGATAAACTTCCTGTAATGGTAGAACCACCTGCAGCACTTGTAATTAATCTTGATACATCCGATTCAAGTGGATCACATTGGGTCGCAATGTACATTAATAATAAAAAACATGGATTTTATTTTGACAGTCTTGCTATGGACATTCCCAAGGAAATAAAAATTTTTTATCCAAAAATACTAAATTATATTTTACAAACAGTGAACAATATCAGCACGATGATTCTGTGTTATGCGGATACTTTGTATTATATTTTTTGCATCATATTATTCGCACTCAATCATTTGAAAAGTGTTTAAAATTGTTTAACAACAAAAATTTAAAAAAGAATGATGATATTGTTTATAAACATGTAAACAACATTTTAAAAAGAAAACACAAGTAATTTTTTTTAATTTTTTTATTATTGTATATATTTTTTACAATAAAAATTTTTAAACTATATTCATGCATTTAATTTACAAATCCTCGTTACAATCTTGATAATGCATTAGTTAATGCTGTTGATCTTTCATATTTCCACCAGTAATTCAACTGTTGTGCGTTACGATATGCACATCCTGATTTCTTTACATTTTTGTGAAAAGAACAATATTCATTAAATGTATTTCCACACAAATCATTTAATGCTGGACATTGTTTTGTTTCTAAATCAATAACATTATCTAATGCAAATATTCTCTTAATCCAAAGAGATTTTTCTAAACCTTTACAGTAAAAGGTTGAATTCATAGCACATAATTGATATACAAGGTTACGTATGAATGATACAGTATATCCTGTTTTACTATCCCAGTTCAAACCGTGTAAATTCAATTTCAGCCAGTCAATTTGTTTTTGGCAACCTAATGACAATAAATTATATTCTATTGGTGATTTTACCAAGCAATGCAAATTTACTGTATCATCACATGCGCTAAGACAAAACTCACGAATAATAAATTCGTTATCAGGCATTTTAAAACCTTGAATATCAATAATGTATTGATTTACACAAGGTGAAATTTCATTTGTGTGCTGAATAAAATATGGTATAATTTGTCCAACAAATTCTGTATTTTATTAAAAGATCACAAGTTTTACGCATAAAGCATATAAATGAGATTTCACTATGTTCTTGTTCATACAATTCAAAAAGTTCACCAAGAGTTTTATCAAGAGATAAATACTTTGCTGCAAATGATCCAATATCATGAAGAGTACTTGATTTGCAATCCAGCGGATTGTTCTCACGTAAGTATACATTTATTGTTTTTAATACACAATTCTCATTAATATTTTTAGCACTACATAACGCACATAAAACACTCACACTATTGCGATACATTTTTCCTTCTGTCTTTTCTTAATAGAACCTCTAGTAATTCCGGAAAATAGTCTGTATCATTTAATAATTCCAAATATGCCTCATAAATTTTTTCTCTTGTTAATATTCCAATAATGTGGGTGTTGGCATACAAATAAAACACATCATCTTCAACACTAGGGCTTGCTATAACACTCCAAGCACGGACTTCCAATGATTTTGGGGGTAGATTCATACAATCATGCGCATACACATGATACGATCCTTCTCTGCAACCATCACATATTAACGTGTCGTTAAATTTCCATTTTTCAATAGCTTTCTTTATACATTCTCGGTCCACATTTTGACTATTACAAGAACAGTCTAAACTCCAAAATCTTGATGATAAAGATTGTGATGATGCTGGGGTTTCTGAAACTGTTAATATTGATGAATTTCATTAAAAAGGGAAGGGTGTCCCTAAAAGACCGTGGTCCCTATAGAGGGTCATTTCCTTTTATCTGCTCCCACCTTTTTAATAGGTAGCTTGTAATAATTTATATATGCTCACATCTTTTTAACAGGTAGCTTCTAATGACATATATATATATATATATATATATATATATATATATATATATATATATATATATATATATATGCTCACATATTTTTAACAGGTAGCTTCTAATGAAGCGTAGGGGCCATGGGTCCTAGGGGTCATTTCCAGGGGTCATCCACTGTGGACCTGCACAGGGGCCATTTCCAGGGACCATGCGGTAGGGAGCATCCACTGTGACCTTCGTAGTGGTCATTCAACCTTTCCTAACATTATTTCGTCATCTATCTCCAGGAAAAAAAACCTGACCCAATTTCATCACCTCCTTCGATACTCACTATCTGCCCTTATCCTTAATTAAACAATTGATAAGCTATCTTATCAACTGTCGCAAGTCTTTTGAAGGATACCACACTAAATCAATACTACTCAGGCGTAATTATAATTTCATTTTAAACTTCAAATTCTTCGACCTAATTCGCGAAGACAAATTAGATTGAACTGAAAAGAACATGAATTCCCTGCTTTCAGTTGACATTTAATTTCTTCGTAACTATGGTTTCGGTCTGTTGATGTTGGTCCTACATATTGGAAAGTATCCACTTGACATTTAAGTATCATAATTTGCAGTATTATGGAAACGTCTAACTTCCATATGTTTATTTTCTCTGCATTTACTTCCAAACTCATGTCTTTGCAGGATCCTAATACAACCTCTACACTCCTCTCTATTGTCCAGATATTATTCCCTAATCTGGTGAATACGATTCAGCTCAAGGTCGTGGTTGCTATCCATAATTTTCCTTATAGCTTATTCCAGAAAAAAAAATGGCCACAATCCATATCGTTCTTTCAGGTAGGCCATTCCTGTCTCGAAAGCTTGTGAATAAGTTTTATGAAATGTTGCACGAACAACTTTTGTGTATTATTTTCTCAGTGATTTTCAATGTGGGCGTTCTTGTGTCCAAAGGGGACACTGGAACAAGAAAGAGCGATTGGGGGCGTTTGATAGAAGGGATGTAAGGGAAATGATGACTAATGTAAGACAAAATACAGAAATAAAATTTCCTTTCACTATATATATATATATATATATATATATATATATATATATATATATATATAGTATATATATATATATATATATATATATATATATATATATATATATATATACTGACGTACCACCGAATTAGGTGTACATATATGTCGCCCTGATTACTCGCCTTGAAGGTATATATAGGTAGGGTATGTGGCTGCAAGGCACAATAGTTCTGGAAGAGAAATTTTAAAGCATGGTACTTAGATATGTATTTGACTGAGGGCAGATTGATGGTGCTCGATGAATGAGGCAATTCATTTCATAGATTGCGAATGATCTGACATTCTCGCGTACCACAGTGCCGAAACTATGTAAATGCAGGGAAAACATCCGGGAATCTTTCATAGTGCAAAGGTTAGTGCGGCCTCGATGAATGTGGAGTGTAACGGCTAAGCCCTATCGTACGAACCAATAGGAGCTAGTCCCTGTCACAAATTACATCCCAGCTGAGCGAAGGTTCCATCCAAAGTGTTAGTGCAAGGACAGTTCAACATTTTCTGCATCGTTTTGGCTTCAGGAGCCGCAGACCAACCCGAGTGGCCCTACTCACAGGCCGCCATCGAACTAAATACCTTTTATGGACTCGAAAGCACAAGTTTCGGACCACGGAACAGTGAAAACAGGTAGCCTGGAGCGATGAGTCCCTATTCTGGTTGCATCGCGCCGATGAGAGTCCGAATCTGACGATAACTACATGAAGCCATGGATCCTGTATGTCAGGTTCGTACAGTGCAAAGTGGTGGGAAGTCTACTATGGCCTGGAGCGCTTTCAGTTGGGCATCATTGTGACCATTAGTCCGCGCAAGAGGATCCCTTAATGCCAACCTGTATGTGGATATCTTGGGAGATCATGTATACGTACTCTTCACCATGGTTCAAACCTAAGGAACGGGAATTTTCCAGCAAAACAACTGTCCAGCTCACAGGTCCAGGATTAGTTAAGTAGTTCAAGGAAGATTCTACCAACCTCCAGTTAATGCAGGCCTCCGCTCATAGTACAGATTTGAGTTAAGTGAAACATTTTGTAGAATGTCGTGGAAAGGACTGTACGGATCAGACAGCCCATATCAGTGAATATGGAATAGCTGCGTGGCTTGCACTACATTCAGAAGGCATCCAGAAGCTGATGGTATTATTTTTCCCCCTTTTCGCTGCACTCTTTAGGACAGAGGGGTCCGACACAGTACTAAGTAGATGTGCCTAATACTATGGCAGATCAGTGTATATCATTCTTCAAAGCTGATTTTAAAAATTGTAGAATTTTTCTGATTCTTAGACTGCTTCGCCAAGTCTTATATTCAGCCATGTGCAGGAGTGGATTAGGTTAAGATGATCGGAGGAGCTCAGGACAATCATATGCACCCAAAGGGACCCTAGGCTCGAAAAGGTTGAGAACCACCGATTTAGCTTATAGATTTTTTTCAGTTTTGAGTCTGTATTGTCCTAATTTTTGTTATGAACATATTTAATTTAAACCCGTTATAAATAGATTTCAGACAATGCTGTTTTGTGTAGCGTGGACATTTCTTGGAACCAGTTACCCGAGTTATACAAGGTATTCCTGTATTTGTTAATGAATTACATTAGGGTGACCAGATTTAGGAAATAAACAAGTAGTAGTGTTACGTAAACACCACTTGAAAAAGTCTGGCTTATATGACGTGATATTTTTTCGATTAATATTGAAACCGGAAGAAGTGGTAGATTTTTACCACTTCCTGTTTTTATAGAGATATAGAGTGGAGATGGAATAAATTTTGGGACGCTTAATTGATTGCAGAAAACTACTTCACTGATTGGTTACACCACCGTTATCTATGCCAATCAAATTCCTCGCGGTGAAACTCTGGCACTGGGAGATAAGGTAGTTGATCTGGATACATCATTCGCGGCGGACCGAAGTCCTCCTCCCAGACTTAATCTCTGGTAGTACCGGCCGAATGTGAACTACTACTGTCATCCATACCGGATCTCTTACCAAAGGGGCGGTAGATATTTAACTCTTATCACAAGTACAGTAATGAGAAACGATTATTTTGCAAATGGACCAAATCCTGAGTGTTTCTTAGTTATATCTACTGGTGTAGGTAACTTCCCTAGTGAGTAAGAAGTCTATTAGCGTAAGCAATCTCGTTACCTGAGTGTTATAAGGCAAGCTTGCCTCCCTTTTGGGGTAAAATCTGAATTTATCTCCCACCACGCTTTGACCACAGCCCAGCAGAGACCAACCAAATCTGGGAACTTTCGGAAACTAGAGAAAGCTTGCATCCCAGTCCTGCCTACTTCTGACGTTAAAACTGAAGCAGAGGTACGGTGAATATGTGCAGGTACTCATCACCATTTGGGATTCAGACGGCCTCACTGATGTCCAGCTACCACTCAGATTGGAATTTGGTCTCCACTTTTCCCCCCGTAGGCTCCGGGATGAAATATCTTTCCCCTATCCCTTGAAATCAAATATAATCCTATACTACAGTATAGAAGCAATTATTTTACAGACTTTAACTTAATACATAAACTAACACATGAATGCATGAATATGGAATTGTAATATTAAAAAAATACTAACTGTTATGGAACAAGTACGCAGTAAAACTCTTATAAATGTTGAATGATAGATAAAGTATAAAAATACAGGGCCACCGATTAAACTTTCTCGCTTCAATTTCTTAAAGTACATCACTTTATGGAAACATTTACTGTATCTGTGAAATACTAATAAAATTATAAGGTGTTTTCAAGAAACTTCGAAGAAAAATCACCCCTTAAGTAAACGACGTGGTGTGAATATTTTCATAAGAAATAATTTACGAAACATTATAAGTCATTGATGAAAGCTTTATTTATGAAATATGAAGAAACTTGCCTGAGTCGTTTTTTTTTTTTTTTTTTTTTTTTTTTAAAGTCCGAAAAGAATCTTCTCCCCAAAATTAAACTAATACTTGTGAATTGTTCCACGAGAAATGACTTGCCCGTATTGTCGGATTGTTAATGAAACATTTCTTTATGAAGTATGAATAAAATCGACTCTGACAACATTGAGAAAATCGCCCGAAAAAAGCTCACTTTTAAAAAGTAAACTAACCCTTGTGAATTGTTCTGGACAAATAAGTTGTGTCATATTATCGGAATAGTGGTGAAATATTTATTTATGAAATGTGAACAAAATCGCCAGAGTTGTTTTTGAGAAAATCGCACTTAAAAAAACTCAGCTCTAAGAGTAAATTACTCTTTGGATTGTTTCAGGACAAATGAGTTAGTAATGTAATACCTTTTCGAGGTAAAAAAGAGAGTACTCTCAGGGAGTACTATTTAGGGAATATAATTCTTCTTAGCCTTATTCTCCTTCATCCTGTTTAACAATTTTATAGGCCTATTCCCTTATGTATTTACCAGCCTGAGATACCGGCTAAAAGTATATTAATAAGCTTAACGTATCCAGTATATGCTAGTTTACCATATTACCAGTACAATAATGAAATATTTGCTTCCGAAATGTGAACAAAATCGTCTCATAAAAAAAAAAGAAAGAAAAAAAAGAAAATCTTTCATAAAGAACTAAACTCCTAAGAGTAAAATACGCCTTCTGGATTAATCGCAGAGAAATGGCTTACACCACACTGTAGGGTTGATGTATTAAATATAAAGAAAATAGAGCCGTTCTTGAGAAAATCGCAATCTTTCAATGTTATCGTTCAGTGATTTACCTTTGTTTTGGGGTTTTAAAATTTGGTCGAAATATGATGAACGGTATGGTATCTAGGCAAGTGAACATGTTTACATCGGGACGAATGACCGAACCAACGGACAGACATTCAAAAATCACTCTTGTGGCATGTAGGTACCAGGGCAGGCTCTATCATATGTGCAACACGTGCATTTGCACGGAGTGGCAAGTTTCGAATGGCAGCAATCTCGTTGGAAACAGAATTCATGATGATGATAGTTGAATTTACTAAGCTGACCTTCTATTTGAATACTACATTCATAAATCATGTTTAGGTCGCATTAGTTAATGGTCACATGGACAGTGCTGAAGCAAATGGTCAAACAAATCTCAGCATGAATTGCTTGATTGTTGCCAAATACAAGATTTGAATTCTTGAACAGTAGCGAACATCTGTTTGATTTAGTTAGTTATCATTGTTTTGATATGAAAACTAGTCTTGTCACAACCTCCTTATCATTGAAGGTGGAAACAAGTTTTTTTCTTAATTTAACAGATGTAGAAGGAAAACCAAGAAATAAAAATAAAAGAGCTAGTTACACTAGAATTGCAAACTAATATAGGCCTATTGAGATTGAAGCCTCGATATTTAATTCTATAAAAAGGGTTACCATCTTTCCTCTGTAGGTGTATTTGCTTTATCTAACATAATAGATTATTATTTTTTATATATATAAAAAGGGACAGACACAACGAGATTGTAGTTGTAGCGTTTAGAATTTTCTGAGTGCGAGTACTGTTTCTCGCTTTTAAGATCTGTTTTAAAGACTCGTGACTTTTGAGATTTGTTCTTTCTGGAGGAAAGGGGTGGCAAATGATGCCATTGTACAGGGTGGCAAATGATGTCATTGCACAGGGTGGCAAATGATGCCATTGTACAGGGTAGCAAATGATGCCATTGTACAGAGTGGCAAATGATGCCATTGCACAGGGTGGCAAATTGCCTACGACCGGCTCTCGTAGGAACCACGAAATGTATAAATCCGTTTAAATCTCAAATTCGATCGTTTCCACGATCACCATATTTCCTTCCCTGCTATCTTCGCTCGAAAATAAGAAGTAAGAATGAATTGTAAAATCTACTATGTAATTAGTTTCAGATTTTTTTTTTTTTTTTTTTTAGATAAGACACAATTAGTTAAATATTTTACTCATGTATTTTTCTTTGAATCTTTTTCTAAGTAAAACTTTTTGAAGTGAGAAGAGGGGAAAGGGGACATTGCCGTACTCAAAACTCAAAATCGTAATGAATGGTCCACTGGAGGGGCGCACCCGAAAAAAAAAAAAGATAAGTAATTTTAAAGTACTGGCAGATACATTCTCACGAAAAATGATAAAATTATATTGTTTTTATCACAAAAGAAATAGTGCAGATGATGGGTAAAGTCAAATCTTTAGTCTATCTAGTATTATCTGCTAAACAAGCATAGCTTTATTAAGAAATTGTACAAATGTATGTTGAGTTACGAAGTTTTAGGGAAAAATGCGGAACCGGTGGATCTCCGCGAGTGAGCTCCTGGTCCACTATTGAGTCCAGAATATGAATTAATTTTCTAATGTTGCTTTAATATCCAAAAATGTTAATCAAATCATTACACAAAGAACTATGCAATGAAGAGTAAGCAATACAGATACAATTAAAAGAATGAAAATGAACACGAAACAATGAGTATGTATGTTATATGGAAGTTTTTATGTTTTGTGTTCTTGTGCAGCATTGATGTTATGTAGGACGGAATCTATTATTAACATGGACTAGGGTTTCCAGATTTCTCAGATAAAAAGATTTTACTATTTTAGAGGCGGAGGGGAAGGAAGATATGTGGTATTCAAAAATTTAGATATAACAAACACATAATAATATGGTTTCACATAGTAGAATAATTTTAATTTGAAACTGAGACAGTTTCAATGAAAATATCTCCAACACATAAAACACACACTCACACACACACACACACAAAAAAAAAAAAACTATACAGAGCAAGTCAAAATGGTGGACTTGATGTCAGAAATGTATTCTGTGAAATCTAATAAATATATTTTATTGTAAAACATGTGCTGAGAAAATCAATCTGTGAATGTTTTCTTCAAACGTATTATAATTGTTCTATGTGAGCACCTCGCGTAACACGGCACACATCAAGCCGATGGTCTATCTCTTGCCAAACCTTTTGTAGCATGTCGCGCTCAATATCAGAATTCATTTCACGCTCGCTGCAGACTCTCAGCGGTAGAGAGTAGAAACACTGCATGGAAACTAAACTTTGAAATTTAACCTTTTGAAACACATGTTTCACAATAATATATATTTATTGGATTTCGCAGAATAAATTTCTGAAATCTGGTCCATCATTTTAACTTGCCCTATTAGAATTCTCGGTATTCGCTCATGTGGTTGGGATCCCATATTGAGCTGTAGGTCTTCGTCTCATACCTAGGTATAATCTCAGTGCTGAAAGGGCATAAACTCAAATTCAACCAGCCAAGTATATTGCACAAATCTTCGTTGTCTTTTAATTGTATTTTAATGAATACTTTGCATCTCTTAACAGCCCCACATCCTTTTCAATATGTTAAAGAAATCCTTGCAGTACATATCGAAATTCACAACCACTAGTTCTTCTTTTATAGTTCCCAATATAGCTTCTGTTCCTGACATCAGTATATCATGATCGATTGAAACTGTGATATATTTGAGACGGTATTGACAGACAAAGGCTAAGATGCTAAAGCCAAATAATTCTGAAACATAAGGCTAGTTAGGAGATAAAAATGTAATCTTGCATTTTCTCTCTGAACACTAAGTTACATAGTTCTGTTGCCTTGTTACAGTGTGGAAGGAAACATTTCCTGTAATTAGCAGCAGAGCAGAGCAGAGATTTCTTGGCGGTTTTTGTGGTTGATTTAAGTACCGGGCTTGGGCCCTTGCCTTCCATTTGTGTTGTTGACTGTCGTTTGTTTTGCGTGCGTATTTGTTGTGAGAGAGGACGCAACTGTCGCGCTCCTCTTTTGCTGTTCCTATGTCAGTTTAGTGGTTGTGCGTTTTAGGGGTGCGGCATCTTGTAAGTTCGTCTTCTTGGGTTGGCCGTTCCTATGGTGGCTATGTGTTGGTGTGGCGAGGCTCTGATTGTCCTCCAGAAGTTGGCTGATCTGTGAATTCTGTAGTCATGTAGAAATGGGAGTTCCAAATCTTCATGTATTTGCTCGAGGCGAGTGTCTCTCGAGTGTCCAGTGATAGCCCTGGCTACTCTGTTCTGGATGACTTGTAGTTGGCTGAGGTGCGTTTTTGCTGCGTGTTGCCATGCAGGGTGGGCATACATCAGGATGGGACGAATGCTCATCTGATATATATGGCGTTTGGTTTTCAGGGTGAGGGATGGGGAGAGGAGTAGCGGTAGCAAGGCTTGATGGCGTTGACTGGCTTTCTTGGCGATGGAATGTATGTGGTGAGCAAATGTAAGTTTCCTGTCCAGTATTATTCCGAGGTATTTGGCATCATCTCTTTCACAGAGACTTATAATTTTTTTAAAAGGTGTCCAACCAGGACTAATATTTCTTGATGTCTTAGGAAATAGATGAAATCGTAAGATAAAAACGTATAACGTAAAATTTATTGAGAAAATTTAAACTCTGGCGATTCTAACGAGCTAATCACATGGCTAACAGCTGTTTAGTGTACAGAGCCTTCGAGCTAGTCAAATTGTGTTATTGTGCCATCTATACGCATTCGAGTGAACTCCGAAGAAGTTGAAAGCGAAGAAGTTAACTCACTGGCCACTAGGTGGCAAATCGACTACTGAATTCGTTCTCATCGTTACGCAGTTGGAACAATTTCCATTCAATCGTTCCAAAACTCAGTCGAAGAAGGTAACTAGAATTGGATATTAATATCTAAACAATACACATCCCAATAACTTAGGCTGTATGAAATTATATTTATTTTAAAATGAGATAATATAGCTTGAGTACGAGTTCTCATTAGCTTAGGGTTGTCGTATTTCAAAAATGAAAATCCGGGACGCTACTAAATTACGAGAATCTTTGAAATGCTTAAAACGAAAAGAAGCTTTATTTACCCTCGTAAGCAAAATAATAATAATAATAATAATAATTTCTCAGGATCTGATATGTTTCCTGATAAATTAAGAAGGAATATATATATATACACACACTTCAACATTTTCCTATTATTGACTGTTCAGTTTTATTAATTAAAACAATATTTTTTTCTTCTTAAATAGTCAGCGGAAAATTACCAAAAATATCGACCAGGGATTATTGATTAAAATATTTCAGAAGGAAGATGCAGATTGAAAGAGAGTGGTAAAGATGATAAGATTGAGCAGTAAAACCTTTTGTCCCTCGCCCAATGAAACGAATGTTTCGTTTAATGTCAAAATAGTTAAATCGTGAACTTAATTAAATCTATGTCTTATGAATTCAAGTTTTTTTTCAACTTATTTTGAATTGCCATACTCAGAAATTGAAGAGAATAATTATATACTTAATCCTGTCAAAAAAAAAAAAAAACTATAATATTCTCTTCCTTTCTTCTTCGCTGAAATCCGGGACATCTAAGCGTTCGAAGAAATATTTTCGGGACGCCGGTACTCAGATCTCGATATCGTGATGATCCCGGATTTTTCGGGACGAATGACAACCCTACATTAGTTATAGGTTTGTCACATTTTAGGAACCTTTCATAGGGAACGGGTAAGCAAGACCCAACATCTAGGGCCTGGACCTTATCCAGAGTCGCTCTCACGCGTGCTTTGTGTCACTAATGAGTTCGACTAACATATGTTTCCTTCAGTAGTCAGGCCTTTAGTTCGACATTGATCATACGTCAAAACGACTCCGCACAACGCCTCTAATGTTTATTTCAGGGATGTAACCGGTTGTATTACCCCGAGAATTTCCCCCCTGAAAATAGTTAAATTTATTATTGGCGTAGTACAGGCCCGAAACCAGTTGGAGAGGTTTGAGGGGGTCATAAATATCTTAGGGGCCCAAGTAATTAAAAGTTCTCTTACAAATATCTAAATTATTTTTTGTTTTTGTATTAATAATAGCATTTTGTATTGAGGTCCGGAGGGGCCACGAAAAGTTTGCTGACCTGGTGATGAAAATAAGGCTCACGTAGAAGAAGAAAAATGTTTGGAATTAGGTGTACTTCTTATAAACATACAACACAGTAATAGCTGGCAGAGAGGCAGTACGCATAATCTCCTTGAGTTCCTTGTTTGAAAATTTTGATCTATTCAACCAATTAAAAAAAAAGTAAGACGTAAAAATAAAAGTATGTACCTGTCAGCAGCTAGCGTTGAAAGGCCTTTCCCACACTAATACGAGGCGCATCCAGAAAGTAAGCGTCACATAGCTAGGAAACCGTATGTTGCGCGAAGCGACTGCATGTACTGTACGTGAGAGAGTAAGGTCCTAACATGGCACATGAGCCAGCAGAACTTCCCTAATTCTCTCAGTAGCGTCGTGGCAGTGATTGAAGATTGGCGTTCCTATTCCAGCTCCCGCCGCGTGTGAAGTGCGAGCAGTGATAAAGTTTTTGAATGCACAGGGCATAGCACCGATTGAAATCCATCGTCAGCTGTATCGTTGCAAAAATGTCAATGCTGACCCTGTGTGTCTTGCTTTGTGCTCTAGGGTCAGTTGATTCAACACAAAACTTCTTGATCAACAGGCACTCCGTGACAGTGGTGTGTGCAATAAGAAGCGAAAAATCTGCAGGAAATGCTTGCTCATTCCGTTAGACCCATGGACCTGGCACAGCTAACGATGGATTTCGATTGGTGCAGAAATATTCCATTCTAGTACAAATCTTTCCCTTGCGTGTTCAGCCACGTTGTCACGAAGTTTCATCTCCTCGTCTGAAGCGAAGCGACGACTTCCTATGTGCTCCTTCAAGTGCGGGAACAGGTGAAAGTCGCGTGGAGCGAGATCCTAGCTGTAGGGAGGATGGTCGATGATGTCCCAGCCAAACTGTTTCAACAGCATGGTGGTCTTCTGGGCTGTATGCGGGCGCGCGTTTCGTGAAAGATGGTGCACTCGGTAAAACAGTCTCTCCGTAAACCTCTACCAGCTGCCGGTGAATTTTAGCCGTAGCTACATGTTTCGCCCACAGAAATCTAATAATTTAGCGCGAAGCCAGTTTTCCAAACGAGTCACCATTTGTTTTTACCTACAACTAGCGCCGTAGATAGCTGTGGCTGAAACTCTGTAAAGTAGCCAACCCCATGTATTAAAATTACCGTACACTCTTAAATCTTTTATAATAGACGAAACTCTGGCCTTGTAACCTTAGTTTTTGATACTTCCTACCAAGTGTGTTTTTGTTTTGTATTTTTCAATAAAGAGAAAAATAAGTAATTGGAAGAACTTGTAATTGCAAATACTAAATATTAATAGGTAGCGTAAGCGTAATTTCCCAAATTTTGTTTTCGCGAAAATCGAGAAAAAGTTTCGCGAAATTCGAAACTGACAATAAAGTATATACTCATCAGGCTGTTCATCATGATATCAAACTCAACTCCTTTACGTACGCCACTGGTTTAACTATAATATTGTCCAAAGATTGTATATAGATGGGAATCAATACGTTAGATCAAGCTGAACAAAAGGAGACATTTGAGAGTAAATTTTCATTTTTTCTTTTGAGAAAATCGAAAAAAAAAACTAATTTTTTGGCGTTAAAAAGTGCGAGTATGTAATTCATTGCTAATCTTATGCAGTTCATAACTTTATTCTGATGAAAAACATTAAGTTATTTATGTACTGTAATGATTTTGATATGAGTTTCAGTTAAGTGTCTACTTTAACAGCTAGGCTATATGAGAAACGGATGTAGAGCTTAACGTGGGATCAGAACCACATGAGCTCCCGCCGAAAATCGAGTCTCCCACATCGAAGGCTTTTATGCTAACCATTTAGCCACGAAGGAGCTCATGTACTGTGATGAAAAATATTGTTTAAATATAGGAACATTCACAAGATTTTTCCAAGGGGGCAGAAGACCGAGTCTAGGGGGAAGGGCAAAGACCAACACACAAGCAAAATCGTGAATATAGAAACACACACACACACATTGATGTAAGCGTCCATATAATATGTCATATAAAGAAGTTATTTACACACACACACACCCTTACTAACTGCAGTAAGTAAAGTCGTAGTACTATAGCATTTAATATAAACATAAATACTATAGCATGTGAGTACGCAAGTCACTGTCCTGATGTGTACGATACTTCCAAGAACTAAACATCCTTGTAAAATTGAGAGGGACAGTGCACACGTAATAACTCATACAAAAAAACAACAAATAACTCAGCAGGTAAACGAAGAACAGAATCCAACACCCCAATTACTCCTCACGATAGAGACAGCACAAAATCTTATCAAAACAGCCCATGAAACCGCCTTACAGCAAATTATTACCTGGACCATCGAGATCTCCTATGGATACCACCCATCCAAGACAAATCCATCGCCTTAAAGAATGTATTCAACACGCAACCCAAATGAAGCTATAACGCAATATAGAAATTCTAACAAGCCACAGGAACCTGTACGTAAACACCAGAATTCCCACAAATAACGTAAGAAAAACACACACAAATGTTTATGCCAATATTATATCCGAAACCTAAGCGTTCTTACTATCCATGCATTAATGGATGTATATTTGTAACCCCTATGAAACGAAACAAAAGCCAGGAAAACGAAGAAGAGGAGAACGAGAGGAACTCACCACAAAACCCAGAAGAAAGGTAACTTGATTAATCAACCCCCCTAAATTGAAAGTTGACTGTATTTTACTTCTTTTTTTTTTATTTGATGTCGTTACCACAAACATATGTAAATTATCTCTAGAAGTTGTTTCCAATTTTCTTTATATACCCCTGTAACATTCTGTAGCTATCTGAATGTAAGGATATTACCATCGGCGCAAATCTGTCAACATTGGGGGGGGGGGGGGGTAAGACCGTTCCCATAACTTTTTTTAAAGCGATGTTCAAAATATTTATTAAGTTAAAAATCAATGCTGTGAAGGACCAGGGGAGCAGAGTTGTCTTCAATATTGGGAGGCAGGCAGATTTAGGCTTATTCTGGGAGAGGGAGGGAGATGAGACTAATATTACGGTGGATGAATCTTATTTTTGAGGTAAACCTGTTGTATATTATATATCAGGAAATGTAGATGAAGTAGTGGTACATATCAGTATTACAAATCAGTGCCGTGAATATATTTTGAAATCTGAATACGTGCATATTTATAATTAGCATGTTTCTACTTAGGCATCCACATTAAAATTTTAGGACACTTGTTTCATAATAATATAAATAATGACGTCCCCAAAACTATGAAGGAAGAAAAAATGAAATGAAATCTTTGAGTTTTACGCCCCACGGTTATGCCGGTTAGGCTAAAGGAGACGGCGATGATGAGTGAAATGGTGGAATGAAGAAAGTGGGAGGAAACGGGAGAACCCCGAGAAAACCCACGCACACGGTGTTTGTCTACCACAAGGTTCACTTGGCGGGGGTTGGGATCGAGCCCGGGACCCCTAGCACCAGAGGTGAACGCTCTACCACTGATCCACCGCGGCCCCCTATGAAGAAAGAAAGTCAATTGAAGGGTTGTATGCAAGCACAAGCTAGGCCCATTTTTTTTAGCGAATTTGAGATTTTTACATGTTCCAGTAGGGAAAAATCACTCTACATTGTGTGCAAGAATCATGTGGATCCGGTGATCATATTCAGTGCTATAACGTAAAAGCAGGTACCTACGTACACTGTTCATCATGAAGTTAGAGCAAGAAGCAGGCAGCTCAGGAAAAAAATCCTGAAAGTGGACATATCTGGTTCTTGCATCCAACCCTTCAATTATGTATGACGCAACAATACTCTTATTTGAGCAAAAAAGATTATTATCTCAACAGCATTATAGAAATCGTTACAGGAATTAAACAAATAGTTGAAAGTAGATTAACAATAATTGATGACAAATTTAATGTAATAAAATTTCAAACTTTTACATCAATAAAGACAGAGGGAAAAACCAAGAGAAATACATTTCGTCTCATTTTCTTTTGTGGCAGTCAGACACAAAAATCATCACATTTATCCCCCAAAACCACTTTTCAAATAGAATTATTGGGGGGCAGTTCCCAGTTCCAAGATTAAGGAGTAATGTCCCCTCATCTCCCCGGAATTTGTGCCAGTGGATATTGCCCTGGCAACTGGCTATCTTGGTACTCACTCGTACTCAGGTAATGCTGAATAATTCTCGCGAACTGAGATCTCATCTATTTAGCAACTCACACGTGGCTGGAAGCTGTGGCGCGCTTCTGTAATCCAGCTTTCTTGGAAGCCAGGAACTGCGAAATAGTTTAACTTGCATTCCTCATATCACATCAATTGATGACATATGGGATCCGTGAGGTACCAGAGCTGCTGCTGGTTTGAATAGTTTACAAGTATAGTTTTCAAATACTACCATATAGTCTGACTCCGGATCCAGAATGCGCAGTTTACTCTAAACCAGTTCCTTTTCCTTAAGAGCCTGATTTACTATTAGTAAAAAGAATACAAAATTTACCATTTTTCTTTTGTTTGTTTTTCATAAGTGAAAGGAGATAATGAAATGCAACTTATCACAATCATACATAATGTTATTCTACAACAGAAAATATGAACCTGAAGAATTTTCAGTGTTGCTTTCCATAGAAATTACAGTGTTGTCAGAATAACATTTCCCCCCAAATCTAAGTTAAGACAGCGACTAGCTAGGGCTGACAACTGGTCGGTTTTTGAGTTAGAGGTATAGAGTCCTTACCAGCCCCCCTTTTTTTCTTTTCAAATTTGAATCTCGTTCCAAGCAATTTCATGTAGTTCGAAATATAGATTTAAAAAGTGACTTTCATTTTGTAAATACAAAACTATCACCTTTCACCATATATCAACGATTAATATATTTTGTTCATCTGTTTAGATAATTTTAAAGGGATGACAGTCAGGGAAATTTTGAAATTTACTTGTAAGGAATTTTATACATTTATTGAGAGTGAAAATACCATTTTGAAGCAATTTCCTGTATTGAAGTATAAGATTAAAGAATAAATTTCATTTTCCAAATACAAAATTGTCACTTAAAAATTAATATACTTTTGTAAATCTCTTTCGATAATTTTATACAAGTGTCAGTTACTGGTAAATAATTACAATAAAATAATCAATGCCGATCTCATTTATAGCACAACGTATCTATTAAACTTATTAGTGAATGTACTAAGGATATACAGAATACAGGTGCTAATGCACTTTTGTCCACGATCAGACATTTCTTTCGCATGGATAGGTCCGAACAGACAGGGCCGCTGCAACCCAGGGGCCCACCGGAATATTCTTTCTGGGGGGCCCCATGCACATGTATGAACTACCCCTTCTCCCAACATGTACTACTGCGTACTGGCAGTACGCACAACTCAAAGCAAATGTGTAGTATATTGTACTTACTTCGCACAAGTCAAGACCATGGACCTATATAGGACTTATTTCACTGAACCACACAGTCCTTAGGAAAACCCATACGCAGGTAGATCATTTTAAAGTAAGGTACGATTGGCGGAACGGAAATAAAACTGACTTAAATTTCCATCTATACAAGGCTTCTTACGATGCCCTTAACACGCGTTTTAAATTTCACATCGTCGAATTACTATATTAACAAAATAGGAACGTATAACAACTGCAAAGAAATTATATCTATATAACCTTTTTTTCATATATTTCTTCTTCCTTTTCTTGAATAGCTTGTGCATAAATTAAAAGTATATTCTGCCCACAAAATACAAATAAAGAATGATGAAATACAAGTATCGTTGTATATGGCGCCTGAATAATAGGGACCTTTTTTTCTAAAAACAAACAAAAAAATCCTGGACCGTTAAATATTACATATTAGTTACTTGAGTTTTCGAATGACCCTCATGTATATAAGAATTACAATTCATATAAACATATATTATATTTCACTTTTATAGCAATATTATTTTTATATTTTATCTTAATTCTTTCAATTAATTTCATTTCAAATATTCATATACTTTAACGTCGATAACATAGATACATTCGAATAACGGCATAGAAGTTGTTTAATTTTAAGGTCCTTTTGGGACCACTGATACATATTATAAGTTGAAAATAGCGGGCAAAACTAATTATGACAGTTACATGATTGCTCTTTTACACAAGAAAGGATCAAATATATATGTTCAAACAAAATACAAATTAAAATTATAATATCGACAATATCCAGAACAAAACACGATAATTAACATTACAACAAAAATTAGTGTTACGGATTGAACAAAAGAAGTTCGTATCAAGATCATAAATGTACGAATTGTTCAGTTTGTTGATTCATCGAATTATCTTCATAGAATTCAAATAAAATGCAAATAACAAGCGAAATCATAATGATATTTACAGTGAAATAAAACAAAAATCAATTGAATATATTCTTTCGGACGCCACAACATTAGCTTAAGTTACATGACCAATGAATTCGTTTAAGTTGCATTGAAAGTCATAAACCGGAATACAGTATTGCATGTTATTTACCTCTACAGTTCTTTGTTTCTTACTTTGAGAATTTGTACCACCTATGGAATTTCTCCGAAATCCAATTCGAGGGAAATTAGATCTAATGATTACATGCTTTTTAAGTGTAAGTAATCATACCACTAGGATTAGGTTCGGTTATGTGATTACTATTACTGTTACTACTAAGGTTAGGTTCGGTTATCTTACCGGTAAAATTAGGTTCACTTCTAATTCGTTTTACTGGTGGAGAAATGTCGTGTCTCCTAACAGATTTGTACCTATTCTTTCCACAATATTCACGGTAATTTGTCCTACCACGGTTTTTGTTTCCTCTGTAATTAGGTTCGGTTACATTACCGGTACACATGAATTTAACATCACCTTTTACATTGAGATCACACCTTAATCTCACATGGATGTTTCGAATTTGATTTCGATTTAGGCTTTGCATGGTTCAAGTTAGTACGGTATTGTACCATTGATGAATTTTCAAAATTTTATAACGTCATACCTAGATTATTGAAATCAACGCACTGCATCACGTTCTGTAAAAGCATCATCGGATTGTTCACTATTATCATTTTGGTCTTTTCGTTGAGTGAACATTTCAACAGTTCCAGCTCAATCGACCAATCGCTACAAGCATTGATAGGAACACACGTTCTCTTTCTCAATTTCATGGGTAATATAATCAACTTTCTTCTTGCTACATGAACCAATGTCGCGTACATGTCATTAAACTGTTCTACTACAATTACTTCATCTTCAGGATTAATATCATATTGAATATATCGTGAATACAAGCAGTCAATAGCATTCACTAGACGAAGATGACCATAACTTTTCGCACATTCATGCATACCAAACTCTTCATTACATATAGCATCAGTAAAGCAATCAAACACACTAGAATGAAGACAGAAGTTGGGATAATCTGATCTAACCAATACTGCAGTATGTTTTTGTGAACACTCAGTAAAGTTCATCCATACCTTTAAATCAATGATGTCATACTTCTTCGTAGATGCAAATTCAGGATCTGTATTTTCTGTAGTATCTGTGAAAGGTTAATGTTCACTTAAAGCATTCATGCTAGCCTGTGACGAAATTTCTTCGGTAACTGGCAAATCTTCTTGTAACTCTTTACTTTGGTTGGTGCGTTCATTAACTATAGTTTCTATTACTTCGATGGAATTTTGCATCTCAGTGAATCTACGTATAATTCGTTCCATTTTAAGGTCGCTTTGTTCAATTCGTAGATTCGTCTGGTCGATTTTATTATGAAGTTGTTTCATTTGTTCCATTTGTTGGTTCATCCGATCACCAAAATCCTGCTTTAATTGTTTAATGAGATCGGCTAGGTCAGAAAAGTTCATTTCCCTATTTCCATTTGATTCTGTTGCATTTCCAATGTCAGGACGACTCATTTTCATATTTCTGAAAATTTTTGTGCCACTGCTTAATAAAGTATGCTGCGTTTTAATATTTCTTTTAACAAAATCACTAAGTAGCCTTAAAGTCAATCTGCACACATGGAATTTATTATTTAGGAGATTGTCTACTTAACTTCATACGAATCTCCTAAGGTCCTGGCGGCAAACCAAGAAATTTATATAACGACGCTTATTCAAAATAAAGTTAGGCGATGAACCATTAATATATATATATAGAACGTCGTTACTCAAAGGTCCTCAGTTTGTGTAGTTATATAAGCAAGGCTACGGAAAATCACCATAAAACATTTTACGCACTGTATTCAAATATTACATTTTATTAGGGCACAAAACAAATTAATCAACTACACTCCTTAGAATTGTTCATGTAGCTTACACAAGATGGATCCGAAATTATAACTATTTATTTGTTGTTGCTATGACAACCAATTTCACATCATCGAATTACTATATTAACAAAATAGTAACGTATAACAACTGCAAAGAAATTATATCTATATACCCTTTTTTTCATATAATTCTTGTTCCTTTTCTTGAATAGCGTGTGCATAATTTAAAAGTATATTCTGCCCACAAAATACAAATAAAGATATAATAAAAAGTGATGAAATACAAGTATCGTTGTACTGTTGTTGTACTAATTGCATGTGGCATGTAATTAAGGCAGGTTGTCGTAACCCTAAGCTACCATCAAATTCATCCTCAAGTTCATAAACCTAGAATCTTCCTGAACAGTTGTGTTTGCATTTCATTCGTCGTCTACAACCTTCGAACCTGAATAGTGTTTTCCGATTTAGTGATTGTGGTCTCGATACGGAAGTGCCTATAACCGAAATCTCTTTGAATTCAGAAAATTTTCGTCTTCTCTATATTGTATTAATATAAATGCCAATGTATGCACCCAACATGATATGATATTATGGTAATTTAAGAGTTAGTGAATTGACGAGATAACAAATGGAATAACGAAATAAGTGATGTAATTACATTGAAATTTTTGGCAAAAACTTTCCTTTCTTAATCTATTAATTGGGAAAAATGCATAAACGAATGATTCTATAAGTTGAAAACGTGTAATTCCCAAATGCATAGATAGTATGTCATGTGTGTACCTAAATAAAGTTAAATTAAGTGCATGGACGCCAAAAGGGTGCATTATGGTGTAACACAAAATATTATCTGAAACTACGAGAAAAGACTCGTTTAACTATCATATTATTTTTTTTTCTTTTCTTTCCTCACACGAGACAATTTGATGCAACTAAATTTTCAAATTTATATTTTATTTTATCAAATCTTTTTTTCTGTCATTCTCCTTTCGATATTGAGTCTATATTCATGTAATTTAAGATTTCATGTGTAATGATATATATGATATTTGCATGTCATTAACATTTACTTTGTGCTTATTCTTGTTAGATGTAATAAATGTTGAAAAACTGTAGTTAGGTGATAGTTTCCTTCAAGACTGATTTACCTATATCAATACATTGTCCTGAATGTATGCTTGTATGTGTGTGAATGAGTAATAACTTTAGTTTTAAGTGGTAACCTCTAATCTCGATTTACAATAATAGTACTTACTATATGTGTGTATTACTATAATATGTGTGTATTGGGTCGTGACCGAAGTGATGAAGAATAACTAGTTCTAAACTAATACAAATCGGCTCTGAATAGAAAGCCGAGACAACAAAGTGAGCTGGGATAACGATAGTCTTTTCAAGAATTCCAGAAACTTCAAATTGTGGAAAACATATGTATTATGTGGATTGCTTTTTTTCTTTTCTTGGCTAATTCAAATGATTGTTCGACCTCCATCAGGTACAATCAGCTACTGAATAAAAGTTGTTTAATGTTTAGAAATAATATACAACCAATTAAATTAATACTTCTCGTCATCTGGGCTGGGTCAGGATAACTCCCACTTGTGCAGTTACCTGGATCCAGGTCAGAGTAGTTTGAGGGAACATGTGTCTCATCAAGAACAATTCAGAATTGATCCTCGAACAATAGAATTCGGGTATGAATCACTTTTTTAATACTTATTTAAACCTTCTCACTACATTTTCATAATTATTCAGTATTTCTTCATTTCTAGTTTCCTCTTACTTTCTTTCTTTCTTCTTCTTCTTCTTCTTTTCTTCTACCTCCTTCACGACTTTCATATATCTCTTTCTCACTCTTTCTTACTTTTAAATAAAACTGAAGAGAAGCCGTGACTGGGAGTTATCGCTAGAGACACGGTCAATAAACTAAAATAGATTTTCACTTCGGAAGTCCGATATTAATTGGCTAATAATGAGACATACGTAGAACAGTAAGAATATATAAAAAAAATATTATAATTTATTTACTAAATTATCAAATTGAAGTTCAAGTTGGCGACAACTAAAAGAAAGGGTCGCTACTACAATTCCCAATCAAGACTTTTTTTTCTACACTGATCTCTATCGTCTGACAAGTTCACAAGTAAAATATCACATCCCAGACACCGCTACGTTATTTTCTTCACGACACTTCATTGCTAAACACAGGATAAACGGTTTCTGGATGCCGTCTTAAATCCACACACACTCAAGTACAAAACTGGTTCTATTACAGTATATCTTTTTCGCATTAGGTTTTCGCCTATTGTTTCGGCATGTCTTTTCTAAAAGGTACGCGTACCACAGGTTGAGAAACTCTGTCATAGGGAATTTTGAGGGGGTGTCGATTTTTTATTTTCCAGCGTTGCCAACCCTACGACTACGGAACGAATTCAACTGCATTTCGATTCCGTATCATGTTTTGGAATCCCGTGAACTACTTTTTAAATAATAGTTGCTTTTAGTTTGTAATAAATAAAATAGTTTTAACATACAGTTATTAAAATTTAATGTTATTTCATGGTAAATTTTGTATTATTTTTAGTAAGTCAGTCTCTTAAAACACTAGCTGCTGTTTTCTCAAAAGTTCAATTTCTTGTTTGCAAGCTTTCAGTAAGTTTAATATCGTAATCCTGTGAAAATTACAAGATAATAGAGTTTTAATTAACAATCGAACTCTTAGTTGACGATTTTCATTCAATATAAACAACATCTAATTAATTATTCATCAAATTTTACGGGAGTTAAAGACAAATTATAAAGAGGAGGCAAATCGTATTATTATTATTATTATTCAGGGGTGCCCACAAGGGGGGGCTATGACGCAAACTGCGTCATTGAAATATTGGGAGGGGTTAAAATCTATAAATAAATACGTTTGAGGGGGTGTAAAAATTAATCGAAAAGATTTTTTTTTCATGAAAGAACACCTACGGATAGACAATTGAGGGGGGTGCGTCATGGACATGAGGGGGGTGGGCACTACTGTATTATTATTATTATTATTATTATTATTTTATTATTATTATTAAAAGCTTGAGAAGTATAGATGGAACTAACTATTCTCAACCAATGACGCCTACAAGACGAGAGTTTAGAGAGACAAGTGTATTTTCAAATTTAAGACGAGGCAACAAAGATGACAGTTCTCGTCTCATTTTCGAGAGAATACAAGAAATTTCTCGATTCTCGTGGATAACAACTAGTTCACCCAAGTCTTTAATCTCAAACACTGTTTTTAGAATTACATGATTTATATTTAAAAAAATAGTATATATTGATACAAGAATTTTAGGAATGATCAAAAAAATGGATCAAAAGATTGCGATCTTGGCCAATAATTAGATGTTGGGTCAGGGGCCACAAAATTTTTGAACGGACTCTAGATAAATCGAGTTTCCGTATATTTTACGGAATAAGCACATCAAACTGAGTTAAGTGGTAGTTTTGGTTTGGATACGGTAGGGCCTATATGCAGTTCTCCAAATATAAGACATACAAAAAACGTTTGGTTGAATGAAATATATTGGATTTTTTTTTTTTTGATCAGGGGCCACAAAAATTTTAAATTGCCTCTAAATCGAGATTTTTTCTTTTTTTCTTTTTTTTAACGGAATAAGGACATCGTACTGAGTTAAGTGGTAGTTTTGGTTTGGCTGCACTATATGTAGTTATCGAGATATAGGTCGTACAAGAAAATACTTGATTGAATGAAATATATTGGATTTTTTGGATCAGGAGCCACAAAATTTTTGAATGGACCCTAAATCAAGATTTGATATTTTTTTTACGGATAAGCACACCATACTGAGTTAAGTGATAGTTTTGCTTTGGCTACAGTACATATATGTAGTTATCGAGATATAAGGCGTACAAGAAAATTTGTAATTCAATTAAAAACATTGGATTTTTTTGGATCAGAGGCCATAAAAATTTTGGATGGCCCCTAAATCGAGATTTCATATTTTTTACGAAATAGGGACATCATATTAAATTAAGTGGTAGTTTTGGTTTGGCTGCACTATATGTAGTTCTTCAGATATAAGGCGTACAAGAAAATATTTGAATGAATGAAATATATTGGATTTTTTGGATGAGGGACCACAACAATTTTGAATGGACCCTAAATCGAGACTTGATATTTTTTACGGAATAAGCACACCATACTGAGTTAAGTGGTAGTTTTAGTTTGGCTACACTGTATGTAGTTCTCCAGAAGGCCTACAAGACAATTTCTGTCTGAAATATATTGGATCTTTTGATCCAAAAATGATTGTGTAAACATAATGAAGAGCACATTCATCAACGTTTAAAGACACGGAAGTCACAATATACTTCAATACAGAGGTAAAAGTGGATCTGAAAAGGATAGGTTCCCCGTGTCAATCTTTGCCCAATGTTTTTTTTTTCTTTTTTTCTTTTTCTTTCTTTTTTTTTTAGAAAGTGGGATGACGCCATATATATTTTTGCAAGTGAGGTCCTCCCGCGTTCCCGTTCGCTTTTACCACTGCCTCAATATTAAATATGGTTTAAATGATGTTATATTATATCCTTCGTGGACCTCTCGTCAAGCAGAACTGACAACTTCCAGATGAAATTAAGATGAAATCAAGGCATAAAGTGTGTTCATAAATATAGTACCAAATGAGTCGAGACGGGAAAAACTTCCCGAGAATCGATCCGAAACGAGAAAGAATTCTTCGAGAATCGAAATATGAGATTTTGATTTTAAAAAAATACTACAAGACTAAGCCAGAAAACTTTATTTTCCGTCTCATAGACAACACTAACGGGCGTCTCTCGCGGGGGAACAGGAGACGCGTCTCCCCAATATTTTGTGGAGGATACGAAATGGATCAATGCTGAAGGTATTTAGTTCTCTATGGAAAAATGAAATGAAATTTTTGAGTTTTACGTCCCATGGTTATGCCGGCTAGGCTAAAGGTGACTGTGATAATGAGAAATGAATGAAATGGTGGAATGAAGAAAGTGAGAAGAAACGAGAGAACCCCGAGGAAACCCACGCACACGGTGTTTGCCAACCACAAAATTCACTTGGCGGGAGCAAGGTTTGAACCTGGGACCCCATGAACCAGAGGTGAATGCTCGAGCACTGAGCCACCGCGGCCCCTAGTTCTCTACGGAAGAAGTAGATAGAAAGAACAAATAAAAGTTATATGTGTTGTTAAATATTAATTTGGTGTGACTAAAATGTCCAACTGACGTGTGCGAGTTTCAAAGAAAGAAATTTTAATAATTGCTACACTCCTTGGGTAGTCAAAGTATGGATTTCATCACGAAGGATGACTACTGAAGGAAACAGAATGTATAGAAAGTTGGTCAGTTCATTAATAGGAGAAATCTACAAACACAGGGAAGTATACAATAGAAGTAAAGGTGACAAGAGAAAATTAAAAAATAGAGATATTTGAAGGGAACAAGGCTAGCAAGGGAACAAGGCTAGCAAGCATGGGCGCCCAATTCTAGGGGGCTCAAATCCCTGGTTGCTATATTACGTTTCGTATTTTGTATTTGTTTTAATAAATTTAATACATTTTCGTGAGCCAGGGGGGCTCGGGCCCCACCCTGTATCCCCCTTCGGGAGCCCATGGTAGCAAGGGGAAACTAGTATGAAATATAGAAACTAAAGATGGAAATGGACCTTTAATGAGCGAACTGTAGCTTGAGGAATATGGGAAGAATACATTACCAGTAAAGAGCCGGGTAGCAAGAATAAATTAGATACTTTGGACATTAAAACGAAAAACGAAGTAGGATAAACGAGGTCGGCAAAGTAGTTGTGATGCTGGAAACTAAGTCTAGAAACGAAACAAGAGAATGAAGAACGAAAAGGTTGACAATGCGCTTTTTAATTTTATTAAGAATACAAGGGAAGAAGGGAATCTGTAATGAAATCAAGAGCGTCATCATAAGACTTCTTTCAGAGAGTGAAGATTTTGTTAGCTAAAAACATGGAAATACAAATGAGGACTACACTACTGCGAATGCACTTCAGAACACTGAGCAGGAATTCACAGATTTGGCCCAAAGTTCTACATAACAGAAAATGATCGTAGGTGGTAGTTTCCAATATGGGATATCCTGAACATGTTATACAGACTGTTCAAAAGAGTACAGTTCACTGGCTTAATAGCACAAATAACTCCTCCGAGCACCCACTCAAGCTACAGTTCAGAAAGATACAGCTAGTCGTTACATAAGATGCTGAAGCCCGATTGGCAGTCAGGTACAGTCCCGCAGTGCTCGGTATTGCTTATGTCCGGAGTCCTAGTAGGTCAGGGAAAAAGGAGTGTTTCGTTCAGAGAGTATTGGATTTCTTGACATATTGGGATGCGCGTTGTGCTGATGAAGATAAGTGTTCAGATAAGTTCTGAGGATAGTATTGACAACACCACGAAGGCACGGCGTCCTAGTTGTTCTCCCCTGAAAGAAGATGGATAAGTAGCTTATTTTATCGCTTCCTCTTTTACTAATTACGAGAAAGTGTAGTGTGGTTCCCGTATCACATAGGAACACGCTGGTTTTTCTCTTTCACCACATATAAGCACAAGGCCGTCACTGTGTTCGAAAGAAAAACTATTCTCATAACTGAATATAACAATCTTCTATTTGCCTTGCCACCCTCTCCCTATACAACCGAACACGTTCTTGCCGACGAGCAGCTGTCAGTAGTAATCGTGCGAAAGGAACACAGATTGCTAGATCTATATTCAACAATTGATCGTGGAATGTTCGTATGATCACATGGAAACTAGGGATGCGCACGAGACAAGATTTGAGGCTGTTTAGTCTCGAAAATGTGCTGTAAAAGTGATGTCTCGACTCGAAAAATGTATTCTTCTCTATTGGAAGAGCTGTGTCTCAACTCGAATTTTGTCAGGAAAATTCTGTCTCGACTCGTCTCGTGCGCATCCCTAATGGAAACTATGGTAGTTCTTATTGAATTGCCGTATTCCTGTCAGTTACGGCGACCAAAATGGCCCTTCTTTCCAGATGTACGTCTGATGTGAGAACTCTGTCTCCAACCGTGTATGCCGATGGATCACTGAGACGTCATGACTCATGCCAGCTGCAGTTTAACGGAACGTTTATTCGTCTTCGCACAGTTTCAGTATACGACTACCTTAGTTGTGTATACAATAGGTGCTCTCTGGCCTCATTCTAGAGTTGCAGACACTAATGTAATCACACTTAACTACGTTCGTCTTGTCCAAGTACTAATACATGCCCTTTTAGACACTATGATCAACCTGTCGTTTACGGTGGACGAGGAATGTATTTCGCTCGAATTGAGAGATGGATACAGGAGTAATGTAAAATGCGTTTTCACCAGAATCTTATTTTCATGTCGGACGCAGCAAAACTAAAGGTTCGAGTATAAGAGATTATGTGGATGATGAAAAGAAAGTTGAAGAGTTTATTTTGGGAGGCGATAAAGCACAAAGATGTACACCATGAGTAAAATAAGTGAAGTGGTTGAGACAAAGGAAGAAAGGTAATATATGTAGTGTTCGTTGATTTAAAATGGGTTTAACTGCTTTACTTTGGTAATTTGGATGAAGATATTAAAGAAGCTTGGGACAAAAGATCAAACGTTCGGGAAAAAAATTACATATGAATCAAGTATTCAAAGTTGGAATACAAAATAAAAGATGATGAAATGAAAAAAGGGGTTTGATAAAAAAAAAAAATGCTTTCCAGTACCATCATTTAATATCTAGAATAGTACCGAAGAAGATTCTAATTAGGAAGCACGTTGATTATAGGAGGTAGAAGGACTAATATAATTACTCCTTAATGAAATGAAATGGTTGTTACTACAGAACTGAATCGAAAATTAGCATGATGTCAGGGCTCTAAAAGTAATATGAGATGAAAATAAATATGTAAAAGGAAAGCAGTGGTGACTAGATGATTGAGGCTGTGATAGACGTCTGAACAAGACAGAAGAATATTTATCTGTATTTCAATTTCTAGATAGTATTGTTAACAAACATATGGAATGAGAACTTTAAATAGAAGCAGCAGGGAAAATGTCGGAAATCTTAAAGGGGATCATCATGATTATAACATGTGTGTCACTGAATGAAGAGTTACATAAAGGACTCGGATGAAGCAGTGTACGAAGTAGAAACGTGACATTACGAGAAGACAACAAAAAATACTCGAGTTCTCGAATTCAGTACTTTGAAATGAACGTAAAACTTGGAACAAGGAACCGAGAAGGGCAGAGAAGGAATACTTAACTCTTTTTAACAGTAAATAAGACACTGTATATTAAATGGGAGAAATATTTCCCGAACGAAGAAGTTTTTATTTGGCAAGCAGGGGAAATTACTTGTCGAGAGAGAAAATTCCCCTTATCTCCAGGGTTGTTGATTCAAACCCTGATAACAACTTCTAAAAACTGAAAATTGATTAAACAATGAATATGTAATTCTATAAGTGAATGGAAAACATACTTGCCTGCCAACAGAAAAGTTATCTGGAACTCACATTAAAAAACGAAAAAAAATGAAATGAAGTCTTTGACTTTTACGTCCCGCGGTTATGCCGGTTAGGCTAAAGGAGACGGTGATTATGAGTAATGAGTGAAATGGTGGAATGAAGAAAGTGGGAGGAAAAGGGAGAACCCCGAGGAAACCCACGCACACGGTGTTTGTCCACCACAAAGTTCACTTAGCGGGGGGCTGGGATCGAACCCGGGACCCCAAGCACCAGAGGTGAACGCTCTACTACTGAGCCACCGTGGCCCCCCATGAACAAAGGAAAAGAAAAATACCGGAGGAGCCAGATTAGCACTATATGAAATGTTAATTCCAATAAAAGACTTTCAATTTCTGAAAGCAAGAAATATGATATGATTTGATTTGATTTTTAGTTTGACGTCCTGTTCAGCAGAGAGGCTATATCAGACGTAGAACTACAACTTAACGTGGGATCCGAACCACTTAAGCTCCGGCCGGAAATTGAACCCGGGTCCCCCACATCAAAGGATCGTACAGAAAGCATGAATAAACTCATCCCTCCTTGAGTGATTCAAGGAATCGTTTCTACTTAAAATGACAAGAGCCTACATGGGAACAGTGCAATCAAGTTAAAAAAAGAAAAAAATAAACTATGGCATTCCCTTGAGAAATACGAGGCCTGTCTAAAAAGCATCCGACCTTAATTTTTTCCACGCAAAGTAGTGATTCTCAGGCGGCGCCACCGTGCACGGTGGAAGGAGGAACCTTAATGCGCATGCTTGAATTTTTTCACCGCGTTCGCGTGTGCCAGTCGTGAGCTGGTGGTCGCGAAGTGAGGTGCTGTTGGTAGTGTTCGTCGGATTTAGTGTTTCTCGCAAGATGACTGAACGAATTGAGCAAAGATACTGCATCAAATTCTGTCAAAGGCTGGGTGATTCTCAAAGCCAAACAATTCGTAAGATTCAGCAGGTGTTTGGAGAAGATGCGATGGGTGTAACACAAATTAAACAATGATTCAACCGATTCAAAGATGGCCGCACATCAGTCGAGAGTGAGCAGCGTAGCGGCAGGCCCCAAACTTCTCGGAATGCAGCTTTTGTTGAGCGGGTGCGAAATTTGGTGATGGCAGATCGCCGTTTTTTAATTACTTCCTCTATTCCGTACTACAACTAAATCGGACTATTTTTACTTCTTTTTCTTTATTTCTCGTAATGTAATAAGCTATCAGAATTTGCTCATTGCTTAATTTATCTATAGAAAATAAATGAAAATTTCGGATAGGGCTGAGCCACTCCATAGCTACGAGCCTGCTATCAGGTCCTTTAGAATAGTTGAGAGCGAGAAATGAACGGTGGTATTTCACGCCAAGGCAAATGAAGAATGAAAGGAAAAGACAATGACTGTATTATTTCGCAAACGAGGCAGTGTGATTTGTCGTCCTACAAGATAACATTTCTCGTTATCTTTATAATTTATTTGTATTTTTGCTTGCACGCCTCGTCCTTCGTGCGAAGACGTCTAAACCATTAGCATAATAATTTGCATTTTGGGGGTGAAGTATAGTTACCGACAGAAGAAAATAGAAATTAAATATAATTAGTACATTTTTTCCTCTTCTTTTGGGCACAGAGTATACAATCCATCACAATAGGTATCACATTTTACATGTAATAATATACAATTGTCTCTCTCCATTCTGACCAGTGATGGTAGGGCAAAGTGACCAGAGCTTTTACTTTCAAAAACGGGACGCATACGAATCGGCGACCGAGGGGGAGGGTGCTTATATATCTGGCTTCCACATTGCATTTTGGGACTCAGCACTAGTGTTGCCACGAGACGAGACATTTCTCGTGTCTCGTCTCGTCTCGTATCGTAAACGAGACGAGACACGAGACGGGACAGAACCCTTTTAGATGAGACACGAGACGAGACAGACTACTTATCCCGTCTCGAAAACGAGACGAGACACGAGACGAGACGGGACGTCTCGTGAATTGCCTCGTCTCGTCTCGTGTCTCGAAAATGAAAACGCTGGCGGGAATGGCCAAGATTGAAATTACCAGTGGTGATATAGATTGCAAAACGAAAATCCCCTTTGTGAGAAAACATGTTGAAAATCCTTCATAGAAAAGTGTCCTCTGTCTATTGAGTGAAACAATCGTGATACATGAGCTTCCAGGAATATCATCCTTAATGTCTTGTCCCTAATTCCCCTTGCTGTAAACTGAGGAATTCTCATTTTTTTCATTTCTGGCTGGAATGATGACAAACAAAATCAAAGACAGGAAAGATTTTTACAAGGTCAAGAAACCGAACTACCACCACCATCTATTCAATTTGAAAACTGGGTAAGGTCTACATTCATTACAGGCTGTAGTTGAAAGTTCCGGCTGAGATGGCGGAAGAGAACAGAACAGACTACACTTGTCTTTATTCTCTGGTGGCGGTATTCTTTCTGCTATATGAACCGAAAACGGCAATTGAAGTATGTCATCTTGCAACTAAAATTTTGTCTTCTCTTTCTCTCTCTCTCTCTCCCTCCCTCTCTCTCTCTCTCCCTCACACACACACACGCACAAACACATAAAAACACACTTTTGCCATTTTACCAATCGCCCGCTTATTATACAGCAGTCATGTTGTAAAATTCACCTCTTTGTTTGGAAGGCGGGCGAAGGACAAAGAAAGCAAAGATACTGTCGACGAACCCTTCAAATTGTTTGCTTTCAGCAAATTTATGATACTAATAATAACACTTTAGGTGAAGAGGTTTTACAGGGAACCTTCGTTTTGTTACGCGGAAATGTTTGATCTGACCAGAGTGTGAAATTTCCCTCTGCTTCCATGTTGAGAGGAGGGGAATACTTCCCTTTCCTAGTGAATAATATTCATTAGGACCTGAATTATCTTCAGAAATGATTTCTTGCAGAGTGTAAAGAACATTTGGTATAATATTCATGGAACTCCGTTGAAAGCAGAAAATATCATGAGAATGATCAAAATTCGAACATTGAAGAACGTAATTAACAGAAAAGAAATAGGATACCCAAACCATATTTTTAAACCTGCTATAAAATGTATATCCTATATTTTTACTAATTCCTTACTCCCATGAAAGTATCCTGGGGAGGATATTCTCTCCAATTTTTTCAGACTGAAATCCTTTTATCCCGTACGATTTCCCCCTGACACAATACGAAAAAACAAATGCTGTTAAAATCCATACACATGACCCTTCCGGGACTCAACCCGGGGCCTTCAAGCCGATGGTCTATCGCCGCAGACCGCTCGGCTTGGTATGAAGATGGGTGGGGTGCTGACTGCCACAGCCAATTATTGGTGCTGATTGCCACGACTGGCGCTGATTGCCAATATCAAGGTGCTGATTGCCACGATGGTGTGCTGACTGCCACGAGAATGAAAGAAAGTTACTAGACGTAACATTACCGGACGCCAAGAAGCATGAAAGAAACGTGATGAACCTTAGGATGGTGTTGTTCAAACCAACTCCTAACAAAAGTAAACAGGTCTCTGTATGTACACTCATGTCCAAAATTATTGTCGCATGACTATAAATATGTTGTTCTAGTAATATAATTTGATAACGAATTCGCCCGGTATTTCTTAAAATGTTAGTATGTGTATAATCGGCAAAGACAAGTATGTGGTAAATTTCATGTCAAAAGAGCAGTAAATAAGAAGAAAGAAAGGAAAATAAAATTTTCTTGTCCATTTAGTTACATTTTATTTCACTCATTATGATTTTCGTATTTATATTTTTCCTATGAAATTTACCACAAATATACATATCCTGATTATACACATAGTATCAGTATTAAAAGTACTCTGCAAAATCATCAAATTATATTCTTACAAGAAGACAGTTATAGATATGCGACAATAATGTTGGACATGAGTGTACTTTCAGTTTTGTCAGGGAGTGGTGCGTACAAAATTGGTACGATTTATGTGTTCTCACTTGAACTCCCTATGTCAGCATGAACTGTGTACAGCTGCAAATTGTTTCGAGCAGCTCTTGAAAGTTCCATCAAAAAAGCACTGCTGGTTGTCCCTCACAAGGGAAGTTCAGGAGTAAGCACTCGCCTGCAGAGAAACTAAGCATTCCATGTGAAGCCCCAATTCATGCTGATTACAACAAGCTAATAAAATTCCTGTGCGGTTGAGAACGGTTCAAGATATTCAACTTGGAAGTTTATATGAGAAAATGATGATATGCGCATTTATACGCGTTAAGTACAACATAATTAGTAACGAATATTGACATACGAATTGAAAGCTATCGGAAGTAACAGAAAAAAGTGTTTCGCAATAACTAACGGGTTTGTTAGATACAACTAGTCATTACATTGTTCACAATGATCATAGGTTAGAGATGAAAATTGATCACTGTTGTCCTTCTGTTTTATGATGAAATGACGCAGGCAAAAGACTCCCTTGCAACATGAACATTTTATATGTGCAATTGCGTTGCATCCGTCAAGGGAACAGTTCGCAGAACCAAAACAAAAAGCAAATTCGACAAGTGATTCAAAAAGTTATAGGCCTATAATTTGTTCGTAACCTGCCTTGTAGAACGCAAATTGAAACAATCCAATGTATCGCGGTGTTCGGAAGTGATTCGTATGGACACGAACTTTATTTGATTGTTTCGTTGGTACATTATAACGTCCGGATGAAGAAGTTTCATACTATGTACAAATCTCCTTACATAATCTTTGATTGATCGGAATCAAAACACATCAAATGGTTGCACAAATCGTGTGCAATTCTTTGGTATCTTCTCAACTATTAGGTTTTTGCCATCCGTCATGCAACTTGTAATGGACAATTTGTCTGTGAATGGACCCCAGTGACAAGGGCGCTGATCCTGGGGGGCCGAGGGGCCCGCCTCCCCAAAGCTCATGTGGGTCCCCGTACTGTATTTATGAATATACAATATTTTGCATAATTTGAATGCAATTTCTCTTAAAATCCTCATATATATATATATCTTCTGTATCTGAATGGATCCCCCTAAAATTTACAGAGAAATCGGCGCCCTTGTCCAGTGATCAAGCAATAGCAAGTTCAAACTATCAGGCTTCGCCATGGGAGAGAATACTTAACGTGTTGAAACGTGCATCTACTCATTTTCTCATATAAACTTCCAAGCTGAATATCTCGAACAGTTCTCAACATACAGGAATTTTATTACCTGTTGTAATCAGCATGAATTGGTCCTTCAAATGACATGCTTATTTGTATGCAGGTGAGTGCTTTCTCCCGAACTTCCCTTGTCAGCTGGCTTCAGACCATCATATCCATTAAATAATACAATAAAACAATTAATATAAACAATGAAATGTGCCAATTGTACATATAACAGAAAAGACCAAATCCCTTTATAAACATCCAAGTGTATGTCCTTCCACTTACTGAGGAACTTTGTAACTTATAGGATGCCACATAGATTTGCTGTGCCACATAGATTTACTAAATTAATCCCTACTAAATTAATTAATAATCATAAATTTAGTATAAGGGATTAATTCCTCTCTTTCCAAATACAGTTTCTCCCAGGCTCGTGGCAGTCAGCACGCCGTCGTGGCAGTCAGCATCTTCATATTGGCAATCAGCGACAGTCGTGGCAATCAGCACCAATAATTGGCTGTGGCAGTCAGCACCCGTGGCAATCAGGACCTATCCTGAAGATGTACGTTGTATGATTGCGAATAGATCACGACAATATAAGAAACTTTAATCCAAAATGGCTACCCAAAAATCAACTTTTTTTTTTAGACCACTAGCTAATCTGGATGTACTGTCATGAGTTTGTAACACAAACGGGGCAACCACCACATAGTAGCATACACCCCGCGTTATGGGAACAGATTTGAACCATGGAGGTGAGGACTGGCCCCAAGCATTCTTTCGTCCGATGTGTCGTTCAGCTCCCATTACTATGGCACTTTAAGGTTATTCATTACGTCCAAATAGTTTGTGTCTAAAACGGTAGATGGCGCCACCGTCACCAATGTTAACATATGCAACTAATAAAATTAAAACAATCAAAAATAAAATGAACAATTCAAAAATTAAGCAAAACCGGATATAATCTAGTTAATGGACGTTACAAAATCTAGGGAATGGTACGTGTCGATTTCACTTATTGTTATTAGTTTCATTGTTAGAGGCCACCATTGTTAAGTAAACAATCAACTTTATTTGCCGTACTTTCTACCAGAAACTGACCAAACTTTACACACTTATTTAAGATTGAAATATCTAGGGAATGGTACGTGTCGATTTCACATATTGTTGTTAGTTTCATTGTTGAAGACCACCATTGTTAAATAAACAATCAACTTTATGTGCCACACCTTCTAAAACAAACTGACCAAACTTGGCACACCCATCCGGTTAGCACAGAGACATCTAGCGAATGGTACCTGTCGATTTCACATATTGTAGTTAGTTTCATTGTTTGAGGAAACCATTGTTAAACAAACAATTGCTGGATTTTTCCATTGTTAAATAAACAATTAATTTTATCTGCCATACTTTATACTACAAACTAACCAAACTTGGCATACTCATTTACAATTGAGACATCTATGGAACCGTACGTGTCTATTTCACTTATTGTTGTTAGTTTCATTGTTAGAGGACATCATTGTTAAATAAACAATCAACTTTATCTGCCATACTTTCTACCACAAACTGACCAAACTTGCACAATCATTTACGATTGAGATGTCGATGGAACGGTACGTGCCGGTTTCACTTATTGTTGTTAGTTTCATTCTTAGAGGCCACCATTGTTAAAAAAAAACAATCAACTTTATCTGCCACACTTTCTACCAGAAACTGACCAAACTGCACACGCATTTAAGATTGAAATATCTAGGGAATGGTACGTGTCGATTTCACATATTGTCGTTCTTTCATTGTTAGATGCCACCATTCTTAAATAAACAATCAGGTTTTTCTGCCACAGTTTCTACCACAAACTAACCAAAATTTGCAGAATCATTTAAGATTAAGATATCTATGGAATGGTATGGGTCGATTTCACATATCGTTGTTTGTTTCATTGTTAGAGGGCACCATTGTTAAACAAACAATCAACATTAATGGCCATACGTTCTACCAAAAACTGACCAAACTTTGCACACCCATTTAAAGTAGAAATATCTACGGAATGCTATGTGTCGATTTCACATATTGTTGTTAGTTTCATTGTTGTAAGACACCATTGTTAAATACATAATCGTTGGATTTCTTCATTATTAAACAAACAATCAACTTTATCTGCCATATTTTCTACCACAAACTGACGAAACTTGCACAATCATTTACGATTGAGATGTCGATGGAACGGTACGTGCCGATTTCACTTATTGTTGTTACTTTCATTCTTAGAGGCCACCACTGTTAAAAAAACAATCAACTTTGTCTGCCACACGTTCTACCAGAAACTGACCAAACTTTGCACACGCATTTAAGATTGAAATATCTAGGGAATGGTACGTGTCGATTTCACATATTGTTCTTTCATTGTTAGATGCCACCATTGTTAAATAAACAATCAAGTTTTTCTGCCACACTTTCTACCACGAACTAACCAAAATTTGCAGAATCATTTAAGATTGAGATATCTATGGAATGGTATGGGTCGATTTTACATATTATTGTTTGTTTCATTGTTAGAGGCCAACATTGTTAAACAAACAATCAACATTAATGGCCATACGTTCTACCAGAAACTGACCAAACTTTGCACACCCATTTAAAGTTGAAATATCTATGGAATGCTATGTGAGATGTCGATGGAACGGTACGTGCCTATTTCACTTATTGTTGTTACTTTCATTCTTAAAGGCCACCATTTTTTTAAAAAAAAAACAATCAACTTTGTCTGCCACACGTTCTACCAGAAACTGACCAAACTATGCACACGCATTTAAGATTGAAATATTTAGGGATCAACTGATCAAACTTGGCACACCCATCGGATTACCACAGAGATATCTACTGAATGGTACCAATCGATTTCACATGTTGTTAGTTTCACTGTTCGAGGCCAACATTTTAAAACAATCGTTGGATTTCTCCATTATTAAATAAACAATCAACTTTATCTGCCATACTTTATACTACAAACTAACCAAACGTGGCATACTTATTTACGATTGAGATATCTATGGAATGGTACGTGTCGATTTCATTTATTGTTGTTAGTTTTATTGTTAGAGATCACCATTTTTAAATAAACAATCAACTATATCTGCCATACTTTCTACCAGAAACTGACCAAATTTTGCATACCCCTTGAAAGTTGAAATATCTACGGAATGCTATGTGTCGATTTCATATGTTGTTGTTAGTTTCATTATTGATGGCCACCATTGTTAAATACAGAATCGTTGGATTTCTCCAGTGTTAAGTACACAGTCAACTTTTGTCTGCTATATTTTCTACCACAAACTAACCAAACGTGGCGCACTCATTTACGATTGAGATATCAATGGAATGGTTCGTGCCGATTTCACATATTGTTGTTAGTTTCATTGTTAGAGGCCACCGTTGTTAAGTAAACAATCAACTTTATCTTTCGTACTTTCTACGAGAAAATGAAGAAACTTTGCACACCCATTTAAGATTGCAGTATCTAGGGAATGGTACGTGTGGATTCCACATATTGTAGTTAGTTTCATTGTTGAAGGCCACTATTCTTAAATAAACAATCAACTTTATCTGCCATACTTTCTAAAACAAACTGACCAAATTTGGCACACCCATCGGATTTGCAGAGATATCTACTTAATGGTACAAGTCGATTTCACATATTGTTTTTAGTTTCATTGTTCGAGGCTACCAATATTAAATAAACAATCGTTGGATTTCTCCATGGTTAAATAAACAATCAACTTTATCTGCCATACTTTCAACCACAAACTAACCAAACTTGGCACACTCATTTACGATTGAGATATCTATGGAATGGTACGTGTCGATTTCACTTATTGTTGTTACTTTCATTGTTAGAGGCCAGCTTTGTTAAATGAACAATCAACTATATGTGCCATATTTTCTACCAGAAATTGGCCAAACCTTGCACACACATTTAAGATTGAAATATCTAGGGAAACATATGTGTCGATTTCTCATATTGTTGTTAGTTTCATTGTAAACATCACCATTGTTAAATAGACATTCGTTGGATTTCTCCATTGTTAAATAAACGATCAACTTTATCTGCCATACTTTCTACCACAAACTAAGCAAACTTTGCACACTCATGAACGATTGAGATATCTATGAAATGGTATGTGTCGATTTCATATATTGTTGTTCTTTCATTGTTGAAGGCCACCATTGCTAAATAAACAATCGTTGAATTTCTAAATTGTTACCTAAACAATCAACTTTATCTTACACTCTTTCTGCCACAACTAAACAAATTTGGCGCACTCATTTACAATTGAGACATCTATGAAACGGTACGTGTCGATTTCACTTATTGTTGTTAATTTCATTGTTAGAGGCCACCATTATTAAAGAATCAACTTTATCTGCCATACTTTCTAGCAGAAACTGACCAAACCTTACACACTCATTTAAGATTGAAATATCTAGGGAAAGATATGTGTCGATTTCTCATATTGTTGTTAGTTTCATTGTTGAAGACCACCATTGTTAAATACACAAGCGTTGGATTTCTACATTGTGAAATAAACGATCAACTTTATCTGCCATACTTTCTACCACAGACTAACCAAACTTTGCACACCCATTTAAGATTGAAATATGTAGGAAATAGTACGTGTTGATTTCACATATTGTTCTTAGTTTCATTGTTGGAGGCCACCATTGTTAAATAAAGAATCAACTTTATTTGCTATATTTTGTACCAGAAACTGACCAAACTTGGCACACCAATCGGATTACCACTGAGATATCTAGGGAATGGTACTTGTCGATTTCACATATTATTGTTAGTTTTATCGTTTTAAGCCACCATTGTTCAATAAATAATTGTTGAATTTCTCCATTGTTAAATAAACAATCAACTTTATCTGCCATACTTTTTACCACAGATTAACCAAACTTAGCACACTCCTTTACGATTTAGATATCTATGAAATGGTACTTGTCGATTTCACTTGTTGTTGTTAGTTTCATTGTTAGAGGCCACCATTGTTAAATAAACAATAAACTTTATCTGTCATACTTTCTACCAGAAACTGACCAAACTTTGCGTACCTATGTAAGATTGAAATATCTATCCTATGGTTCATGTCGATTTCACATATTGTTTTAGTTACGTTGTTGGAGACTACCATTGTTAAATAAACGATTCACTTTATTTTCCATACTTTTTACCAGATGCTGACCAAACTTGACATATTTACGATTCAGATATCTAGAGAATGGTACATGTCGATTTCTCATATTGTTGTTAGTTTCATTGTTGGAGGCCTCCATTTTTAAATAAACAGTAAACTATTTTCCATACTTGCTACCAGAAACTAAGCAAACTTTGCTTACCTATTTACGATTGAAATATCTATGGAATGATACATGTCGATTATCAAGGGCTAACAAGCCCTAGCCAAATTGTGTGTAATACATCAGTATGCGTTGGGATCAAACGATAATTATTCGTAATCAAACGAGCTGGACAAATTCCGATTGAATTTGTTTTCATGGTGGCTGTGGTGGAGGGGCTAACAGGTCATCGGTAAATGTTATTGTTCGGAAAATGGAATAGTAAAAAAATAAATAAATAAATAAATAAATAAATAAACATATTTCAGTCAGAACTTTGTTGCGCCTGTTTTATAACCAGTGTGAACTAGTTGTGTGCCTCCAGATTTTTTTTTGTCTCAGGTGGAGCGAGATGCCCCCCTACAGCGTTCCTAGAATTACACTCTAAAAGCCCACAGTGTTCCTAGAATTGTACTCTAAAAGCCCCTCCCACACAACTGACCTGTGCTTCCCAGCAGACACCTCACATTTGAACTCTGTTGAGATTCTATGTAAGTTTGTCGGCTGTACGCACAAATTCAGAGAATAAACATGTATTAGGGAATGAGAAGTTCTCGAAATAAATGTGCAAACTGAATATTTTTTTGCGACATAAGTGAAGAGTAATTATATACCCTTGAAGAGTACCCTGGAGAGTAAGAAAGCTCTAAGCAAAATAATCATTGAATAAATAGCAATGTAATCACAGTAATGTGTATATATGGCATGTTGTATTTCTACCAGATTGTCAGAGCACTAATTCTCTCATTTTTTAATGTGAGCGATCTCGCTATCGAATTTCCAGAAGAACATATATATAAAAAAAAGTTGTATTTAGGTCTATTCCATTTTAAACAAACGAAATGCGTTGCGTAAAAGAACTTTCCATGTTAAAATATTTGATGGGTAGAGTAGTTTGTGTGGGATTTGATTGTTATTGCATGTATCTATTGCATGCTGAATGGGTAGCTGGGAAAGCAGCCAGGATATTCATTCTGACGGTTGCAAGCCCGTGAAAATACAGAGCAACAGTTACTCCAAGGGAGTAGATAATAGATAAAAATTCTTAAAACTACCGTGGGAGAGAGAGCAGAAAGAGGGTATAGTGTGAAAGTTTGGGCCGGAACTAGGGAAGTTCCGCCAGGAACGCAGAATCACCTGTATACAACTCTCATTGTTGAGACACTAAAATTTTTCAATTACTCGTATACGGAAGATAAACATTACGAAACTATTTTTATTTATTTACTTATTCCTCGGGGGGTAGTCTATCTCAGAAGATTACGATTAGCATAATTCTATGTTTCAGGAATGCGCTTCGAATCCACCCCCCAGAGGCGGTTTTTTGGGCGGGCGAACTATACCTTGTCCACAGGTCCACACATTAATTAAAGTATATGTAACACACATGTACGTGTGTGTGTGTGTGTGTGTGTGTATGTATATATATATATATATGTGTGTGTATATATGTATGCTAAATGTAAAATATTTTTGAACCAATGTTTCCAATCCAAATAATAGAGCCCCACGGCTCCAACTTGCCAAGGGCTCCATAAGAACAAATTCCGCCTGTGTCACCTTCTACACATCAGTGGCTATGCCCATAGTATATTCTATGATAACAATTGACTGAATGTGCTGTTCAAGTTTCACTTTCTTGGAAAGAGAATGCGTAAGACTCTCTTAGTGTTCCAACGAGACGGGACTCGACTCTTTGAAGCGAGACACGATACAATACGAAACGTTTTGTGAAATGTCTCGTTTCGTGTCTCGAAAAATACAAACACAGTTTCTGAATTTGCTTAAAAATTTATTAACTCGGAATAGATTATTTGGCTTCGAAATGTATACCATCTTTTATTATTTCAAATGATCGAAATAATTCAATGTTTCAAATCCTACAAAGAACAGGGAATACCTAAATAATTTTTTAAAAATGATTCTTACAAACAGCTTTCACTTCCATTTTTCAATCGATTCAAGTTTAATTATTTTGTGATAGTGCTCCAGATTCAAACACAAATGTAAAGCATTCATTGAGATCAGTGTTTCAGAAGATTTTATTCCGGGGGCTGGTGGAGATATCTACGTATAAAAATCCTGTTATAGAAGTACAAGTAGAAGTGGCAATTTTATCAGTAACTAAGTATTGTTTCATGGTCTTTCTTGTTCCGAACCAAGACTAGGGATGCGCACGAGACAAGATTTGTGGCTGTCTCGTCTCGAAAATGTGCTGTAAAATTGATGTCTCGACTCGAATTTGTATATTTCACTATTGGAAGAGCTGTGTCTCGACTCGAATTTTGTCAGGAAATTCTGTCTCGACTCGTCTCGTGCGCATCCCTAACCAAGACAGAAACGTGTCAGCCTTTCTCGATACTGAGTTTTGAAAAGATGCTGATTTGACAACAAAATTTATCTTTTTTATTGTTTTATGATGTTATTCGAAGCTAAATCATTTTTTAAATGGGAAAGTTACATAGGCCTCCTTATTTGTTGAAGTGGCGCAAGGGGTTCTGAAAAAAGTATATCAGAATAAATGGGGAAATCTTGCCTTTCGACTGTACTGACGGTATTGACAAATGTTCCTATCGAAGTAATTACTGGTTCAGTCGAATCTAAGCAGTCGTTGCTGGAAGATTGCAGTCGTGTTGTGTATTGTGCTACCAAACAAAATTGGTTAAAAGTTGTAATTTTAACCACTTGGTATAACAGCTCTTTTGTGGACCTCAGCCTTTCTGGTGTTGCCACGAGACGAGACAGAAACATTCGATACGAGACGAGACGGGCAGATCTTTTCTAGACGAGACGACACAGCCAGAAATCTCGTCTTGTCTCGTGGCAACACTAGACTCTCTAGATATATCAGTAAAAGGAATGACAACGTTCCTCACGGAGCACGTGTTAGCTCTCAGCCTCTTTCTTTCACTGATGTTTGTTTACATAGTAGATGAATATATAGAGAGTAACAAAAGGATGAGATATGCAGATTCTCCTGAAACCACATTAAAATTGTAGCAGTATTTGGAGCTTGTTATAAATGGATTTACCGGGGAACTAAAATAATTCTTGGAATTGATCATACAGTATTGATATAAAAAAACATGGAAACAAGTAAAGACAAAGAACTGAAATCGTGAATTTGTTTTCAAAATACAGAAATCTCGAAGGAATATCTGTTTAGCCGACTTTAATTGTAAACGAATTTTGAATAAATTTTCATCCCTTGAATTCTTATACATAAAAAATAGAAATCTTTCTTTTAGCGTACGAATGAGAGGCTTTAGGAAATGAGGTGAAGATAATTAAAATGATACTGTCCTTTACAAAATTTAAGGGGAAGACCATGATCGAAAAAGCATCAGTCAAACTATAAAGGTCAATGGTAGCTTTTGTCATTTCTTACGACCACTATATGCACCTTATTGCGAAAAATTTATTCCTATTATAAAACCGCTATCGTTCAATAAATGTCAAATTTAATAGATCTTGAGAGATGAAATTGTCATTACCTCTGTCGCATAATATATTCTAGCTTTGGGACCCATGTCATTATATGACTTTCACGATAAGTGACAAGAAGAATATAAATCCCAAGTTCAAAACGTAAGGAAAGAAACCGGCTGTTCGCCCTTCAAATTATGAAAAATGTACCAAAATGGTTGAAATTATGATTTTGTATTTCTTTACGAGAAAGAAGAATAAAAATAAAAATTGGATCAATTATGTATGTATAAGGCCACTATCTTCTTCAAGTTACTAAACTAACTTCAAGTGTTTTAACCATTTTTGACACATATCTCGAAAACTTTTAGTGAAATTAGAGGCAAGAATACGTGGTTGATAATGAGCTTTTTAATTATGTCACAATACTTTTGAACTTTACCTTATGAAAAATGGCATATTCCGAAAATAATTCAGTACCACCCTAACCTGAATTTTACCAAAAGATTAGCGAAAGTGATACGGTGTGCGTCGTCCAGGATTTAATTCCCGGTGTGGCACTCAAACATTGCTGTGTTGACCAAACATCGAGAGAAAAGTTGGGAAACTAAAAGATAGCGGACTTCAATCTAGACAGCCGGCTACGTTGGGTGTAGTTGTGCTGACCACTAACATAAGCCCGCTGCAGATTCAGATCACAAGGGACTGTTGCGCCAGGAGTTTATATATATATTGGTGTTATTATTTTACCTTACCTCTCAGTAGCGTAAGTAAGGACGAATGGGCTTCCCCGCAAAAATGTTAAACGGACCCCTTCTATCCACATCCATGAGTCACGTAAAATTTACAGAGAACAGTTTTGACTTTCTATGTTCTATCTAGTGAGTCACAACTTGCTCATATGCAAAAAAAATGCACATTATTATTATTATTATTATTATTATTATTATTATTATTATTATTATTATTATTATTATTATATTGTGCTATAGTTTTCGTCTATTCTGCTGTACCAACCTCGAGAGTCTACGACATCCGACATTTTTAATGAGGTGTAGTCGCCCCATTTTTTGTTGTTTGGTTCGATGCTGGTTTCACTGTCCTTTTCCCACCTTTGAAATACATAAGCATGGCAGATCGCGAAAACTCGACAAGTCGCGCTGTTTCCGAAATGAAGCTCCCAGCCATTTACTCACCCTGATATATCGTCGTCCTTCCCCATTCAAGGCACAAGCACCACACTGACTAATCGAGTGAGATTCTTGTCACGTTTGGCGCGCGGTTGCGTTATGCCTTGTAGCTCTTATCTCTGCACAATGATTTCGTTCAAAAAGTAGCGAGTGGTCATAATGTTTTCGCTAGTCAGTATAAGTTTTGTTAGCATTTAATTTACTAAATAATCGCTCAGGTGTTACCGTCTTCACAGGTAAAAATGAGATATAGTTGGAACATCACATAATTTTTAACATCCTAACATTATAAAGTTTAACTTCGAAACTGAAATGGGCTTCTCAATGTTGCGGGCTCTGCAGGCCCTTTAATTGCGCCACAGCATTCTCTCTACTCAGAAGGATAGGGACAAATAGAAAAATCAAAATTCATTCTGTCCATTTTTCAAGCATCATACACTTCAGGAAAAAAAAAAATCATATAATACTGACATGTAAGAAAATATTGGTATTGTTTGTTTTCTGTATACAAAGAACCAGTTAGGTATTTTATCTCATATTCTGGTAATAATCGAAAAAAAAAAGAAAAGATCTTTATGTGATAAACGGACGAAAAAGAATTTGTCAACGCGATGCGAATGACGTTCTCTGCAACCTAATTCACGTTTTTCGTACAAAAACTCTATTCCTACCTGCAAAAAGAAAAGATTTCTGTTACCCGTCAATGGTTGAGATTTTGCCCTGCGGCTGAACAACACGGCTTGTAAAAATAGACTCTGACTGACTGCAGGTGCACGAAGGAAAAAAAAAACTGTTGGATTCCTCTCCCCGCCCACTTCAAGTGTGGATATCCTGGACACATTCAAACTGAGCGGTACGATCTTTCAGTTCTTCCCAGTAGAGGTACCAGCAGTGATTGCTAAATGAAAAAGTGAGCATCTGGTGGCGAAAAGGCGAAGTGCTCGGACAAGGGGGTGGGCACAGTAACCTTAAGTAGAGATTACTGTGCAGTAACATATAAAATTTCAATCAAATACTTTCCATTACTCAATAAAATTATTTGGTTCCGAGCTTTAAAAAAAATAATAAATAAATAATTGCAACAAATCTAAACATGCTAAAATGGAAAATAGTTTTTGTATTGGCATGGTTAACACTGTGAAACCTAAAGGCTGGAATATATGAAATCAAAGTGTACACACATATCTATCTCTCTATTTATCTATATATCTTTCCATCTCTCTCTCTCTCTCTCTCTCTCTCTCTCTCTCTCTATATATATATATATATATATATATATATATATATATATATATATATATATACAGACACTATAAAGCAAGTGGGCTGATAGTATACAATAGTGTCGGGGATGGTGACTCCTTTACATGGAACTTTGCTTGTCGTGTAAACATTATTTGATATTACTGTCTTCATCTTCCACGTACTTATGAGCAATTTACTGTATATTCGTGTATTGAAACTGGTGAATCAAATTTCAATGTTTCAGAATGTAAAAAAAAAAAAAAAAAAAAAAAAAAAAAAAAAAAAAGCCAGGGTCGTGAAGCCTTAGACAAAAATGAAATGAAATCTTTGAGTTTTACGTCCCACGGTTATGCCGGTTAGGCTAAAGGAGACAGTGATGATGAGTAATAAATGAAATGGTGGAATAAAGAAAGTGGGAGAAAACGGGAGAACCCCGAGAAAACCCACGCACACGGTGTTTGTCCACCACAAAGTTCACTTGGCGGGGCTGGGTTCGAACCCGAGACCCCAAGCACCAGAGGTGAACGCTCTACCACTGAGCCACCGCGGTCCCACACACATTCAATGTTTGTCCACCACAAAGCTCACATGGCACTAACCGAGATCGAACCGACTACCACATACACCAGAGATGAAGGCTTCACGGTGTAGCTACCGTGACATTTCTTGTCTTGTGTTTTCTGAGTAATACTTGTAACTTAGTTGTATCTTGATTCGCATGGTGCAGCCTGCTACATTTTACTTTTGTTTCCAGGGTATGCTGCTATATTTTTTACGAGACAAGACGAGACAAAACGAGACGAGACGAGGCGGGACAGAACCTCTCGAGACGAGACACGAGACGGGACGAGCACATTTTTTCGAGACGAGACACGAGACGAGACATGCTTTGCACGAGACGAGACGAGACAGCCTGAAGTCTCGTCTCGTCTCGTCTCGTGGCAACACTACTCAGCACTGTTTTCAATTTACAAAATATACAAGTAAGAAGAATGATAACACGCCGTTTCTAACTTAAGTACAACCCAACAATACTTTTAACTACTTGAACAGTCAGAATTCCAACTCAATTTCCACTTGAAGCACAGAGAACTCAATTCCCATTTGAACATTCAGAAGTTCCAGACACAGATGAACCTTCCCAATGAGTGCTGGTACGAAAGAGTGTAGAATTTGCATTGACCATTTATATTTTGAATAATAATTACGGGACACCTGGGCCATTTTTGCTTAAAAACGGGACATTTGGGCGTCCCGTTTGAGAATCATATAGAAATGGGACAACGGTGGAAAAAGGGACTGTCTCGGCTAAAACGGGACGTCTGGTCACCTTGTGGTAGGGACGTGTACTGTAACCCCGTTGGCAGGTTTTGAGAGAACTGGCAACACTGTTTGCTATATCAAATGCTTGTTCTTGGAAAAGAGTGTGTGGCCGGAAGCAGCGGCGTGCTTCTGTAATCTAGCTTTCCTAGAGGCCAGGAACTGTGTAGTAACGTGACTCCATTCGAAACTCCAAACTTACTTCGGTAATCACAAATTCCGCGGGGTACCAGAGTTGCTGCTGGTTCGCAAAGGAGACACTTTCACAGATACCGAGAACAATTTAAATAATTAAACATAATCTGACCCCGGCCGAAGAGTGGAGTAAACACGCGAAACCGGTTTCTTTTCTTTTTGATTTTAATTAACATTATTTAACGTACGATTTGGTTTGTTTAAGGGATGATTATGAATGGAAATAAAAATCGCTTGGAGACAAAACAGAGCCAATAAAGGGTTACTGATTGGCAGCACAATTGATAACCAATTACTTTTCACGATGTGATGTTTCGATTATCCGTAGTTTGAGAATGAGTTTCTTGCGAGGAACAACAATTTAATTGTTTATTATATCGTTATGCAGTAGAAACATAATAATAATAATAATAATAATAATAATAATAATAATAATAATAATAATAATAATAATATTGGTAAAAATAAATGTAAAGAATTTTCGCAAATAGGAAACTAGATGAACATAATGCTACATACAGTATTTTTATTTTAAATTGTAATTTCCTGCATATGATTTACTTGTTGGGATGGTAAAAGTAGAGCCTTTAACACACAGTTATCGTAAATAAAATCATGTATATTTTTCTTTGCCATAAATACGAACATACAATGAATGATAATTTTTTGATATTTCAAATTGTCATATATTTGAAATATCAAAACATTAGTTTCGTTTCCACAGCCATTCTTTATTTTATTTTCTTTCCTTGTTTTAGTTGTTTTATGGTTAATAAGTGATACGATACCATCAACCAAACACATTTGAAATATTATCGTTCTCTGTAAAATAACATGTAACCTCAATCACAATGTTGTCAATGGTGCCTTGCACATGGAAACACTGTCCATGATATGGACTGGATTAATGACGTCACCAGATGACGTATGCTCTCCACAATTCTGTAGCGTCGTCAACGTAACAGCTCTCGTCATTGCACCTCTCGGCGCGTGTCATATGGTAGCCACTGACATAAGTTTATGATCATGTGTTCACACTCCTGCCATCTATAAGCAATAGCATGAAGCATGTACCGTCAGCAAAGAAACCAGCTCTTGTTTTATTCAGATTTACCGCATTCTGGAACCAATTTGAATACAAGACCTTGTGAATCACCGAAGATTTTTACAAGAATTCACTTTAAAATTAACGATTAGACAATTCTAAGATATAAACTCATTGATTCAATTTGCATGTGATACAATCAGAGCTCTGAAATAAGATTCTGTTGTCTCCTTTTTCCATGAGTTGTTGAGGGGTTTTTCCTTTTTATTAACAATTTTCTTAATTTGTTGACCTTAATCTTTAAACTAGATCGTGTTCAGCTTAAATGGGAATGTTAAAAATTTAGTTTATAACTAACAGATGTTTCTCGTGTTATCGTATAGAATATCTTTAACCCGTGCTCTGCCTGTGCCAATTGCGCTGCGTCTCTCGTTCTGAATTGGTTGAAGATTATTGGCCTTTGTCAACACTGAACTTACAGTATATGAGACATGAATCTGCACTTTAAGATGGAATCTAAATCATCATAATATGTTCTATGCTCTCCTACAGAGAATCAACCCACGAGCACTTGCACCCACGCATTAGCCACAAAAGTTGCCATGAAGGTACAGTGTATATTGAATTTGTGTAGTCTATATTCACTGAAAAAGAAAACTTCGCATATCAAATATTGAGCTTTGTAATCAGTGATTCAGGAGCAATATGTATTAATCATTACACTTTCCCCCATATCTTTGGGATGAAATTTCCGAAGTTCATGAAAGCGATCGAATGTGAAACTCACTACCATATATTGAAATTTTCATGAAAAAAAAAAGCAAATAAATGAAAGTGATTTTCGGTTTTGATAATCGATAATGATAAGTGTATATACCATCGAATAAAAGCATTCCCAGGCGTAAATCTAAGATTAAGCAAAACGATCAAATTCTATCTGTTCAGTTGATTTGGAAGGGAAAGGGGATAAACATATATTTATCGAAGTTACAGAATTGTTTAAATAATACGATTTATTTTTTGGATCAAAAGATTCAATATATTTTAATCAAAAATTTTCTTTTAGGCTTTATATCTGGAGAACTATATATAGCGTAGCCAAACCCAAACTATCAGTTAACTCAGTATGATGTGCTTATTCCTTAGAAAATACGAAAATTCGATTTGGGGGCCATTCAAAAATTTTGTGGCCCCTGATCCAAAAACTAATTATTGGCCAAGATTGTAATCTTTTGATCCATTTTTGGTTTTTCTAAAATTCTTGATTTATTTCATCTTAAACTAGTATATTTGTGGCAAGATCTTTAGAAATACAAAATGCAAAGAACATTATGCATACTGTAATTAATTCAATTATATAAAACAAATTATACACGACGTATCAAAATCAGGGCGGATCGCCCCGATCGCCTCCCCCCAGAAGAGGAAGCTTTCTTATTTTAAATATATAAATAAAATCCGTCCCAAAGTTTGGAGCCCTTAAAAGTAGCAGTATGACAATCCACCGCCCCCCCCCTCCAGAAGTCGGTCGTGGATTCGCCCCTGATCAAAATACATATAATTCGTCATTTATTAATTCATTGAAGTCAATGTTCCAGTTCAGGATCAAGGCTATATGAGACAGGAGTTACTCAGTAGTGGCATTCAAATAATTTAACAACCAATTCTATGACTAGTATAGTAAGTGTCTTAGCATTAATATTATTTCTATATGCCTATAATATGCATTTGTATATTATTATAATTATTTATCCCAACAATACCAGCAACAGTAACTAGAAATAAGCCATGCAGCGTGCTTAAATTGACATTTTGTTGGCAAAACTTACTACGTGTAGTAATAGCCTCCCGTAGCCTAAAATAAGCGGATGAGTCCTGGATTCAAGAAACAATGGCGCATCTTCGAAATTGTTGACCTTCGATAAGAATGAAATATCGTCACGGGTTAATTTTAGTGCTTCTAGTATCGGTGGCGGCTAATGTTAGTGTTGCAGCGTTGCGCAACGACCAAAGTATTTCAAGAAAAAAATATTATTATCAATAGTAGTAAAGAACAGAAAAATACGTTTAATACTTGAATATATACACTTTAAATAACTTTTTTTTTTTTACTTCTGTAACTGTCCGTTTCGTTAATTCGTTTTAAAAAGCGAAAAATAATCCGTCACAATAATTTATATTGTGTTGCAGCGAGCATACAACGACCAGATTCCTTCAGCGCGGGAATTGGAGCGAATGTTAAGTTTCCTTTCCCCTATCTCAGAAGTTAAAGGGACTGGTCGTTGCAGTGCTTCTGCAACACAGCACGGTTTCCAGTGAACGAGAAGGTTTTTCACGCTAAATAAGATTTCTCAAGTTTCTTTCACTAGCAATTAACAAATGGAATTTGTTTTTATGCATTCATATTTTTAAATTACGGGACCATACTGAAGCAAATCAATATAATGACAATTAAGAAAAGTGATTGCAAAATTACAAAATAAGAAAAAAATATCTAGTAGAGGAGAAAACAAATGAAGGTAGATACGCATTTACAAGTTAATTCTTAGCTTTGTGAACCAAATATTAATAAGTCAGTATGTAGAATCGCTCCCCCTTTCTGTGGATAGTATTCTAGTATAAACATATTTCTTTTATAAAATAAGTATATTTTATACTCTTGATAATTTCCACATAAAACTGTATGATGGGGAACGCCACATTGAATTTGGGACTAGTTAGCAATGCTGAGAGGCGTAGCCACGAGGGGGGTCCACCGGGTCCGAAACTTTTGGAAACTTGACTAACATTTGTAGACTTTCTTAACGAATTATACTTGTTTAACAGAGAAACGATTGATGTAGGCTAAATATTTTATTTTACGCCTCATCATGTGCTCTTCTTTTCTTATAAAATAATCGTTCTATAATTTTTTTCTAAAATTATAGATGACAGTAAGTAAGAATTACTTATCGTCTTTTCGGGTGCAGTATAAGACAGGTTCCATATTATGTAGACGTATTGGACCTCCCTCAAATACTTTGGACCCCTCCCAGTTAACATTTCTGGGTGTAGAACTGGCAGTGCTGTTTGTTTTGATGTTCTTTGATTTTTTGGCTTCTGTTACATGCTGATCCTTCATCTGGCGGGTTTCGAGATTTCCTTTCCAGAACACATCACATTGGTAAGCATTGTATCGCCTCATGTGGAAGTATATTGTGCTCATCGTGCATTGCGTAATAACCAAGATGGATGATTTGGAATGTAGTTTTTTTTTCTTTTATGCATATGTGTGTGTTGATTTATGAATATGTGCCATTCGGAATTCATATACCAGTACCTATTTTGTATCAGCTGTTTTGGTTTTTATTTATTAGATTTAATTTTACTGTGTGTGCTTTAATTCTGTAAATAACCAACAAATTCTGAATGAATTGTATACAATGACTTCTGTAAATAACTTACAAAAAACATTGACCAGCTTTCAACTGAGGAAAAATTAGCAATTAAGGCTTAGACAAAACAAGCAAAGGGCAATTCAGGAGAGCGTTCGAAAAAAAATACAGTTTAAATTTACAGGATATCTTATGGCAGTAGTGTTGTTTGCACCAGATACATGTCCTCAATTTATTTTAAATTTTCCTGGATAAACTGTGGATAAAGTGTGTTCAATGTACATTTTTTATAACACTAATCTCTGCTACGAACTCTCTTCAGTCAACGCTGAAGAGGAATTCGGATCACTGTCAGGGACTGAGTTTGCTAGAATGAATCGTTCGCAATAATCTAGAAAAAAATATTTAGTGAATCTACAAAGCTTCTGAAATTAATATTAACTGTACCTATGGCGCCAGTAAAAGACGAAAAGTTTTTTTCCACATGAGAAAGAATTGACACTTTCAAGGAATTGAATGTCCCAAGAAAGGTTATCACCATTGGTTATGCTTTCCATCGAAAAAGACCTGACAATAAGAATACCAGAGTTCAACCAGCATGTATTAGACAGATTTGTTCTAATCAGAGAGAGGAGAATGAACTTACTAATTAATTAAGGTGATTAATCGGATAAAATGTTCTGCATTTTTTATTTTTTAAAAACAGAATTTTATTTAATTTAACATGTCACATAACATTTGCATCTAAAGTTATGCTGATTAGTGAATGAGTCAACTTTATATCTTCTGTCTCTTATCGTTCGTTCTGCAACACCCGAAACCACAATCCACCGACCGCCACTGTCTAGTATGCTGTTAAACGCGCTGATAGGAAGACTGGAAGCTGTGGCGTGCTTCTGTAATCCAGCTTGCATGGAAGTCAGAAACCGTGAATAGAGTAGGCCCTTGTACCTGAACCAAATCACCAATAGTGATCGTAGGGCCTGCGAGGTATCAGAGTGGCTGCTGGTATTGAGATGATGTAAGACTAATAGTTAAAGAGTCTGACTCCGGATGTAGAACTGAGTCTGCTCCAAAGCGGTTTGTTTTTAACATTGATAATCAGATTTTGAAAATTACTTTTCTAAGTATAAAAAGGATATATCGCATTTCAAGGGTACACATTTTATCATCTCTTTCAATCTTCAATAAGAAAGCAAAAGTCTTCCTTGTGCTCATCCAACCGAGGAATGTCGTTGGAAGCAATCAGATAAGAAATTTTGCAGATGTCCACTCAGCCGTGGAGCCAACACTTCTTGTTATCTTTCGATCAGCGTTTTTCTTCTAAGATCACTATAAACATTCTCCAAGGAAGTGATTCCTTGTCACGCATTAAAAATAACAGGAAATCACTAACTAGTTCATTTTTAAAATACTGATTCTATTTCGCAGGTAGTGAGGTGTATATATAAAGGTACCATTATATATGAATCTCCAAACTTCACTGCTATTCCAGTTAAAGTTGTCTAGTATATGTTTCAAATAAATATTCTTGTTTTGAATTTCTTATTGCTGATCATTGGGAATAGTTTATAAAAGTGTAGAAATACATGGACGTTCAAGTTAGGGCTTTACGTTGATTGACATAGAACAAAAAACGATAATACATAGCTAAAAACTGTATTTTTAGAATTGAATCAACTTCTCAATAAAATATATAATCTCTACTCTTAACATTCTTCTAAAACCGAACATTTTTGAAATTTACTAGTACCTCTGGTTTCATTATTTATTTCCATTAAGCAAAAACGGCGAGAGATACCGAGAAATGTTTTAATGGAATCGATTAAACGTCCCAACAATACATGCTATCTACTCCGTTAACCTTCTATTGAAACCGGGAGTGTTAAAATCAACAATTTCAAATTTTAACGTTGATAGCCGTACCATAAAAACGGTAATAGGTAGGGACGAACGGTTTTTGGAAATCGGTTCAGCGTTTCAAGGAATCATATTATTTGCGCTCGTAGCACTCTACAAAACCGGAAGAGTTTAATTTTTCTTACTTCTTTTAAAATTTGATTACCGTAGATCAGAAACTGTAAAATATAGCGAGTAATGACTTTCTAATACAGGGCCATCATTTGGGAGGGCAGGGAAGCAATTGTTCCTACTTAAGTTTGAGAAATACATTTTTTAAAATGTAGCCTATACTAATATATAACAAAAAACGTCAAGCTCTTGTCGGAGCATAATCTTGCCTCTCTGACAGAATCTGAAATGCCGCCACTGTTCTCATATGGATTCAATGTCCCAAGAAAGGAACGTATTTATTTCTCTATCCTCAAAGTTTTACATTAGTTATACTTATTTATATGACAAGCTGTTGTGGGCCCTGTAATAAGACAAAAATATTTACTTTCACAATTTAATGCACGTTAATCACATCTCAGGTGCGTTTTAATCTAAATATATAATATGTATTGCACTTTCTAGAAATCAGTTTTCCTTAGTTTATTCCCAATTAGACTAGTGCATAAATTTTGAGTTCCTTTTTCAAATCGAAGTATTGCTTTTTTTTTTTTTAATGCCAACTTCCGTCTGCTCTTGTATTGTAGCTCCGAAAACTTGGGTCCTCTTTGATACTTCGTATTGCAATTCACATGCTTATGTCCAATCAAGTGCGAAAAGTCTTTGTTTTACGCTTCGCAGAATTTATTCGTACGTGATAGACAACATTCATTCTATGCTGGCAGATATGATGCCATTACCGTTCGGTTCCTCAATTAGTTACTGAGTTCGACAAAAGACTTCCTCACATAAGTCATAATAATCTATCAAGTCTGTATGCTGTTCCTCATTCTTCAGTATGCTCTGCAATACGTTCTACATTACATATATATCTCAGGCCACTTTCAACTTGGTTCACTGCTGGAAATGCTAAGCACAAATCATTCCACTACGTGTACGCACTGATTTATCTTCCTTGTATACAGCTCGTGAATCTAATGCTTGAATCTTCCTCCACACAGACTGCGACAAAAGGTAGAAACAGCCTTTCACATTTACACTCGGTCCGAAACTTTTTTTAAAGCATTTATTATCGCCATTTCGAAGCCCATCCAATAGTCAAAGAGTCAAGTATTATACTTAGAGAAACATTTTTGATACTATGTATCTCTTATCTCTCTGAATAGTATAAATTTTAGCAATATTGGGTAGGGATGGCCAAAAATTTTCGGATCCGGATATCCCGGACCCAATGAGATCCGGATCCGAATCTTGTCAGATCCGGACCTAGAACCGGACCTCGGATCCAAATCTCAGATCCGGATCTCGGATCTGGATCCGAAATTCGAATCTCAGATCTTGATTCGTATCCAAACCTACATCTGAAATTGTGATGATAAAATTGAATATCTAAAATTCGTTAAAACTTTTTTTCGGATTCACTAATATAGTAGGTTGCTGTGCTTCCATAACACGTCTGTGCTACCTTTGTTCTTTATTTTATTTTAACCTTGCAATGTTCTTTACATGTTGCACTTTCTGACGAAGTGTAGTAAAATGTTTCCAAGTTTGATTTCTTCCCATTTCAGAGTATAGTGAACTGTCTGAAAACTGATGTAAATGGTAACAAATTCTTCTGTTTAGCTCCTCTTCAAAACTTAATGTTAGCTTCACATTGAAAATGTTTATTTTATTCTTAGAAAATAAACTTTACTATTTTTTCATATACGAATGAAATACCTTTTAGATAAGACCCTTCTAATCGCAGGAATACTAGACAAAACAAACTCTTTATTAATTGTAGTTTCTGACTCACTAGAGTCCAACAAATGTAATAATGAATATCTTTCACTTCGAAGGTACAACAACAAATAAGACTGGTTGGCGTGGAACAACAGTAGATTTTTAAACATACACACGAGAATTTCAGGAAAGCGATATGGTTATGTAGTATTATTAGTATTAATAAAAGTGTTCGTTGTGTGACTTTATCACGTACTTTATGGCTTGCCCTTCTGAGGTTGAGAGTTTGTTGAAGGAGTAAATATAAAAGAGATTTCTGTTATTTTTCTTCACCCTCAGGTTTCTTTTATCATACATGGCAGGACGTAACCAAAACATATTCATGCATCGTATCATTGAAGCGTTTTGTGTTTTGTATATTAAAGTGTTCAAAAATATTTAACATGTTTGCATTTGTTCATGTGATCTCAGGTTCAATTCTCGGTGGGAACACACATGAGACAATTGGAAGCTAAAACAATATAAAAATAGTATTTAAAAGTCAGTAAATTGATATTAAAACTTGAGCTATCTGTTGGGACTGTAAGGCCGTAGTTAAATTAACCCACACGTTTCGTAAATATATATTATGTCGTTATTGTTTATTTACTATAAGCTACCAGATACATCCTCAGAGGCCACTTTACACTGTAGTAATCAACAGATGATAACAACATTGGAAAAGGAATGAAAGGAAGGTCTCCAGAGCCTTAGATCAAGGTACTAACCTAGCATTTGCCCAGTATTTTGAAACGGAAAATTTTCCGATTCATAAAAACATACTCCACTTATTCCTACATCGTTGTTTAGCCGTGATGTGAGGAGGAAAATTTTCTTCTATATTTTTCCGGAAAATTTTCCGTTCTTAAATATCAGTGATCAAGTAACAATTCCTCAGTATTCATAAAATTGATTGAATTTATGTATAGAAATGTCAAAAATGGAAAGATCGTATAAAGAATTTGAAAATTTTCATGGCTCACACACTTTTCAGTACTATGTAGGAACAAGTGAAACAATGTTTCATAAATCGAAATATTTTGTGTCTTGTATGAAAAAATTGAAGAAATTTTTAAGAGTCGGAAAATTTTAATCATTTTGAAGCAAAAAGTAAAACAACTTTTTGTGAATCGGAAAGTTTTATTGCTCTGTAGAAGCAAATTTAAGGAATTTTCAGGAATCGGAAAATATTCATCACGATGTAGAAACAAGTGAAAACACTTTTCATAATTCGAACAGTTTTGGATATTATATATAGTGATATTAGGTGGAAAATTTTCCACTATATTTAACTGCACATTGAGATATACAATTCCTGTAGAGGAAACTTAGACAGCAACAAATTATAATTTTCTAATTAGATTTCGGGAACCAGAAAATTTTCTAATATTTCAAGTTGGGAAGTAAACATTTACATAGTGTTTCTCTCTCTCTCTCTCTCTCTCTCTCTCTCTCTATCTATCTATCTATCTATCTATCTATCTATCTATCTATCTATCTATCTATCTATCTATCTCTATTATATCTACTTATTTCTAAATGTTGCAGAGTGTAAATCTATACAAGTAGTAAAGCTATGAGAAAACCGTCTTATGCGTATTAAACTGACGAAATCTAATATTGTAAGATCAAAGGTGGATTCTGTGGGAAGAACGCATTGAAGTTTTTGAAACATTCTTAAAATGAAGAATCCTTAAATTTTCATTTCATGAAACTTTTTAAGACAATATTTATTACCAATAAATTCTACGGCTAAACAACGATGTAGGAATAAGTGGAGGATGTTTTTATGAATCGGAAAATATTCATGACTTTTAATAAATTGAAATTTTAATTAATAGAATGGGATGTACTCTACGAACTCATGTTCTCTGCTCTTTGCATACACACACACACACACACACACACACACAGAGAGAGAGAGAGAGAGGAGTTGAATTGAGTTGGTTTTGAAAAAATGAAATGAAATCTTTAAGTTTTACGTCCCACAGTTATGCCGGTTAGGCTAAAGGAGACAGTGATGATGAGAGATGAGTGAAATGGTGGAATGAAGAAAGTGGGAGGAAACAGAAGAACCCCGAGAAAACCCACGAGCACGGTGTTTGTCCACCACAAAGTCCACACGGCGCTAGCTGGGATCGAACCAGGGACCCCAAGCACCGAAGGTGAACGCTCTACCACTGAGCCACCGCGCCCCCAGAGTTGGTTTTGAGTTTAACGTCCCTTTAACCAGCGAGACTAGATAAGACGGGACCAAGGGACCAACTGATTAACGTGAAATCCGAACTACATGAGCTCCCGCTAGGAATCGAAGCCAGGTCTTCCATGCCAAAGGCGCGTATGCTAACCGCTTTGCAACAAAGGAGCTCGCAGATGAAGAGAGAGAGAGAGAGAGAAAGACTGTGTAAAAGTTTACTTCCCAACTTGAAATATTAGAAAATTTTCCGGTTCGCGAAAGCTAATTGGAAAATTATAATTTGTTGCTGACTAACTTTCCTCTACAGAAATTCAGTTTTGTAGCTGAATGTGCAGTTAAATATAGTGGAAAAGTTTCCAACTAACATCACTATATATAATATCCAAAATTCTCTGGCTTATGAAAAGTTTTTTCCACTTGTTTCTACATCGTGATGAAAATTTTCCGATCTATGAAAATTCCTTTCACTTGTTTCTACAGAGCAATAAAACTTTCCGATTCACAAAAAGTTGTTTTACTTTTTGTTTCAAAATGATGAAAATTTTCCGACTCATAAAAAGTTCTTCAATTTTTCCATATAAGACAGAAAATATTTCGATTCATGAAAAATTGTTTAACTTGTTCCTACATACTACTGAAAATTGTGTGAGCCATGCAAATTTTCAGATTCTTTAAACTATCTTTCATTTTTTTTACATTTCTGTACATGAATTCAACCAATTTTATGATTGCTGAGGAATTGTTACTTGATTACTGATATTTTTTTAGAACGGAAAATTTTCCGGAAAAATATAGCTGAAAATTTTCCACCTCACATCACTACATATATTGTTACAGATGGCTGTGGGTGCTGTTGTTCGCTCTGAGAAATGCATCTTCTTAATAAATCTCTGTTAGAAATTCCATCAGACTAAATATGCTTTGCTGAGTGAGCGTCAGTGAAATGGACATACACCATTTCGCCGTCTAAAATGAAATAAAAATCATAGCTGGCGACAAGAAAATTGGTCAAAACGAGAAGACACCATTAGAGACACATGATCCTAGGTTTTAACCCCTATGGTCTCACTGGCGTCACTAACTGCCTCCAATAAATAATTAGATATATTAGTACAACATGTGGTTATTTTTGATCTCTTGCTTGCTATTACATCCAAAAGTTTCTTTCCTTTTACTTTTTTAATTCAAAGCTTTAAACATACTAAATTTTAGTGCTCGATTCGTGAGAGGAAGGTTGGGATACATCCGTTTGTATTTTTAGCCTACTTCTCGTACTTGAACCACATTCAAAAACTGCAATTTTTGTCATCTAGCATCTTCTTTTCTAAAATTTCATAAATCGTAAAGTATTCTAGTAATCTGTTCTGTGTTTCCATTTGAACAATCTATTTATATTCTTATTCTTTAACTCTGTTTTTTATAGGTATTGCATTTATTTGAATCTGGTCTCTAAACTTACATTTAGACAATGAAAATTCAAAGTATATACGTATATTCAAACGGATGTAAATGCTCCCCAAAGCCATCTCTTGGAAGCGAGAAAAAGTAGTAAGAAAAATCTACCATATACTCATATAACATGATTTTTGATTTACTAATTGATTGTAGAGTTAATGGGCACATAATTATTGATGCGTTTGTTCCCCGTTACGAGGAATTTGATTTTGTATGATTATTTATGTTCGCACCAATTCCTCCGGATATAATTATAGAACCGTGTTAACCGGGGAAATACAAACTTGAGTAGTGGTTCAGATCTACTTATGTCCCGTCTCGCATATCAAAAAAGGAATATGTATTTATCATATATATTAGACAATTTGAATCGAAATAGCAACTTGAGCTTTTGTTGCTTACGAGTTTAAAACTCATATAAACGAATTTTATATAAATCTCAATGCACAGATTTTTTGTTTTAAATATCTAATTTATAATTCAATTTTGGAGATTTATAAATAATTGTGTCTTCATATACCTTTGTACCTGTGAAATCGAATCAGTATTTTAAAAATGAACTAGTTAGTGATTTCCTGTTATTTTTAATGCGTGACAATGAATCACTTCCTTGAAGAAAAAGTTGATCGAAAGATAACGAGAGGTGTTGAGTCCACGGCTGAGTGGACACCTGCAAAATTTCTTATCTGATTACTTCCAAAGACATTTCTCGGTTGGATGAGCAAGGGAAGACTTTTTGCTCTCTTATTGAAGATTGAAAGAGATGATAAAATGTGTACCCTTGAAATACGTTATATCCTATAAAAATATCAGCCACATTCCCTGGAAGAAAGTAGGCGACGGAAGCTTAAATATTTGAAATGTCATGGCAGCCAAATGGTATCCCATACTGTGTAGGATATATACATTTTAAAAGGAAACAAAGAAAGACGAAAAAAGAAGTTTTATGAAGAAATTGCAGCGTTCCTTTCAGATCATTGTATTACACTTATCTGATATTACGAACAGTGATCATAAAGTGATTCTTTAATAGAAAGTAGAAAGTTTTCAAAATTGCGAGCCACACTTCATTATTTCCAGCGGAAACCCTTATGCATTCTATTATATATAGTATACAGGGTGTCTCACAAGTCCCCTGACATACGGTAACTCTATTCTTACAACAGAGTTACAACAAAATGTAAGGGAAGAAACCATTTCCAAATGTGATGTTTTCAATCTAAAGTGATGGAATTTTTTAAATCGGACGAGCCGTTTGGGCTGTACGCATTTTATGAGCCCAATGTTAAACAAAAATGCAACGTTGCCATTTACCTGGATGAACAACATAAGTGAATGAAGTTACTGTCTTTTATGCTAACGTGTCGGTGGCGAGCCCACATTGCAAACAGTAACTTCGTTTACTTATGTTGTGGGTCCAGGTAAATGGCAACGTTGCATTTTCATTTAACATTGGCCGGATAAAGAGTGTACAGCCCAAACAGTTCGTCCGTTTTTTTTTTTAAATCCTTCACTATAGATTGAAAACATCATATTTGGAGACGGTTTTCCCTCTTACGTTCTGTTATTAACTCTCATAACAGAATTACCCTATGTCAGGGGACTTTTGAGACACCCTGTATAAAGAACACGCGGGATCATAGGCGGCCGCACAATGGATGCAGCTGCGATCACATTAATTTCGTGTTCAATTTTCATACAATTCATTCAGTTTTTATGAACTTCTTTTCTATCTTTGGATTATTTTGCTCTATCATCTTGCTCTGTGTTGAAAAGTCAATTTCTGTGACTATAAATTTTGAAGATATCAATAAAGAATTTGAAGCCATTGTTTCATTAAACATCACAATGTTATTATAAAATATCCTGTATTCGTTTAACTTAAGTACTCTTACCAGGGATCTACAATTGAGGGGTTCTTAGATTCATTATTAGTTAAAAAAAAAAAGTAAAATAATATTCAAATGAATTGCATAAATTAAATAGATAAGAGTCTAAAGTAGGTAGGCCAAGGATGTTATAAAATGGAGGATCTGCCCATATGTATCTTCATTCTATTAAATCAATGAAGCCAGAAAATAACCGAGCATCGGCACGTCTGATTGGCTACTCTCCTTTCCGCCATCGTTTGATTGGCTACTTTCGTTTCCGCCATGATTGTTGGCTCAAAACATTGCAATCTTATTGGATGGAGTGGGCAGAGTAGGGGTGGCGAAACTGTGACGTATGGCTTCAAGATTTTGTTGTAAGGGCAGATCCTCTATTTTATAACATCCTTGAGGTAGGCTATTGATTTAAAAATTTAATAAGGTAAATACTAATAAATTGAATCGAGTATAAGCTGTTAGCTTTCAATTGATTTAAGTAAAAAATTAACTAACATATATTTTCTATTGTCAACTCCAATATGAAGTCAAGGGAATTTTAAAAAACACTATTTTAAGAATATAAATATACTGATATACAGGTATATGCTCAAAACTTAGTAAGGTGATTTGTCAGGCACGTATTTTTATATTGCGCGCCCCTGTGCTCTAAATAATTTGCCGCCTCCCTGAAAACGAGCAATATTAGAGTAGAATTCATAAGTTTTGAGGTCGCTGAGATGAATAGTGACAGTTTTAATTCAATTCAACTTCAAGGTCATACTCCACTTTCCAGGGAGGAGGCAAGATTTTAAAAGTAATCGAAAACGACAAATATTAGTGTTGAATTCATAGTTTTCGAGGTCGCTGAGATTAACGGTATTATTTTCCATTATGTTCAAGTTCCTCCTTATCCCTTGGGTGGGGCTGAGAGAGGATGAATTTTTTAAAAATAATCAGATAAGCTAGCCAATTAGTATAACTACAGTAATTAGAGCGAATTAAACACATTAACATATTTTCTTGCGCTTGCGCTGGACTCTGAGAGTTCCTAGTTTTAAATATTACCTTTTTGTGAATATTTAAAAAATCCAAAATTTTGCTGCCCCCTAAATTCTGCCGCCCTGTGCTCGAGCACAGAGTAGCACTTACCTAAATACGGGCCTATGATTTCTAGAACATTTTGACTAACAAAAGTTGTTCTCATTTGAAAAAAAACTTTGACGAACGCTGAACTATACTAATGAGCTCGGAAAAGTAATGTCTTCGATCTTCATATTTAGCATCTAATTTGAATATACCCGTCTCGTTAAAATTCGAATTCGATATTCAATTATTCAACCAGAATAATAAACTATGATAATGGTGAGTTTTTCCGATCGTTACTTCAGTATTTGCCATTTTCTTACATGCAGCTGTCTGCTTTCTATCGTTTGCTATTGCCTTTGTCGTTTTTACATATTCCTAGGGACTCATTCCGGACGGGTTTGCGTGAATGGAACTCAAAATAAGCGTTTTAATTTAGGATAATTTCTTGTTCCAGCTTTTGCGTCACCGTTCGCAGAATTTTGCGAAGATGGTACGGAATGACCCCTCTAGTTTTTGCCGTAGAAATTATAATCCTTTTTGTTTTTTTTAATAAAACTATTCATCTTTTAACAATATTAATGCTTTACATCACAATTTGGAACAGCATTCCTCCATTTTTGACAGTCCATCGTTTTAGTAAATAATAATAATTATCATTATCGTAGGTACTATGCCATTATTGGCAGGTCACTTGCCGCAACTGAGAAGCTTCCATGCTCCACCGTCTTCCGCTAAACTCTTTGTCTTCAGGTACTGTACAATTTTCCCGTTTTGATTTTATCCATTTGTAGCAGTGGCGGAGCCAAGGGATGGTCCGGGGGGGACAGGCCTTTTGCTCAAATTCTTGCCCCCCCTAGTGGTGTCCCCACACAAACTGATACTGCTATGGGTCGACAAACGGTGAGTTGATGGTGTCTACAAGTGAAACTACTACCGAAACATCTCTTGGAAACAGGCTTACCAACTGCAGAATACCGTATGTTGCAATAATCTGTGTTCCGAGTAAAAGCTCCAGGCTCGTTTTTGTTTGTAGTACAGCAAAATCTAATTCATCGAAATCTGTAAGGTGCATGTATTGACCTCACTATCTGAACGTTCCTTTTAACCTCTGTCAATTATCTGGTTATCTTCTTTGTTTTCGACAAAGAACCAGAAAAAAAGCACAATCATTTGGCATTCTCATTCGCTTCGATGTTGAAATTCATACTAAAATAAGAGATACTTACTTACAAATAGCATACTCTGCTGTAAAATATTTCACTTGTGTTGGACGAAAGCAGTCTTCGTAAACTAAGTAATTAATTTCCATTGGTTACGGTGACATAGAACAAATGCATAGTATCCATTAAATAATTTGGTTTTATTATTATTATTATTATTATTATTATTATTATTATTATTATTATTATTATTATTATTATTATTATTATTATTATTATCAACATCATCATCAAATAATCTTAATATCGAGCCGTCTTGTTTAATATACAGTAAAAGAAGAGAGCAAAAGTTTTTATTATTCCCGTCATTCTCTCTGTTGTTCGTATCCCAATCGTTCGAGAAAATTAAGATATTTGAATACTACCAACACCTACTCTTTGCTACTGATACTGGTTCTCCTTCTGTTTTCTAATGCTCTTGGCCGTTGTCAACTCTGTAGAAACCTTCTGCTGCGATGTTAACAAGCGATACTAGCGATATTCAAGGAAAATGGAGTTAGCGCTTGGTGAATCTATACTACTAACTAAAACCTGGAGAAATTAGGCTAACAAAAACCAGTGATTCTTTATAAATAAATCGTTCAGAAACATGTTCTTTTAAACGATTTTAACTGTAACTTAATCCCAAAACTGCTACTACTAGAGAAATTCCGAAGTTTATCACATAGTAGTGCTATAATCTCCTGATTACTAAGCACAAGGTAAGATACCGAGATGATACAACTTGGGCGCAACAATAATGCTATTTTGTGTAAAAGTGGTAGTTACTCCCGTGACTAGCTTGTATCATTCCGTTATCTGATGTTTAGTAATCAGAGAGATATCAGGAGTTTGTGGAACTGGTCCATATACAAGTTCCAAATATTCCAGATATTCCATTCAGTAATTTCAGTCTGTGAATGCCCACTTTTATCACAGATTTATATTTGTTCTTCGTCAAAATATGCATTTCTGAGAAAATTAAGTATTAAGCATTTCTGAGAAAATTACATTGTAGGAATTATGCAGTACAGTAAATCAATGGTGACATGAATTTTCAACAGGATATACTAATTAATGTCCCTCCTTCAAATCTAATCTCAAAACAAACAATATTAATTTAGCATCGACTACAGGATAGTAGCGTTAAGACTTCAACTACTTCAACTACATTTGAATTTATTTTAAGGCTTCGAAACATCCGAGGCTCAGGGGATAGAAATGAGGGAAATGAGTCAATAGGGCCATACAAATTTTCTTAGGGACACCGAGGAAGAATTTTAGTAAATTCCTCAATCGAAATATTTACAGACGAGAGATCCTGAGCTTTGAATATTCGATGTGGGTGTGAAGTGTTTGTGTATTTGAATTCACGTCAAATTCTTAAAAAGAAACTAGTGAAGGTAATCAAACGAAAGAAATGCATGCACATTCGTCTATACAAAACTGAGTTGTTCTTTCATTTCATGTATTATTTACAATTGCAAATTAATTGTAATAAATACCACAAAGCCTGAAAAGCGCAATATTCAATTTGAAATACCTTGTATATTAATTATTGTACAAATAAAGAAACTTTTAGCTAGATCTTAAGAAATCAACATAATTAGATAACTGAAATTCCAGTTGATTTCAAAGAAAACAGAAAAATAATCTCAAATATAAATAAATGAACTAAGCAACAAAGATGGCGAGGTATACACAGTGGAGTACGGAAAAGTTCCTTTAGGGAGCCCAAGTTTATAAGGTGTTTATATATAAATCTTGGTGTAGTAAATGCTTACTTTTACGTAACATCTTGCTTAAGGAAGTTAGAACCCCGGAAACTTTGTGTACGCAAGTGGGTACACAACAGTGTTAAAGATAACACAGAATATAAAAAATTTACATAGTGGTTCACATCGTGTTTATAACTAAGTACTGTTTGTAGATCTTTCAACTGATTGGTTGGCTTTTATTTATGACCTTTGCCAGTAGGTAGGCTATATAGCCAGGAGCCTCATTTCAGATTTTGCTTGGGGGGGGGGGCAAGACCGCTTGATATAAGTAAAATTTCTTGTTTTTCACTGATTTACTACTATTCTATTGATAAAATCTATATACATCTCAAATTCAGGGGGGCAAATGCCCCTCCCTTTCCCCCTAAATGACGCCCCTTTATATAGCACGAAACTCAAAGTTTTAAGTGATATCTTAACTATTATAATGCATTCCATCCCCCTACCAGGAATAAAACCGAGAAACTTGTCTACCAAAGACACGCTTGCTAGCCACTAGGCCACTGATGATGACTAGCAGTTATTATTATTATTATTATTATTATTATTATTATTATTATTATTATTATTATTATTATTATTATTATTATTATTATTATTATTATTATTATTATTATTATTATTGTTTCAAAATAGAAATTGAGTGTACAGTTCATGACGACGTGACTAGGGCACTCACATTTGTGCATTCTATGAAAAATCATAAAACCAATAACTAGATAATTGTAATACCATTCTGAAAGAATTAAATTGCAGACTTCTCAAAATTTATCAGAGTGTTTGTTGTTTGAACATAAATACGTCATTTTGAACCTTTACTTGAACTATTAACTTCACAAGCGTTTTATAACATTTAATTTGCTTTCGATGAATATTTACAGTAATAACCAACACATTTGCTTCAACGAGTATTTACAATATACAGGTGCAGGCTACGTAGTTTTAATTTAGATAAGAGTTCATCGAAGTGCTCTTGAATTAAGACGAATTGATTTCTTGTAACGAAATTCGAAATTATACAGTAATTTCAGCTGCTGCACTGCTTGCATACAGTAATTCATAAATTTGTACTTCTGGTAAGTTTACAAGGTTTATATTTAATATATACGTAAATATGCATGTAAACTTGAAATCAATTAGGAGTTTCCTTAAGGGAAATGCTTCACTACAAACAAGGAAGTCTTTCGCGAATATAACCACTTCACTGAAAAAGTTAGTCCTTTCTAACAACAAGTAAAATGATCATAACCATCGTCCTTTTATAAAGAAAAAAGATTCCAACACTACTGCACTGGCTGCAATAACCACTCTAGGAATCTTCTTATGCGTCCTCTCTATAACTGTGTAATTCCTGACAACCATTTGACCACCTATTTCAACTTCTCTATCTACGGAAGTCTCTGCCACAGAATAATCTTCCAATGGTTCATATGTATTTCTGAAATGTTCACTGCAGGCAATAGATGTTAGGAAACTGCACACGCCAAAACATAGACTCCTTTCACTAGCTGAAGTCACTAGCGGATCCAGAAGAATCATTTGGAGGGGGCGGTTTGCTTCCTGGAAGATGAGCATAGCCTCAAAGTAACCAGAATTTCAATTTGGAAAAATGGGACACTGATGAATCCGGGGCTGGAGGGGGGTGTAAACTTGATTACCAGATTATATTTTATGACCCGAATATATTTGATGACCCGAATTTGTAAGTTTTTTGAATGAAATTATATTATTTCTCTAGATTTAAATTAAATACGCACTTCCGTTTCGGAGGCGTGGCGGTATCATAATTCACTTCACACTTAGTCACCGCGATTTATCAGATGCGCTGTATTGGACAGTACTTACACAAAAGAAAGTGCTATATTGACGATGGCATTTATCCTGTCATCTGTTATCTGCCACGAAGCCTGTCCCATTCCTCCTCTGTGTATATAAATATGGCTTCCTTTTGTTTCACTAAAGTGATCGCAAGAAAACATGAAGCTTGACATAAATCTATCAATTTCATTATCCAATAGAATGAGAGGGTATGTTCCGGTCGTCGATCCGTATCCATGACTTTTTTTCAGTGCCTCTCTGAGAGGGACGTCATCTTTGATCTCTGGCGCTATGCGAATAACATTTACTGAGGGCAAGGTGTTGAATTTCCGTTACGTTTCGTTTTTCACCATGATTTCAGTTTGTCAACATTGTTGACATTTTATTAAGTGCATGATAAGATTGTGGCTATATAAATCGTACCAAAATCTTCTGATGTATCAAAGGTGAAGAAAACATTTCTATGATTGGTATATAACCCAGGATTCACGAGGAGTTGGGGAGTCACTGACTGATAAACTTTGACACCCATGGAATTGTTCATTTCTCAAGAAAAGTTCCCAACTGTACTCAATTGATGTATTTAAAGATGAATGTGTAAGGAATTCAATTTCTGGTACATCGAGGAATTTTCCACTTAAACAAGAGAGAGCAAGAAGACAAATATAGGACATTGTTTATTACAAAAGTATAGACCTCTGTACATAGGGTATTTTGATTTGTTGTTTGAGTTTAACGTTCCACGATAATGACATGACGGCTAAAGAAGACATGCACTTACTGATTATAGTGGAATTCGAACCACCTTTTTCGTTAAAATGCACCGTTACCGGGAATCGAACCCGGGACCATGAGCACCGTATAGGGTATTTTGTCCGAATACTCCGCTTTTGCAGTGGTATAATTGAGTATGTAAAGAAAAAACGCATTAGACCAGATTAGGAACAGAGGGTTGGAAATTGGCTCTATTAGGTAATTTCTTAAAACTAGCATTTAGAAACATGTATAATTATAGTTATGCTTACAACAACAATAAAAGTATATTATAGTAGCCTTCGCTTCGGTGAGATTTCGCTCCCAGACCCCCAATTTGTTCGGAATACGGCTTCGCACAATATAGCAAATGCTTCTACGTGGTACTGTGGCACAATATTTCGCGTTCTCCCTTCTGTGTCTTTCATATAGAATTGGATTGAGCTATAACGCTGTCACGAAATTCAAACACCTCACAAACATTTTAGTGAACCCTCACCTCTGTTCTAGCCCTTCTATATTAAGTGGCAAAAAATGTTCAAATCCATATTTCATTATTTTAAATGAATAATCAAACTAGCAACTTTCATATATCTAGCCGTAAGTAATCCCGAGATATAAGCATCTTATAATAATAAGAAGAAGAATAAGAAGAAGAATACAAAAACGCTGAAATATGTATTGAATTGTTTTAAGTGAGAAGTCCATATACCAAATTCCATGTTTCTAACCTACAAAGATTAAGATTGTTAGATATCTTATTATAATAATTGCAATCCCCGTCCCCTTTTCTTTCCACCTCTTTTCCCCATTTTACTAAAGTATCAAAAAATGTTAAAACGCGTGTCAAATTACTTTAAATGAGAAATCCAAATCCAAATTTCAAGTCTCTAACCTTAAGGGATTTGGAGAGATGACCATCTTATTAAATTAATTTCCTCCCCTTTCCCCCTTCCTTTCTTTGAATTTCCCAAAAATCCTTCCTTAGTGGTATCCTAGATCACAAATCCTATCTACTATCCGAATTTCAAGCTTCTAGTTTAAGTGGTTTGGCCTGTGCGAAGATCAGGAGCAGAACAGGTTGTAGCTTGTATTATTTCCCAAGAAAAGATGAAATGCCATTAAAAGTCACAATGAATGTTTCCGTGTTGAACCTCAAAAGTCACAGTTATTTGTTGATGTATTATCTAGTGAGAGTACCTTTGATCTTTGATGCATGAGGTTCTGTGGTTTGATACCCGGTGAGTGAACATCGAACACACTACAGTGGTTCAGATCCAACTTTAAACTCTGGTTCTCGTTCTGTAAAGCATCACTTTTGATGAACGACGCAAATACATATCAATCAATCACCAACCTAAAAGTCTCATCTCAGATTTAGAGAGTAAGGAGCGCTGAATATTCTATATTTCTCTTTATTCAAGGTAAAGGTAATTGAAGTTTCAGGTTTTGAATTCCATCCCCAGATTTTTTTTTCTAGGACACAATTTTAAAATATAATTTTTAGTTCATAGAGTGAGCCGTCTTTCCTTATTCCTACAGCTGTTCGTTCAACGTATGAATCATTCTCTCTCGTTTGCGGCTTATGATAACCGTCACAAGGAACTAGGGGCAGAAGTATTCACAATTCAAATATGTTTGTATTAAGTACCATTAAGTATCACACATTTTGATTATACTCTACTAGGCTTGTTACACAGATTGGATCGTCCGGGAAAAGACAATATTTGTATTTCCGAACGATACATGCTGGAAGTAGAAGACCTTTGGGGGGGGGGCGGTCGCCCCCTCCGCCCCCCACGTGGATCCGCCAGTGGCTGAAGTACATGACATCAAAGCACTAATTCCGAGGGCTATCGATGTCCAGTGAAATCGGTCTCCATTAAATATTGTTTCTAGCAGAAGATTTCTAGGCGTTTCGGGGCTTACATACAAAACACGTCTCCTTCGTTCAAATGCTTCTCTAATCTGTGGCCAATATACATCTAGTTGATCCGAAGGATTTAAATCTATATCCATTCCAACATACAATGGATCCTCATCATTGGCATTGTTAATAGAGGTTCGTGTCCTCGCTTCAACTAAATTCATCACGCTAGAAAACACAAGCATCCCAACTGTACTTATAACGGCAGAAGGACCAGCTAATCCCTCCTGGATATTGGCTACAGCTCTTGCTGCATCTGCTCCTGTCAAAGTAGCTACTGTTCCAAGTACATTGACCATATCTCCAGGAGTTACTGGAACACTTTGTACAGTACGGAGAATACATTGTGAAAGCGACGTGTAGTCGAATTCCTGCAAAACTTCTTCGCTTGGAACTTCCTGCGCACACTGAACGTCTGGCTCTGGGCCACGTTCATCAGGCGGCTGCTGGTGATGGCTTAAAGTCCTTTGTTCCAACCCTGATGGACCAGGGAGGTCTTCAGGGTCGCTTTCTCTGTCCATTATGTATCACTGCCACTAACGTCCACTGAAAAGTAAGGCCACAATTGTGGCCGTAAATAAATCCAGTTAAGTCTTTTTTATTTATTCACTGCTTTCCTTATATACAAAACACTTGATGTGCTTAAAATAAACAAAATCGCTTTCTTAAATCACCTTGTATCCACTTTTTTTTTTATTTTCTCGCATGCGCTCACACAACTCCTCTTCTTTCTTCGCCCCATTGGGCAAGTTCAACAATACATTTATATCCATGGTTAATGGAACGCGGACTGCATAGTAAGCTTTCAGTAATTAGAGCAATGAACACAACAATAAGAAATAAAGAAGTTTTATCTTTGTAGAATAAATTGAAACGCAATTTTTGAGTTTTATGTCCCACGGATATGCCGGCTAGGATAAAGGAGACGATGATGTTGAGAAATGAATGAAATGGTGGAATAAAGAAAGTGGGAGGAAACGGGAGAACCCCGAGGAAACCCACGCACACCGTTTTTGTCCACCACAAAGTTCACTTGGCGGGAGTAGGGTTTGAACCCGGGACCCCATGCATCAGAGGTAGGGATGCATTCGAGTCGAGTCGAGTCGAGATTTAAGCCTGTCTCGACTCGTCTCGAGAAAATGTTGTCTCGACTCGTGTCTCGACTCGAAAATATGTTGCTGTCTCGACTCGTGTCTCGACTCGACAGTCTCTGTCTCGACTCGACTCGAATTCGAGTCGAGACGTCTCGAAATTCGAGTCGAGACAAAATGTACGAGTTAAAATATACGCACACATCAGCCAGACCATCATGACTACCTACCTAATTGTCAGTATGTCGACTTTTGGCATGGATAAAAACGGCGACACGTCTTGGCATACACGCAATGATCCTTGATAGGTCGCTGGAGAGAGCTGGCACCACATGTGCTCACTCAGGTCACCTAATTCCCGTAAATTCCGGGAAGGGGGGCGATGTGTTCTGACGTCACGTTCAATCACATCCCACAAGGGACATCACTCAAATGTCCGGCTCCAATTTCAATGAAACTTTTTTTGCTGATAGAAGGCATGTATGCATCATTACTTGTGATGACAAATTTTTGCCATGGTGCATATTTTCTATTTTTTTTAAAATAACTTTTAAGAGTTGTGATGTGGTTATTAGAGATTACTACAGAAGTCCCTTGCTACCCTTTGTAAACGGAGCGTTAATGAAGAAAAGTGAAGAAAAACCATGTGGATACATATAAGTCCTGAGGGGAAGTCGTATGGTAGATATGACCTTGATGGCAGCCATCTTGAAATCCGCCATTTTGAATTAAGGTCAAGTTTTCAAAATGGGAATAGGGTAATATGATACATAATTTCGGGCTAGAATTTAATTAGAAAAATAATGGTGAGGTTAGTTTTAAGATACACCCATTTGGGGGAAAGTTACAGGCATATTAATTGTTTTTACTTACTGTGTGCGTAAGTCCCTTCTTACTTTCGTCTCAAGACCTGTAAATCGATCGCAACGGCAGAGCCCGGTTTCGCACTAGTGTTTAGAAATCTTTAAACTCACTTGAGGCAATATTTGTGGATTATTGTATTGTATTTTGCCTTTAATTAAATTTGAACCCACTTCATGATCTTGTGTAAAGTATCACTAAAAGAGAATTTCTGTTTTTATGGAGAACGTAAGCATAGCAATTATAAAAGGTGAGTAAGGTGCGTATGTATTTATAAGAAAGTTTATTTTACGAGTCTTTTGTGGTTCCGCCAACCTATTCTTTAGTTTTTTTTTTTTTTCAAAATACTCATATCTCATAAATAAAAGAGCTATTATAAAATCTCTTACCACTATTCTTTAATACTTATAAAATTTTATTTATTGTAAAAGCACTGGCGAGATATTTCTTATCGCCCACTAAAATTATGGTGGAGCTCCTTCGTGGCTAACGGTTAGCATACTTGCCTTTGGCGTGGGAAACCTGGGCTTGATTCCCGGTGGGAGTTCATGTGGTTCGGATTCCACGTTAATAAGTAGGTCCACGTCACACATAGTCTCGCTGCTGAACGGGACGTTAAACTCAGAATCAATTCAACTCAAAATTATGGTTTTGACTTTATTATGATGTCATTAGTTTAAACGCCCAACTGCCCAGTAATTATAAACATTGACTACATTATAAAATTGTAATTTGTGACGACTAAAATATCAGAAATTAAAGATTATTCTTTGGGTTTTGGAACATTTTGAAAAACGTGAAAAACTGGTACTGCACCGATACAACACACCTTTTGGATTTGTCATTGTGTAAAGTGATACAAACTAAAGAAGAATTACAACTTTATGAAATTGTATTAGGACTTATTATCTAGAAATAAACACCAAATAAGTGTAATAGTTCATATCCGTATCAAATACCAAGTTTATGATGAATCAACTACACAAAGTAGGATCCAAAAACGCTCATTGCAATTTGTTCCATCCTTCAGTCGAACCAGGAACTGAAACATAAAGAGTGACATTTTCTTTTTAAAGGTACTTTGTCCAGCTAAGTATTGTGAAGGTTTATGTCAGTAGAAGGAATTGCATTCCATTATACAAGCGCAATTTCACAACTTTATGTACACATTACTAAATATCGAACACCCTTGTCCATATGATTAGCGTACGCGTCTTTGGTGCGGGAGACCTAGGTTCGATTTCCGATGGAAACTCCTGTGGTTCTGAACCCACGTTAATTTGTAAGTTCACGTCTCATATAGCCTTGATGCTGAAAGGGACACTAAACTCTAATCTAATACTAAATACAAATATTTAAAGAAAAATGATGACGCACCAAGATAACGTGAATTTGGCTATCAAATCCATTTTGTGTTTTCAGTTATTTTCTAGTAGTATTTTTTCTAGGCATCCTTTCAAAAGACAGTGATGCAAATTTCGTAACTGCGAATTCCTGTTAGAAGCCATGAAATTATCCGATTAGATGCAAAATTTCCCGTCCACTAAAATAGATACCGTAAATTTACAATATCTAACAATAAATAATTTTGAAAGATATCGCTTTCGAGGGAAAAAATGAAGTGAAATCTTTGAGTTTTAAGTCCCACGGTTATGCCGGTTAGGCTAAAGGAGAGGGGTGATGATGAGAAATTAGTGAAATCGTGGGATGAAGAAAGTGAGAGGAACGGAAGAACCCCGAGGAAACCCACGCACACGGTGTTTGTCCACCACAAAGTTCACTTGGTGCGAGCTGGGATCGAACCAGGGTCCCCAAGCACCAGAGGTGAACGATCTACCACTGAGCCACCGCGGCCCCGCTTTAGAGGGGCCATGACGTATAGTTGAACTCATTCTCGTAGTATGAAAGGCATTATTTATAATTATGCATGATAGGATCACAAACAAAATTTAAAAATATTATGTGCACTTTCTTTTAACAAACATTATATTGTCTTTTATGGTGTGAAAGGGAATGTTATGTTCGAAAAAAAAAATCCTTAACACGATTCTTGTTGCTACACACTGCATGTTCCTAGCCACAGAAAAGATGCAGCGATAGGTAGGCTATTTTTCAATTGCTTTACATTAGCTTGATATTTCAAGTCTTTTGTGTGTTTCTGAAGTTCACTTTTACCACAAAAGAGCTCAAAATTAACATGTCTTACATAGCTTTGGTTCGATTCTCAACACGGACTGCAACTACCCGTTAAATTGTGTATCCGAAAGGCACTCTTTGTTAAACCTCGCTTATCACCGCTCATCTTAATAATATATATAACTTCACCGCGAAGCAAATGTTGCATTTCTCTCTTTCATCCTAACACAAAACAAAACTAACCACAGCTGTGACACGAAGGAGCTATTTCGAAAAGAAACAAGCTGTGCTTCATAGAGATGTGTACCAAATGATAGAAGTATAAAGTATTGTTTTCTTTCCTGTTTATTGATATCAGTTGGTGTTCTTAATGAGTTCACTCATTAGTTTAGAAAGAGTATATATGGAATTTGGACATATGTTGTACGTATTCTCCTGAGAAATTGATGAGACCAGAAAAATTATAAGGACAGATGGAATAGGTTTAAGCGCATCTACGTGACTTTATCAAATATTTATTCTCCATAATGGTACCACGCGGAAAACTTGGTATAGGCCTACTTTTATCTTTGCCTCCCTCTGTTAGCTGTTTTGTATCATATATATCGGATGGTTTTGATATTTCTTCTGATCATTAAAACAACAATGCTACCTGTGTGCGTGCAGAAATGCAAAAGCACAAGGTAACTTCCTATTTGTTTTGGAAACAACAAACCCATTTCACGTGTGCGAGAGAAATTGAGCACAGCGAGATCGGGTGTTTACTCACGGTCAGTTCGCAGCAGGAGTCCATGGTAAAAGATTTGGCTATCTCGAAAACACTCGCAAAACCTTACAAATACAAAAGACTGCGCTTCAAAGAAAGTTTAGACACAGATGTTTCAATTTTCTTTTAGCATCTTTCTTCAGCAAAAGAGTCGGTTCATTGTATTCGAAAAAGGGAAGGGAAATACCTGACGAACATTTTCTATTCTCAGAGTGTTGCAATGATAGCATTTCCTCCATTATAACTTGGCCAAGCTAGTTGCATTATATGTAAGGATTAAGTTAGCCTAAAAAGCTTAAATTTCTATGGCTGTTTTACTCTGTACCCATGTTTCTCATTTTCGGTCTACGGGACTCTGTGTCCGGAAATTTTCGATGGCTTCCAAGTCGGAAAATAAGTGTATCAAAGGCATATATATTATATCTATGGTTATATGAGGTATGGATCTACAGTTTAAAGTGGGATACCGGTAACTACTTCATGAGCTTCCACCGTAAATCAAACCAGAGTCTCCCGCGATCAAGGCGTATGTGTTAACCATACAGCCACAAGGAAATTCACATAAGCACACACACATATATATTGTTGAGTTGATTTTGACTTTACCGTCTCTTTCAGCAGCGAGGATATATGAAATGTAGACCTACTGATTAACGTGGAATCCGAACTACATGAGCTCGCGCCGGGAATTGAACCCGAGTCTTCCACGGCAAAGACGCATACACTAGCCGCGGAGTTCACACACACACACACAGAATCAGAGTCCTCACACACCAAGGGTGAGAGCTGTGCCACTGAGTCACAGCGACCACGGGGCTAGGTCGAGTCCACTTTACGTTCATAGTTTCTTAGTACATAAATGTTACGATTATGAAATAGATTTTCCTTAATGAGCTGCATAAAAACAAAAGCTTTCGAAATGCATTAAACAATTAGCTCGATTTGAGTGTGAATTAAAGTTATATCAGAGTGTAAATACGGATACGCACCATAGCTCGAAAACTTAATACACTATTTCTCCTATATAGTCAGCATGTATCAAGCAATCGTTCAGCTTTCATTTGAGAGGATGGAAATCGAAGGCCCCTGAACAACTATGTTACTAATGTGCAGAATGTAATCCAAAATTGAAATTTTCCAGGAGTGAAAGTTGAAGTTCAATATCTCATGAACAATCCATATTTCTTTTATGTTGGGAACCATTACAAAAATCCTTTTAAAAAATACCTATTCATAGAAGTGAATGGTACTTATCTGTACTAGTTCTTCGCATTCAAGCAGTCCATTTATTGTAATACTAGCTTAATATACCCATTCTTCGCATGGGGGCTGTATTTGGAAGTCAACACCTATGGAAGTATCACCATTCATTTCAGTGACCGCGAAAACAATGGATTTGACACTGGTATCAATCAATATGGGCTATTTATACATGTCTCGCTATTCCTCACCCGCTGACACCCGGCCCACATGCAGTAGTAGCTGAATTTGCAAATCATCGCTGATGGAAGTGTCACCATTGATCTCAGCGACCGTGAAAACTATGGATTTGACACTAATGTCGATCAATTTGGATTACTTTTACTACATGTCTCGCTAAACGCCCCCCTGAGACCCCCTGGTTCCAATTTTGACAAAAACGCTTCGCCTTAGACTGGGACCTGGACCAAGGTATCCGTGACCAAAATTTGGTAACTCTCGGTCAACTTGTCTGGTCCCCAGGTCAGTCCCAGTAAACGTCCCCCCCGAGACCCCCCTGTTCGAAATTTAAAAAAAAAAACGCTTCGTCTTGATCTGGGGCCTGGACCAATGTACCCGTGACCAAATTTTGGGAACTCTCGGTCCACTCGTCTGGTCCCCAGGTCGCACAGACAGACAGACAAACACACAAACAAACTCTTTATTTTATTTATATTAGATAAGATATACTATTAAATATGTAAAATAGTCTCGTATCATAATATGTGATGTACAACAAATGTTACAATATATATTATCCGTAGCTCGTGATATGCTGCAACATATTAAAGCCTCAAAATAGTTGGGCAAGCGAATAATCCAGAAGTTACGTAACCCTATTGCGTTCATGGGAACGAAAACACAATAATTATAACTATGCTAAATTACTATAGACTACCAACTGCTCATTCAGAGAATTTATGAAGTTCGCTTTATCGCAATAGTTTTATACCAACTAGATAATCAATTATTATTATTATCATTATATTTGCAGTACAACCAAATACAACGACATTAACTATTAGTTCTAATTAACTGAATTGAGCTGAAAATTAAATCTTGATCTTTAAAGATTAACTATTAATTTTATGCGTTCTGTACCTTTCTGAAGGAATAAAAGCTGGAATTGGTTTCAAGGCTGTTTCTGAGTGAATACTTTCTTCAAAATAATATTAAAAATTATAGAAAGATTTTCGAGACATTCGAGTCGAGTCGAGATTTTTAAGAGCCGTCTCGACTCGACTCGTGTCTCGACTCGAAAATTCGAGTCGAGAAATACGTTTGTCTCGACTCGTCTCGAATTTTACAAAGTGTGTCTCGACTCGAATCTCGACTCGAATTCGAGTCGAGTCGAGTCGAGATTCGAGACATGTCTCGACTCGAGCGCATCCCTAATCAGAGGTGAACGCTCTACCACTGAACCACCGCGGCCCTCAACAGGAAAGCCAACCCATACCAAGAGTAAGCCATTCATTTTGGAATTTTCTGAGTATTATTGCCCACGTGACGAGATGAAAAACAAGGTCGTCTCGTATTGTAATTTTCTTCTAATCCTTGTTTCGTATCGATTCGCGAATTCTTCCTCGTCTCGTCTCGATTCCCGCAAAACCCTTCTCGTCTCATCTCGTTTTGTAAATTTGTCCTCATTTTCTTCTTAATTTCATCCAGAGTAATGGTTCCCAATTTTGTTTACCTGGTGCATACATGTTCTCCCTTCTTTCACTTCGTTGGTTATACGCGTTTTATGTCCGAACCCTTCTGCGATTTCAGCTGCAGCTTCGAATTCTCAGTTCTTCTTTAATGATAATATTGATAATACAATGACTGACATAAAGAAGTTAAGCATCCGAAAGAAATGGCCCACTGTAAACGTAATTTCCTACTCGTGCATGTACGGGGAAGCGCATACAAAAAAGAGGGATGATATTTTTCACGAGGTTGGCAGCACTGATATGGTTGATAATGCGCAGTATTCTGTGTTTGCAACAGAGACAGAATCGTCCGAGAGGGGTTGCGTACGTGCGAGTATTAATAAGGTGAAATGGCTGACGTAATACAAAAATCCACAAATGCCAAGTGAGACCTGTCATACGATATTTGAACGCCAAAAGACGGAATGCTACTGACATTTATTCGGGAATTTTGTGCTATTTGCGGACGAACAGAAATGACTAAAGGGAATGTCAGGTAATGATGAAGAGACTTTCGGGAAGAGCGTTCAAATGTTCATGCCAATTATCGTAGTGGAAGGCCCAGTGTTCATAAGGACGATCTTGTGTAACGCATTAACGAGAAAGTGTGATCCAATAGCCTGTTCACAATAACTAAACTCGCCAACGGATTTCCAGAAATGTCTGTGAAAACAATGCATAATTTGTGACTGACAACAGGGCCGTTGCGTGGGCGGGGCGATCGAGGAAATTGCCCCGGGCGCCGCGACCAGGGGGGCGCCGGGACGAAAAATCAACAAAATTCAAGGAATTCAGATTGTGGTGGTAAATGATTTTAAATTAAGGTTAAATCAAATATTTTAATAATGACCAGGCCACGGCTAAGTAAAATTACCGGTAATGTAAAACATCGTCTAGGATTATTCACAATGGTGTAGCCACGGGGACGCCCGTTGGGGCCAGACTCTCCAAGTGGTTAGCTTTTAAAACATTATCGTAAGATTACCAAGCTTCAATCATTTAAAAGTAACAAAATTACATATAATTATAATTTACGGTAAATTATTTACCGATCCTTACCGATCGAAAAATAATATGGCATATCTTCCGTGTAAGAAATGACAAAATGCACAGCTTGCTACCACATCTGCTACAATTTTCCGTTTTTCCAGACCTCAAAATCACTAGCTGTAACACAGTTTTTTTTTTTTTTTTTGGCTTTGTTCATTGTAGCTCCCTCCTTCAAAAACGACTGCCCCCCTCCTAGATAAACCTGCTGGCTATACCCCTGATTACTTAACTGGAACTCTCTCCAACCCTCTGTGAGAGTTTTTAAATTGGAAAATAGATCGAGATTTCTGACTTCTTATTAGTATGACAGTTTGATACAAACTGAAGAAACTTCAGTACAATTCAATAACATTTCTTTTTTCCTATTCCGTCCAAGAAATGCTCAAGTAATACCACAATAACTACAATATTACACGTATCTGCTTATTTTGACACCACTTAATAATAACCGGTTAGCATCACAAATACAACTTCGCACGTACTTACCAATCAATAGTAGAATAAATATTTTTTCAGTCCTTCAATTCTGTACCGACGTCATAACTACTGTGTTTATTAACTATCAGGGTCGTACCCATGGAGAGTTGCAATCATTTATGATGGCTAGAACTGTCACCAAAGTGCATTGATGTTGCCATCACGAGAGCGTGTTGTTAGGCATGACAAGGCAAATAAGGGGTACGAACTGCCATCCGGGTACAACTAATAGACTCACTACAAAACCTGTTCATACAGTACCATTGGTTGGAGACTAGCAGCAGCCGAAGTATGAATCACAGTCCTATGCATAGGCTAACACATACGGGTTTGTTTGGACTGATGCCGTACCAAAAAGTATGGAAACTGAGGCGATGAATCTCGGTTCGTCATCACCTCACATAACCATCATCTATAAGTATGGTGTGCTGAGAGGAGAGTGCACATTTTGACGATGTTTTGAAAACATAAATCGGTGCTACTTCTGGCGTTGTGATGTGGGGAACCATCTGCTATGACTTCAGGTCACCTCTGGTAGCGATTCAGAAATTCTGACGGAACGGTACGTCATGGACATCCAGCGTCCACATGTGTTACCTTTCTTGAGATCATCTTTCAATAGGACAACCTTGTCCATGTGTGCCTGCAAGTATGTCTATGAACTACCAACATGATGTTGAAGTACTCCTTTGGTCAGCAAGACTCCCTGATAGAACACGTGTACTACCAGTTCGGACGTCAAATACGGTATGTCCCAATGCCAATATCCGGAATATCAGACCCTTCCCAACAGAACCAGAGCATCCAAGTGTGAAAGGGTTCTGAATTAAAATCACATAATAACGTGGCGACACACTAATTCACTCTGGTGGTCGATCTGGCCGTCACAGACCATCGTAATTCTATAATTATTTGATATCTGACGATGTTGTGCACGTGTATTAAATTACAGTACCATCGACATCAAACATTCCTTCCACGCTTCCAGATACTTAACTTTTTCTGTGAGTCAGTGTAATAATAATAGTAGTATATGAGTATAATAAATATTTGGTCACAATATACAAATAATTATTTCCAGCAAGACTTCTGCGTAAAATTGTGCAGAATTATTATTATTTTTTTTTTTTTACCACCTTTGTTCCTAATGAAACTGCAATTCTTATTTAAAAGTTATTTTGTAATTCTACGGTATATAATTTAATGGTTCTTATTATAATATTCGTAATACAGCATTTAAACGGTATTTGTAAGTTCAATAACTGGAAGAAACAGCGTAATTAAGTATACATGCTTGGCTTCTTGTAAACCAGTTATAAATTCTTTAAATGTAGTTTTCACGTTTTTCAAAACTTCCATTAATGTCGGTAACCCTTTCAACAATAAAAATAGTTAATGCTATTTAAAAAGAAAAGAAAACTCTAAAAGAAAGAATTACGGGCAACGTAGGAAGACAGAAGTATTAAATAGTAAATAAAATACGTACCGCCTATAAAGCTTGATAAAGCTTAATTGTAAGTGGTCATTACAATTGGAGATTTATTCATAACTAGCTTAAATACCCATTCTTCGCGCGGGGAAAATAGGTTTATGGGAATTATTTGAATGCTCTTCCCCCTAGAATATATATTTCAATGAATATATAATTATGAAAATACCGAAGCTATCCTACGTTTGTAATATATATTGAAAAACCTTACCACCACACAATACACCTTTAATCAAATTGGAATGATTAAGAAACCCAGCTTGAGGCAGATCTAGGAGATCAAAACTAAGGGGGAGGGGCAGCCAGAACCCAGACTAGAATAGGTATATCATAAGTTTACTGTAAACTTTAAAAAATATATATAAATAATAGCTAAAATTATTTTTGTCACTCAAAATACTGCGGGGGGCCTAGGCCCTCACGGCCCCAGGCTAGATCCGCCTCTGGGTTTGAGGTGGGTACTATCTGTCTTCCAAAAGACATTTCGAAAGGGTCAGACGTTTCATCAACCCAGAAAAGTATGAATTTGAATTAAATCTGACGAAAGTTATTTTTGACATTTTACTTTTCACCTCTCCAATCTCATCTGTCCGACGCTGATAACGAACCTGGACTTAAACGGCATTAGGAGAGTTATTATTCATTTCAGCGACCCAGAAACTTTGGATTGCACACTAATATCAGAGGTTTTAACTCCCACCCCTGGAGATGTCTTTGCTCCAAAGCATTTTTTTCCAGATTGGCATATGCCTACCAAGTTTAGTTAAAATTGCTCCAGACGTTCCGGAGCTACGCTGAAATATACATTAATACACCTACATCCAAATATACATAGATGTGCGAGCAACGCCTTCGGCGTTACTCCTGTAAATTCTCAATCCGCTGACATGCCCGTCCATGCCTAAAAGTGGGATTAAATGTCATCGTACTTCTAACCCAATAGTATGACGAGCACACACTAGGATTCAGCACTAATCTCAGTCTATGGAACATTTTATTTTTCACTTCTTCTCATCCTCCATGCCAATGGGAGCTGAACTTAGAAAAAAATGAAATCTTTAAGTTTTACGTCCCACGATTATGCCGGTTAGGCTAAAGGAGACGGTGATGAAGAGAGTGAAATGGTGGAATGAAGAAAGTGGGAGGAAACGGAAGAACCCCGAGAAAACCCAAGAGCACGGTGTTTGTCCACCACAAAGTTCACATGGCGCAAGCTGGGATTGAACCAGGGACCCCAAGCACCGGAGGTGAACGTTCTACCACTGAGCCACCGCGCCCCCAACTTAGAGTTTAACACTATCGGGAGCGTAATTATTAATCTCAGCGACATCGAGAACTATGAATTCGACACTAATTTAATGTAGATTTAAATGGTTATGTGAGTGTCACCAATAAATTTAGGGACCCCGAAAACTATGGGTTCGATACTAATTTATGTCGTATTTTTTAGTTTTTTTTTCATGTCACCATTCCCCCCCCCCCCAGAAATACTAATGTATGCTGACCTTGAATTTAAATGGCATCGGAAGTATCGCTATTCATCTCAGTGTCCCAGCAAACTATACTCTACATTAATATCAGTCGTTTTCTTTCATTTTATATGTTACCCCTTCCGCTCTCCCTATAGATGTTGGGCTTCTTACACCTATTGGAGTCTGAACATGTACTTAAATGTCATCGTAACTGACACTAATCAGCTTAAATACTCCAAAAACTATAGATTCAACATTATTTTTACATGCCACAATTTCCCCTCCCCCAGAGTGCTAACCGGTGGCTGAACTTGAACACAAATTGCATATAGAATGTCTCTCTTTACCTAACTAAGCTCCGAAACTATGATATTAATATCGTTCGTTTTTTAAATAATTTTTACGTCTGCCCCTCCCGCTTCCTCTTGAAGAGCTAAGGGAGTCTTACACCTGAGAATGAAGTTTTACGTAAACGCCATCAAGATACCACCAATTAACTTAGTGACACTGGAAACTAACGACTTGATACTAATATCGCAAGCCATATTTTTACATGTCACCATTTGACCCCATCCCGCGGGCTAATAAGGGCTTAAATTGGATATAAACGGCATCTGGAATGATGTTATTTAACTAAACAACCCTGAAAACTATGGCTTTGACACTAATATCGGTCATTTTTGATCATTTTCTATGTTTCCCCCTTTCCTTTCCCTGGGAGCTATCTTTGACTTAAAGAGCACCAAAACTATCACCAATCAAACTAGGGACAATGAGAACTATGGGTTCAACAGTGATATCCATCATTTTGAGTCAGTTTTACGTTATCTTTCTCCCTCTCCATTGGGAGTAATAATGGCGGCTGAATTTGTATTTAAACATGTCACGGTTCATCTCAGAGAAACCGGAAACTACGGATTCAACATTAATATCGGTCTTTTTCGATCATTTTTATGTCATCCCTCCTACCCCCGTAGGCCTTACCGTCACTGGGGGCTGAACTTGAATTTAAAAGGAATCGTAACTATAACCACTCTGCTCATGGACCCCCGAAAACTATGGTATGGATTCTACACTAATATCGTTCATTTTCCATTATTTTTATATTTCTCTCCCTTTCACTCCTGTCTTTGTGCACTAGAGGGTCTTACCTCGACAGTACTCTTTTGTAAGTAGTGTATGTACCAAGTTTGGTTGAAATTGCTCCAGGCGTTCCAGGGTTATGCTGGAACATACAAACACAATACATATATAAACACATTTTCATATACGCCCCGTTTACTCGTTTTTCACATCCCTAATTTGGAAACCACTACTCTATTGTACTTGGAAGCAGAATAAATTCCCCATTTTCGGTTCTATAACCGTTGAGTGAACATGGTGTCCTAAGGATACACTTATTTCTGCTTTTATCACTGAAGTGAAAACAGAATTAGTTGAATTCACTTTTCGGTTTCAACATTGATCCGAAAGCATAAAAAATGATGATAGGTAGTTAGAAGTGCGTTTTGAAATACAATCTGAGTGTCCTAAGAACAGGTTAAACCTGTTCGTTAATTTCGATACTGAAATTGAACATGGCAGAAATCGACCAGGATTTCGTATTTAAATAGTGATTGCCACAGAGCAGAAACATTAGCGGATGCGAAGAAATAGTTTTTGGTATAGGTTTATTAATAGAAGAGTATAGGATCACGATAGAATGAAACTGTCAGTAATACAGTTTCTTTTTCTTTTTAATATCGATGCGAACAGTATGGACCCAGATGTCTCTAAATTGACCGTCAGTGAAACAGAGCCCGGGAAATTGGCGGGAAACAATCACGTGACAGGTCATTAACACGGAGATCATACCACGTTACCGGGATATTGACAGGTCCATGACCCTATGACGTCATACCACGTGTCGGGATCAATGGCCTAAGGCACGTGGTCTTTCCCCGCTAATTTTCTGGCCTCTGATTTGCTGATAGCCAATTTAGACATATACCTATTACCACGGGATTTGCTTTACAATTGGCAGTGTAAAAGGACCCACAGACGATCCACGGTTTGTACAAATACCGTGTTTGCGCAAACACTCGGCCATACACGATTCAACTGTTTGCACAAACTTCGGTTCAATTTTGAGTTTAATCGCGTAAGCATGTCCACTGAAGCAGCTTGTTTAACCTTAATGTATAGTATATAAATAACACCTACCCTCAGTGGCGGAACTTCAAAATCATCCCCCCCCCCCCACATACACACAGATACAGAAAAATCTTGCCAGGACTTATTAGGACCTATAAAACAATTTAAGCATTCCATGTTTCTTTCCAACACAGACATTCAAAGTCAGGCAATGAATGACACCATGTAAACACGAGTGACTACATGTAATAATCAGAATATTACCGCTACTTTGAATTAGGACTATTTACTAATTGTTTAAAACTGAATATAATATATGTGAATGGAGTTTTCATGATTGTTACACTGTTATAATTCAACGAGGATATGTATGTGTACACGGCTGATTGACAGTGACAGTTCTGGAAAAATATTATGTTACTTATTTTCCTCATGATCTTTTGATTACGACGAATCACATACGCATATACTGTTGTGAAATCTAATTTGTATTCAAATAAATTTTGTAATATATTAAATTTACCTCAGACTCGTAGCCAAACGGACTGTAACTGTTCCGAAAGTAGTTCTAAACTTACTCAGAAAAATAAAGATATATTTTTCCCCCAATTTTGATCACATCAGGAATGACAAAATCAGGTGTTATACCCGCTCAAAACCAATAATCTTAGGGTAAAATAGTGCGTATAGTTTTCAATGGGAGTAACAAAAATTATTTTTCTTGGTTGCGATTTCACGTCTGACTAAAATAAAACACATATAGTCAGGGCCTCTTTACGTCTTGGGCCTCAATGCCGTTGCAGAGGCAGTAGTTCCGCCACTGCCTACCCTACAAAGTTTTTTTTTCTATTCGTAAGATTGCTCGAATTTAGATTTTAGTCTGGCAATGACAGCTTATGACCTTTGTCTGATCAAGTTTTTCACCCTGAAAGATTTATTGGGTATTAGAGTAGACGAAATTTGTCACTTGGTGTTGGTGAGCTCATTGCTTGATGAAATGACAAAGCGACTGTTTGTAACAAGCTGCTTGCAAAATGGATCTGCAGTCATTCAGTTCAGTGAAGGATTTTTTAAAAAAATCTTATCAACTAGAACACAAAACCTTTTGTACGAATGCAACAAATACTCCGCGTGCTGCTATGCTCAGTGGAGGGATGATCGGTCGCGTTGGGCGCTCTAAAATGCCTGTTACGTGATGTCATGCAGATGACGTCGCTAGCAGAAAACCCTGTATGTGGAATTATCAATTATGTCATTGCTGGAACTCCCGCGCTTCGATGTTGATCCCACCCCCTTCGGCCGTAAAGGCGCGAACTCCAGAAACTATTGAAGTTAGCAGCACAACGACTGTTGTTACCAAAAGGTGTGGTCAAAAATATAAAACTATATTTATTAGTGTTTCTTCCACATCAATTATTTCATCCAAGGTCGAAATACCAGGTAATTGCATTTCCTGGTCCCTCAGAAAGTCCATATAGGAAAAATACCACAACGAGGGTACATACACGTCATCTGTTCCACTTCCAGATAATACTTGCTCTTCTTTAGTTTTCTTCGGTATGCAGAACGAAGTGAATTGATTTTATTCCTCACTGACTCTCTATCCGTCGTTTGATCTATTTCCTTCATTTTATTCACTAACTTCTCATATGCCGCATTTTTCAAATTCCTGTTTTTATAATCTTCACTCTTTACCTTCCACAGTTCAGGTAAATTTCGATAAAGGTCAATAAATTCTCGCCAGAATTCTTGATTCCTATTAATTGACGCCATAGCGCAAGAAATAAGCGTCTGTACACTAGGCTTCCTACTCGGAAATAAAGCTCGTGTTTGCAGAAACATGCCCATACACGGTCCACGTTTTTGCGCAAACATCATGTTCGTGTAAACAATTTTCGAACGAGTTCGATGTGGAAAATGTTTGCACAAACGTTTGCACAAACAGTTCATACATCGCCACACACGGTCAAACTGTTTGCACAAACCGTGGACCATGTGTGGGCCCTATAACGTTTCAGGCTGCTCGACTAATCGCTCTATCAGTGAGTCACCCTGACTCCATTCTTCAATCGTCATATCGCAAGAAATTCAATTAACAAACGTTACTAATTCGCAAATTTGTGTTTAAGCTTTAGATAAAACATCGCGTTTCGTAAAGCAATACAGCATTTCCTCTTTTACTAAGATAACGCTAGTGAGATGTATAAGACTGTAATGTCTATATGTACACCTGTACGTAAACTTAAAAAAAATCTGCAATTAAATTGCCAAATATCAAAGTAAATCGTTTACCCTTCATTTTGTAAGTTGATATACATTTCCTTAGATTATTTATTACAAAATTTGTTGTTTCTTTCTTTTCTTTTCTTTTTTTTACAAATTTACAGTAAAATAAAAAAATATATTTTTATTGATAAAAATGTAACTTTACACCATTTCATATAGCAATTTCACTTTATAGGTGTAAATTGATTTACATAGAGGTTTAGCAAACAGATTGTCACATTTTTTTGTAAATTTACCTATGAAATTTTTACAATGTATCCGAGACTCAATACGATTCTTATCCTCCATGCCAATGTGAGCTGAACATAGAAAAAAAATTAAATCTTTAAGTTTTACGTCCCACGATTATGCCGGTTAGGCTAAAGAAGACGGTGATGATCAGAGATGAGTGAAATGGTGGAATAAAGAAAGTGGGAGGAAACGGGAGAATACCGAAAAAACCATAAGCACGGTGTTTGTCCACCACAAAATCCACACGGCACGACCTGGGATCGAACCAGGGACCCCAAGCACCGGAGGTGACCGCTCTACCACTTTTTTTTTTTTAAAAAAACTTCCTGACTTATTTTTTTACTGCAACCACTTTTCAGGACTACTAGACACGACAGGGACACGAACACAGAAACCGAGGACAATTAAAATTCCACCCTTGCTACTACAGAGGGACTCGAACCCCCAATGGGCTTCACCTCACGATCATTAGCCTAACGCCTCAGACCGCTCGGCTACACCCACCGGCTTCCACTGAGCCACCGCGCCCCCTTATTCTTGAACGAAAGCAAATATTTGAATCTGTTTTCTGGAATGCAAAACTAGAATGATTGGCGTGGGTCAACGAAAACTTGACCCACGACCCACTGACCCACCACCCACCGTGACCCACTCTGACCGTGACCCATTGTGACCCACCACTCACGGTAACCCACTCTGACCCACCACCCAGTATGAACCACTCTCATCCACTGGTACCTACTCTGACTTAGGGCTGTTGGATAATCGAGTAATCAATAACATTTCAAAACCGTTTCATCGATAAAGAATTTTAATTTTATCGAATTATCGAACTTTCGAGACTCCCGAAATGTTTGAGACTCTCGAAATGATCGAGACTCCCGAAATGTTCGAAATTCTCGAAATGATCGAGACTCCCGAAATGTTCGGGACTCCCGAAGTGTTCGAGGCACTCGAAATGTAAGAAACATTAGACAACTTCGAGACACTCGAACTGTTCGAGAATCTTGAATTGTTTGAAAGCAGCAAATACAGAAATATATCAATATGATCGCATTTGTCGAGTCGCTTGAATATTTAGAAAAGTTCGGGATTATCGGAGTGTTCGAAAGAAACGATGTATTCGAGGTTATCATAGTTGTATATAATATGTATTACATATATGCAGAGTGTTCATTTCATAACTTCTCTCCTTAGCAATGTAGTGAAGGAAATGTTTTTCCCCCACAAATCTGTACAAGGTTTAAGCAGTCTGTCAGAAGAGAGAAAGAGGAAGAGAAAACATGCATCACCAGAATGGAATTGGAATCCAAGACAACGTTAGTCTACTAATAGTCACTTTGCCGATTGCGCCAATAACGGGGCAGGCAGAAAAATAATTTTACATATGATTTCGACAATACAACTTTGCAAAAACTTATCAGATGAAAAAAGTTGTTTGACTAGTTTGGCTGCAAGAAGAAATCATTGGAGAGGTGAAAGAACCGAACTCTTCATCACTACTTTTGATAATACCCGAAACTTCGATAATACTCGAAATATCGATAATACCCGAAATTTCGATAATACTCGAAATGTTGATAATACCTGAAACTTCGATAATACTCGAAATGTCGATAATACTCGAAATTTCGATAATACCCGAAACTTCGATAATACTCGAAATTTCGATAATTTCAGATACTCGAACGATTTCGAGTAACCGATGACAACTCGATAAATTTTCACTCCCGAAGTTCGATAGGTCTTCAGCCTTATCGAACACCCCTACTCTGACTCACCAAAATCCATCGCCATCAACTCTGAACACGATCCATGGCCTTTTCTGAACTGACTAAAGAGTTTACCGGTACACTTGTAATAAAACAAGACTGAAATTGTCACTAATCGGAGTTTGAATTTCTAGTCAATCGCTCAAGCACCACTCTGTTACAATAACGGTGGATCTGACCTTTACGATATAAAATGGTAAAGTGCTTGTCGGTGAGGAAAATGAAACAGTTCGAGGTGGGGAGAAATTAGTGTGTGCCTAAAATATACTTGTACTAAGAGAGTATTCTTGCAAGTGTTAATTTCTGAACGCGTTCCACAAGAAACTTCTATTCGCAGGAAAATACTCCTGTACAATATGGAAAAGGTTATGATTTCTCAGTTCACAGTATTTTTCTCACAAAAGGCTTGAAAATCAGTTTTTCATAGTGTATAAAGGTGCTCGGGTACCCTATGTGAGAGCATCTCCATAAAGTACGCTCATAATTGTAATTTGTGTAATCACTAAAACACCACGTTAAATTTAAGTTACAAATATGCATAATTGCAATTATTATGAATATTTATTCGAAGTAGTTTACCTAAAGCAAAGAAGAGACTTACCAAAAATTAGCTACAAAGTTGAACAACACAAATAAGCCATTAGTAATACAAGTATATATTTTCCATAACTCGTAATTTTCCACCTTAAAAAAAAAAAAAAAAAAAAAAAAAAAAAAAAAAAAACTGAAATCGGATTTATTTCCTGTTGGTAACTTCTTCGTGGTAAATCATCCGCAGCGGAATGATGTGCATCCTTCAGCCAAGAAATAACTAGCTCGTCTACTTTGAGCTTGTCTAGCAGTGGGCTATTAACATTGATGAACAACAAGTTAGACAATGTTTGAGCACTTAGTCTATTTCTAATATCAGTCATCTGTAAATTCATAAGGGGAAATCCCCGTCCGCACTCTGTCGTGGAAATTGATAATACTTCTACCCGATTTCTGCAATTCCTCATCGACAATCTACTTGTTAGACTTGATTCTGATAACGATTTTTTTTGGTCAGTTTTGAAATACTCAGCAAGTATCATTTCTCTATCACCATACAACATCTTTTCCATATCGACCATGTCAGTTGGCAATGTCGACTCATGGAGAATAGAAACTTCATCTACCAAGCCTTCGATAGGGAATCTTGTAAATAAATTATCAATTAAAGCCTGATAAACTAATTATGTCTTATTTGTTTATAAATCTAATTTTTGTAATTACACATGACGGTTTGATGCCATTACCAAGTCCCCTCCCCCGTCTAGGAAGCGAAAGGGAAAGAGGTTCCTGGAAAGTGTTCAGAGGTGAAAGGGAATTTCCCTCTTTCTTCCCCTTCAATTACCACACTGCTGTTTGCCTTGTGCCAAATTACGATGAATTTCAAATAAATTATCATAGTATAATTATTTCCTTGTTGAATTATCGATATTTTTAAGTGGAAAAAAGGATGAAATTTGAAAGTTCCAAATCAAGGGAAGTAGACCAACGTAAAGGGGGAAAAAGTGTAAAATTTTCCATATAATTATGCGTATAATAATCCAAATTTAAAATTTCCGTCTAATTAAGCTTACAGTACAAATTTTATGACTATTTTTCTTACAACTTTATGAGTTGATTGCCCTGTGCTATAAGCGCTCCATATAATAAACATAAGCTTCAGCAATTATTATAGTAGCAAGCAATGGATAAATGTAGCCAAGCACTATATTTTTTGTTTCTGATTTTTTTTTTCTTAAATAACATCGGTCGTTTTCGATCATTTTTACAAACCAATTCACTACCAATTTTCCATATATAGAAAGTGTCCCCCTCCATAAAGGAGAATTTAAGAAAATGCTAGGACACATTCTGTTTATTTTTAATAAAGAGTTAATACACTGAATTTCAGCTCCGTAAGTTTAACGGCTTGCGAAATACTCATTTTTTTTCTCAGAAATTCGGATCATCACCACCTCCTTAGGATATTATGCATTATAATAAAAGCAATATAACATCCCAGTTTGGATTAAGGCCTAACTATATACCAAAAATAATTTCATTTGACTTTGCAATTTGACCGTGATTATCAGGTACACATAGTTACATTCAATTTTTTATACACCGTGTATAATAATTTATATATTACAGTGATTCAAAAATTTATTTTTTCCAGTAGTTAGCTCCTCTAAAAGCTCACAGGTCTCGAAAGCCAAGTAATAGTGTAAGTCCTATTACTATTATTACAATTAAAAATATCAATATCCCAAAGTACCTGAAGTTCTTTTTTCACTTGGTTAGATATACTCATCTCAGGTAAGTAGACAGAAACAAATGGAAGGGAAATGAAGGTCTTGAAAGTAAAACGAAGACAAATTTACCAGTGTTCAGAAGATACTGTATACAATGCAGTGAGCAGAGTGGGTCGGTAGATCATACTGAGTCGGTGTGTCGCAGTGGGTCATGGTGGATTGTGGGTCGCAGTGGGTCACGGTGGGTGGTGGGTCACAGTGAGCATGGTGGGTGGTGTGTCGCAGTGGGTCACATGCTGTTGACCCACGACCCACTGACCCACTCAGAAAACTTGACCCACCGATCCACTTGACCCACTTAGCCACAGACCCACTCCATCTCTGCCCCTGGTTTAAAATGCCTGTTTATTAGCCCCATGATGTTTCTTTGGCTCCACCACTGCTGTCGACGTATTAAATTAATGTTTCTTCATATTCTTAGCTGTTTACTACTTGATATTCTTCATGTTTTATTTTCATATGCGACGCAGCCATTTACATACTTCAGTGTTTCATCCCATGTTAAACAGTTCTATGTATTTAGCTCACAATATGCACGACTGATTCTATTAAATTTGATTTATTTCAGGATATTTCAGGATTTTATTTTCTCGAAAACCTGCGTGTGAAAGAAATCTGAAGTACAACCAATAGCTCTGGCAACCCTGCAATGTGGATGACGTAACTTGTACACAGAAATTAGTTTGCAACTTTGCCGCATACATACGCACAGATCACATCAAACGACCGGAAAGGTTGTCTCGTTCAAGAGTTATTTCCGAGACTTCTGGTCAGTGGTGTAATTCTAGAATTTTTGGTGTGTATACGCTCGATGGATTTCAAAAGTATAGCATATACGCAAGACTACTTGGCGTATACTCACCCCAACTTACTCTCATTCTTTCGTAAAATTAAGGTGAGTATACGCTGGACTATAAACATTTTAGGTGGGTATACGCCGTATACGCCCCATTACATCCCTGCTTCTGGTACTGTACATAGTTTTTCATCAATCATAAATCTCGGAACCATTGTGACTTTTAAAAACAGGATCTGTTCAACCTTTGAACTGGGAGAGTTCTTTCTGAGGAAGCAATCCGTCACGAAGCAGTAAATGAGCGCTCTATTTTATTTAAAGTGTTTTATTCATTCTTGGGTATGGATTCAAGGAACACGAACACACATTTCCCAACGTTTCTTAAGAAATGAATGGATCATGTGTTCATTTTGGTGCTTATAGTATCCTGTCAAATGAAGCAAGAAGTAGGCTGGAAGCTGTGGCGCGCTTCTGTAATCCAGCTTACCTGGAAGCCTGAAATTGTGAATAGAAAAGACTTTATTCAGTGTATCCCATTTTCCAATGTGGGTACACGGACCGCGAGGTACCAGAGAAGCTGCTGGTTAAGCGATTCATTGAATACAATCTTAGTCTGACTCCGGGCTTTGAGTACAGTCTCTTCGAAAGCGATTTCTTTTTACTTTGTTTTATTGATACTCCATCGCCGGAATGAATATAATGTCTTTTTTTTTTTTTTTTAACACACTGAATCTGAATTTAAACAGGACTTGAAGGAAAGGTGTTTGGGTAGCAGGTACAGGGGGTAGCAGGGGCATCATTTCAGACTTCGCTTGAGGGGGGCAAGAGCACCACCGACATAAGACTTTCACGTTTTGTATTAGTATATTAGTAGAGAACCTATTAAAGTATATGTATTCCTCAAACTCTTGGGGGGCAATTGCCCCCTAAATGACACCCCTGGGGATAGCCCCCCATCGGCCTCTCCTGCATCTACCATTGATTTTCGTCGCTAATTATCTTTATCTGGATAATGTATATATAGGCAAAGATAAAGTCAAGTGAGTTAATATTTTAAAGCCTTTTCTATCAAAAGCAACGTTCTTAATTTTCGAATCACGAAACATTTTCCAGAACAGATTTTTTTTTTCATTAAAACTAAATGAAATGCTGTCAATTTCTTTCTTTAACATAGTTGGGTAACCGTGGAATGCAATCGACTACTATGTTTGCGTGACTATGAAACGGCTGGAAGTTGTGGCGTGCTTCTGTAATCCAGCTTTCTTGGAGGCCAGGAATCGGGACTGTTGATAACATTCTTTGAGATCTTACTCACACAAGTGCAATTGCAAGATCCGCGAGGTACCAGAGTTGCTGCTGGTTTAAGCTGGCGTCACTGCGTCTTTAACTCACACGAATAAAATTGGTGTGTTAACTTGCAAAGTACAGTCTGACTCCGGATGTGAAATGCAATGGTGTCTACAAAACCGATTCCTTTTATTTTCTGTTGATTTTATTTTAGTAAACTGCATTTCAGTAGAAACACTCGTAAGTCAACGGACTTCCCTTATATCACAGTATAATAAAATTGTGATAAGAACGTGTTCACTAGGGAACGGTCAAAAATATTGAATATCCTGGATTTTGTCGGATCCGGATCTCGGACCTGGATTCTTATCCCAGATTCGTATCCATAATTTAAATCTTGAACTCAGTCTGAAAAAAAGAAAAAAGAAAAGAAAAGAGAGACAAAAAAAAAAGGATCCAGATTCTCTGCGTTACTTGTGGGACGGAAAATTTCTTACTCAGGATATTTTCTAATCAAGTATTTTTTTTTCTTTCGTAAAAATGTGCATCCACGGAAGATTCAGCGGAAGAGACAAGAAAGAATTTGCAAATCTCTCTATCTATTTTCTTAAATGTTTTCATTTTCTTGTCGTGTCATTCAAATGACCCAAGCTGAATGCATATCTGTTATTAGCAGAGTATTAAACAAGAATTTTAGAAATGATCCAAAAAAATAGATCAAAAGATTTAGATCCAAATAGAAAATTCTTGTCTGTCGGAATGTTTTATGTTTTTTAAACAATTGAATTTATGTTCAATTTACTCACTTTTCCCTCATAGAAAATTTAGTTTTACTACTATTTTCCAAGAAACAGATATGACCGATTGCTGAATCTTAAAATTTTTCGGAGATACTTCTGCTTCATTGACGAAATAACATCTGATCCAGTTTTTCTCCCAGAAAATTTTGTCTTGGGTATAATATCAAAATGTAAGGGGATTGCACTAAAACATTGTTTGCTAATATACCCTGCACAAGAGAAACATAGATCGAAATTTAAGTTACCTTAGCTCCAGAAGAGCGGTGGCCCAATCCGATTGAAGGGGAGGTAAAGCTTCCAGGGAAGATGGCTGGAAGAAAACACACACACTTTCAATTACCGGTGATTTGTTTTGTTTAATTTGGTTTCAACGCCTGGAAGATGGTTCTTTGCATGAATCTATCTAATAAACCTATTATGTTACTGAGCACAGTTATTGCATCTGATAATGTAGGTTGATTTGAAGTTCAGCGTTATTTTCAACACTGAATCTATATGAGACGTGGACCTTCAACTTAATGTGGAATCCGAACCACGTGAGATCTCATCGGGAATCGAACCCGGGTCTCCCACCCCGAAGACCTTAGTCATGTAGCCACGAACAAGCTCTATCTGCTAATGCAAGTAGAAATGTGCAACGTAAAAGACTTACAGTACAAGCTTTTTTTTTTTTACAGTACAAGAAATTAGTGTATATGTAAAAAAAAAAACTAATAGAGAAGACTGTCATTTTGTTTGTTAAAACAACAATTTGACTCAAACCAACACTCATTTATTGAATTTCTGAATTACAATAAACAATTACTCATTTATCAATATTTTCTGGGAAATTTCCCCTGTCCTTAACACACTTTCACATATAGAAAATATTCTTTCTGTTTGACAGGTTGTTAGAGGGCAATGTTCTAATGATGAAAACTCACTTGCTGAGAAATCCGAAAATATGTTGTTCATTCTTTCTTGAAACACTTGATTCATAAGCGTCATTCTTTCAATTGTGTCTTTCGTTAATGGTTCTTGGAGCTCTACAAGAAAACACACTCCTTCCAAAATTTTAGGGGTAATAATGGTCCTAGAAAGCACCTTCCTCGAGACTTTGAAGGGATATCTTAGCTTATATTCTTTAAAGGTTGTTGATCTGTGTTCAAAACTCCATTATATCATATTTATAATACAATTTTAAAAACATAAGGATATTCCAAGCGGTGAAAGACCTCCAGTATTTGTCCAACTCACAAATCTGCTAACCTGATGAAGATAAAAAAATGTCCAACTGTTTCTATTATATCCGTTCCTTCAAAAATATTTGACCATATATTGTATAATAGAACTTATAGTCACTTTAACCATTGTATATATGTCTATATATATATATATATATATATATATATATATATATATATATATATATATATATATATACAGGGCCGGAGAGAGGGGAGGGCAGGCGGGGCCAGAGCCTGGGGCCCATGACCCCAAAGGAGGCCCGACGGCCGAGGATAAAGAATTACTAAATGTTGTATATTCTTACTCAGTTCGCTTGCAATAAGTGCGCTCTTTGTGTAACAATTTTTGTGTACTATGGTCTTGCAAAGAAATGACAGGTTACCAGATCCAAGAACAAGCAGTTGCACTAGTCCAGCGATACCCAAAAGATTTAGAAGATGATCTTTCTGAGGAACTGTATAGCCTGAAATTGATATATTCGGTCAATTTTGGCGAGAAAACGCTTTCACCATGGGATCTCCTAAATAACATCAAAACTTTGAATCTAGAAACTTTATTTCCAAATCTGACAGTGGCCCTTCGTATATTCGCGACAATCCCTGCTACCGTTGCTAGTGCAGAGCGCTCTTTCTCTCTGTTAAATAGAGTAAAAAATGTTTTACGCTCTACAATGTGTCAAGACAGATTATCAAGCTTAGGCTTGTTGGCAGAGACAGAACTTGTCAAGTGTACCAAACTGGATGCTATCATTGATGAATTCGCCCTGAAAAGGCCAGAAAGGGAATTTTGTTGTAACTATACGTAGAAAAGGATATCTTGTAACTGTAACAGTTGTCTAGTAGTAATACATATAATAAATTTCTCCTACAGACAATTACTATTAATATCACATTATTAATCACACTATAGTTAATTTGAGCAATATTTCATTGAAATAACTAAATTAGGCCTAATGCCTCATGTCTCTAGTTAAGGAAGACTAACTACATAGCTTAGTTCTATATAATTATTTATAGCAACAATTTGTGCAAAGATATTCATAGTACAGGGTAGGTTGGATGGTTGAGAACATTTACTTTCTCAACTTTTATTAACTATTTAATACGTTCTTTTTGTATTTCCTTCATACATTAGTTTGTTTTGAGCATTTGATTGAGCATTGGGGGAAGGCTTTTGCTATTACAAATAGATAAGTTACTTTTTTCTGTATTTTGATACCATTGTATTAAATATATTATTTTTAAATTCATTTTAGTTTTGAAGCCTTCAAAACTCTTAGAACCAACAAGTATAGGGTCTAAACAAAATCATAAATAGTGAATTAATGAGTTTTTTTTTTCAGCGAACAGTGAACATAGGCTAGGTTCAGAATTTTTATTAATCACTTATTTGGAGATATAGCAATACTGTCTAACATGTAAATTAAACGCATTAATGGTTTAATGAAGAGTTTAAAATAAGCCTTAATGTTCATTTTAGTTTACCTCCGTCCAAAGTGGTAAGTACGTAAAAAGTTACAAGGGAACATGTAAGGGGCCCGGAATTGCTCAGCCCCGGGGCCCGCGACCGCTCTCGCCGGCCCTGTATATATATATATATATATATATATATATATATATATATATATATATATATATATATATATATATATATATATATATATGTGTGTGTGTGTGTGTGTGTGTATTAAGGAATACGATTTTTGTCCAGGAAAATATAGTATAACAAAGTTGATTAGTTCTGTTCAGGATATCTTTAATTCTTTTAATAATGGTAGTTCGATCGATGCAATCTTCCTAGACTTTCAAAAGCTTTTGGCACTTTGGATCATGTTATTTTGATCTATAAATCCTCTAAACTTGGTCTTTACAATATTTTTCTTCGATTGATTTCCTCGTATTTGAATTCTATGCAACAGTTTATAACATACAGATATACAAATTCATACATGTATAAAGTAAATTCAGGGGTACTACAGGGTTCCTATCTTAACCCTTTTTTATTATTCATTGTGTTTATTGTTTGCAGATGACATTACACTGTACAGCTCACAGATGACGAGAAGAATCCTAGCAGAAGTAATGTGACGTATGTATGGGCTCGCCCACTTTTCGCACGGGGGTTTCAAATGACACCACGGAATAGCATACATATGACTTTACCCGAAGTGGCAGACGACATCTAAGTATAGACCACACCTCAAAAACCGAAAATGGACTTGACCGTGTCGTTGACCTTTTCCCGCTTCCCCTGTTTTAGGGTTCTTCTCATCATCTGTGAGCTGTATAAGGAAATAGAATCACTTACTGTAACGAATTAAATTCGGACCTATCAAGGCAAACAAATGGAATTTGAAATTATTTAATGTTAGTAAATGTTGTGTTGCATCTTTCTCTAGGAAAATAACACGCTCTACTGTAGTTACCAATTTAGAAGAAATAGTTTAAAAGGTTGTGAAGCTGTAAAAGATCTCAGAGTGATAATGGCAGTAAATTAAATTTTCAAGAACATATAGACAAAATGTGTAATGAGCTTTGGAATTACTAGAATTTTTATTTAGAAATACAAGGGATATGAAACATACATATTTATTATGAATCTATTCAACAGTATTATTAGAATGAAGGTAGAATAGGATAACTTAATATGGTTCCCAAATAGTAAAGATAATATTTTGATAAGATTGTACAGATATAAATTAAATTTTTATGTTATCTTTATTATAAGAAGTATAATATCTCTTCTTATTAAGAAAGGATTTCCTATAAGTCTTTACTTGATGATTTTGGTGTTGCTTCATCATATTAGAAGAGAAATTACACAACATGTATTTCTCTACAAAACTGTTAATGGCGTTATAGATAATTCTGACTGTCTCGGTTCACTTGGCTTTAATGCTAGAAAAAGACTCGTTTCCGCATTAGTTTACCTTTTTATTACGGTAAATCGCGCATTAATTTGCATCAATATTCGCTTCTCATAAGACTTGAAAAAAGCATTAACAAATTGATACAATGCAATTGGTATATCTATTTCTCCATGCAGTTTAAAATATATTTATCTATAATTACGAAAACTTTAATCCAAACTAATACTTGAGTTTATTGTAAATTTCATAGTCGATTTCATATATTTATTACATAATTACAGTTTTATGTATGCATAAATGTATTATCTAAGTACAAAAAAAAATAATAATAGTTCATATGGAGAGTGATAAGACTTATTATTGTTTTACTTTGTATGTCTACGGAAACATGCTAAAATAAATATCCAAATTAACATGCTTGTATGTGGAGTAGAGTGTCATGTGTCCATCAGTCCACATTGAGACTGAAGATTGTGCAGATTACGATTTTTTGTGGATGATCAAAAATGCATTTATTTAACAAAGAAATGTACGTGTTATACTATACAAATGATTTTTTTCTTGCAATAGATCTATACTGTACTTTACGTAAAGAAATAACTATACAGTACTATACATGTATATGCGTACAAAAACAAAAGAAAGTTGAAGAAATTCTTAAATTTATTCAAAACTAAATCACACGTTTTTTCTTAATGTGCAGACAACTGATGTTGTGCATAATTGATGTGCGGATAAACGACTTTCTACTGTATTATGTTTTCTAATATGTATGAGAACTAGGGAACATAACTCCAAGAATGGGATTTTCGTTTTCGTAGATGTATGTATATAAGTCTGCACATCCCACTTGATGTCATTTGAATGCTATTAAACCTCACCATGCCTTGAATGCTATTCAATGATGTTTCTACCATCTTATTAAAAAATGTTTTTGAAGAAAAACTTATTTTCCTCTCTCCTATAAATTGTAATTGATATCGTTAAGATCACTTATCTATTTAGTTTTACATTTTGTTCTCTCTTAATTGGAACTTGTATAAATGACATTATAAACACCCTATTGTAATCGAGAGAAATATTTTTATAGGTAATAAAATAAAATAAAATATCCCAAATTTTCGGCAATAATTTTCTACTTTCCAAAAATTTGACGAAATGGGTACATTTATGACCATGGACCCTGAAAATATATGTCCATTGATGTTTGGAAGGTGTACATATATCGACCCCAGGATATGTGTCCTACAACCTACCAAAAAATTAGAAAGGGTTTGGGTTATGTTGTACTAGTTTAACACAGTCTTTACAGAATATTTTCTCCGTCAGTTGATAAAATTTCTTCTCTAACAAACCACTGTTTGAAAGGAAAGAATTTGGAAGTCATTTTTGGCATCACGGTCTCGAATACGATGTACACACAATAGAAGCATTTCATTTGCTGAATGAAAGTAGCTATTTCTATTGTTGAGACAAGTCATGCCCACCGACAAACAGGTAAACAAGTCTTCTCTGGACTCGATACGATTCACGCATTGGCGGATCTTGAAGTTAAAAACTAAGGGAGCAGCCAGAACGCAGACTATCATAGGTATATATAAACTTTCAAAAATATATAAATAATAGCTTAAATTATTTTGTCGCTGAAAAAACTGGGGGGGGGGAAGGTAGGCCCCTCGGCCCTGTCCTAGATCTGCCACTGGATTTATGTACAATTTTTACTCTTCACACAGTCCCAGAAATTCGACTGACATGTAATTAATAATGAACTCATTTAAATATCTAATTCAGTCATTGACCAACCATGAACTCAAAATTCTTTTCTGCAAGAACTAACTTTAATGAATGAAGTCTCAAAAATGGATATCTTAATAATTCTATGAAATATGCATTTATATGCAATTGTAACATGCACTAACCTCCAGTCAGTGTTGGGTAAGTTACTTGTAAAAATGTAATGCGTTACAAGTTACTTTACTTTCTCTTAAAATGTAACGCGTTACTAACGCGTTACTTGCCCCATTCCATACTGCGTTACTCGTAGGGATGGGATAGGGTAATGAGACGTACTGATTTTCGCAGTACAGTACTGTTTTTCAAAGAGCTGTCCTGCGTGTTGCAAAGACGCCTAGAAAATCGAGAAATATCCTTCTTTAAAATGTCGTGCGAAATGTCCAGAGTTAATTTATTTGCAATATCTTAATGTTTCATTCTTTATTCACAATATTTTGAATCAAAGACACTCTTTTCCTGAATGATGAACTGCTGTTTTTTTTTAACACTCCTCAAAAGACTAGGGATGGAGAACAATCAACAAACCATTTTTTACAATACATTGCTGAGAAGGGCTTGTTGAGATATCGGTAAAGTAGGAAAAGTTTATTTTTCAACTTATGATCAAGTTAAGTACCTGTAGAAGTTCCCTTGTGCCGGTATAAATTTTCTTTTATTTCTTAAAATAATACCACGCTTCGAAAATCATTTTTTTAATACCAACACAAAGTTTCACTGTACGTTCATAAAAATTATCCATTTTGTCATTCATCAAAGCATTTGAAGTTGTGTTGAATTCCTTTAATACTTTTGTTCAGTGTTTCTTCTTTTTAACATAAACGAACGATTAACTTAAGGTTAATATTAAATGAAATAAGGACATGCGTATTGCCGACGCAGTAAACTACTCGTACTATTATACTTGTGTCCTGCTTTTCGTTTGTTAGAATCTGGTCACCCTAGGATGGGCACGAGCGAGTTTTCTTTGAAACTCAATTTGACTAGAAACAGACATCTTTGAGTTCGACCCGAGAACTCGGCTCGAAAAATTTCCTCCAACTCGACTCGAATGCGGGTCGGGTTTCGAGTCGAGTCAAGCCAAATCTGGTGTGTAGTTTCGAGTACTCTCTTCAAGTATCTTGCATAGACAATATTGGTTATCAATGATACTACTACTATTATTACTACAACTTTTATTATTATTATTATTATTAATTATAACAACACTGTGTTGAAACATGAAAGATAGGCGGTTTGTATTTGAATACTAAAAAACTAGTTGATTGCCAACCTCGGTAGTCGTAAAGTCTAGGAGTCAAGGACATTGTTCACGAGCTTCTGAATTTCGGTTGAGGGTCTAGGTTAAGTATTCGGGCTCGAGCCAAACATTGTTAAAAGTTATAGGGCACTGACCAAATATCTTCAAAACTGCTCGGCCCGGGTTTAGAATTGTCAACGACTTGAGCATCTCGGCTCACAGCTCATTCACTATCGACCCGAACCGAGAAGTGAGCCGAGCCGACAGCTCACCCAACCGAGTCGGCTAGAGCCTTCGGCCCAGATGAGCCGAATCGAGCAGATGGCTCATCCCAACCAAGCCAGTTCGAGCCGATGGTTCACCCCAAGCGAGCCGACTCGAGCCATCCTCTCAGTTGAGCCGAACTGAGCTGAGCTTGTTATAAAAAATCTCTTGTGGTTTCGATATCGAGACGAGAAGAGATGCGAGCAGTGTTCCTTCTCGTGAGCAACACTAAAAGTATTCCATATTACTGCTTAGCTTACATTTCTCATGGCTTTCGCTTTCCAGTGTAATCAGGCCATGATTTCAAAACGAGTTAAAACGAGCGAACCATTTATCAAACTCAACTCGACTCAAACTCGACGCCAAAAACAGTGAATCGTCTCGGAACTCCACTCGAGAATATTACCTTCGACTCGACTTGAATCTGAGTCGAGTTTTAGCTCGACTCTTGCCCATCAATATGCGTTAGAAAATATGATTGCTTATTATTCTTCTGCTAAACTAATTATATAATAATAACCAGGGGCGGATCAAGGGGGGGGGGCGATCGCCCCCCAGAAGAGAAAACTTTCTTATTTTATATATATAAATAAAACCCATTCCAAAGTTTGAAATCCTTAAAAGTTCCGAGAAATTCACTTACAGGAAAGAAACATTTGTTTCCGAAAAATATATAATATACATATATTGTAGTTACTCATCCGAAATGTAACGCGAAAAAAGTAACGCAAACTAGGTACGTTACTTAAAAATTTGTAACGCGTTACCGTTACAGTTACTTTGAAAAAATGTAACGCGTTACTAGGAAACGTTACTTGCGTTACGTTACTTCCCAAGACTGCCTCCAGTATGCATTATATGCACTATTAAAACTTGGTTATTTCATCTGCAAATCAGTTATAAGTCTTATAACAAATATATAACAAGACAGCGTATCGATATCACATTAGGAAAGAAATAGGCAAAAATCCGAACTTCAGTAATCATGCAATTAGATTTCAAAGGAAAGAAAGAAAGAAAGAAGGAATCTTGTAAGCGGCGATAAACATGCATGGTTACATTCAAACTCAACTTTAGCAAAGTTCACATATCTGCCATCTATCCGCAATAGGCTGAACTAACAACGAAAAATTACACGCGATCTGTTTGTAGTAGAAGATGCAGTGGTGTATCAGAAATTTACGTTGGGAAGTCGGATATAACTTGAACTATAACAGAGATCTAGCTTGAAGTAAAGGGAACCGATCATAGGTTTAAAAAAATACATGTAGTAACAGAAAAAGGAACGTCTGTAAATATTATCGCCAACATTTGTTTCCAACGGAATTGTATGTATCTTGTTTCTTGCGATACACTCTAATTTCATACTAGGATTGTTATTAAAATTTAAATATCTACTTCGACATTATTTTCCCCCTAACTGTCTGCACTAAGTTCCGAAGGGAGTAAGTCGTCTTGCTGACGATATGAATTCTTAAAATATAAGTAAGGGTAAAGTAGGGCTACTGCAATATGTGCGCAGTGTTCGACCATCATCAAATGCGACTTAATTTTATAGCTACCAGCAAACGTTTGGGAAGCAATATAAGTTAAAAAAAAAAAAAAAAAAAATAGTCAAAAACAATAAGTCATGAATCATTTTTAGACATTTCGGTAAAATTTAAAGGAATAGAACAATGTAAAAGGTTGCCTCATAAAATGAAATGCTGCTTTAAATATTAGGAACTTAACATTTCAAGTTGTCATTGCATCTCATGTTAAAAGATCATCCACTTTCACGTCAATTGCCTCAACATGATTTTTAATTCCTAAGGTCTATCCTGTCTCCTAATATAACAGTGAGTACTGTACTTCATAATTAGGATTGCGCATAGGCCTATAGCGTAATAATCAAACAAAAGAAACCGGTTTTGAAGGACTCGATCCTAAATCCGGAATCAGACTGTAACTGTATTAACACACTAGAGCTGCCATTAGAGTAATATGAGTTAACAAGACACTACGACAAACCAGCAGCACCTCTGGTACCTCGCGGATCCTGTGACCACCTTAGACATTATGGTACAGAAAGTTGAGTCCAATCAATCCACAGTTCCTGACCTCCAAGTAAGCTGGATTACAGAAGCACGCCACAGCTTCCAGTCGGCTGATCTTTTTATTTATTTATTTATTTATTTATTTATTTATTTATTTATTTGTTTGTTTGTTTGTTTGTTTGTTTGTTTGTTTGTTTGTTTGTTTGTTTGTTTGTTTGTTTGTTGAGTGTGCTTGTGAGAAGAAATGATAATATTACCTATTACCTATAACAAATATGGTTTATTTGTGACCCTGACTACTGATAGCCAAAAACGGATATTTTAGGTTAATTAATTTGGCTAGCTTTATAATATGGGGTGTGCACGGAACGGATGACAAATAACCGCTATCTTATCATAAATGAAACAAGTTCCATATCGAATTCTAAAACTACAATATACTGCTACAGGTCCAATATTGGAACCATAATGATAAATTTTTCATTTTGGTTTGAATAGGCAGGAAAAGGCAAAAGTGGAACTTATTTTTCGAACACTGAGTCTCTCTCTCTCTCACCAGTATATTAAAACTAGGAATGGGCAAAACCGGTTTTATAAAAATCGAAAACAGATTTCTTGAAAACCAACATTTCGACTCACCGATAGTGATGAGCGCAAGAGTCTTGGTCTTGCAGTTTTTGGAAGAGTTTTGCATGCAAGACCAAGACCAAGGGGTGCAAGACCAAGACAAAGACCAAGACCATACCTGCAAGACCAAGACCAAGATCAAGACTCTTGCGCAAGAGTCTTGCACAAATACCGGTCAGTGGTAGAGCGTTCACCCCTGGTGCTGAAGTCCCTGGTTCTATCCCAGTTTGCACCATTTGATAGATACCGTGTGCGTAGGTTTTCTCGGGATTTTCACGTTTCCTCCTACTTTCATCATTCCACCATTTCATTCGTTTCTCATCCATCACCATCTCCCTTAGCCTCGACGTATAATTGTGGCATGTAAAACTAGATATTACATCATTTCAAAACATATTAGTGGTTTCCTTCTCACAAAACTAAAGAGAAATGAAGTATGGAACATCGGTAATTTCGTACACCATAGGTGCCGGCTACATGGATATGGCCTTGGCTCCTTGGCCTTGCAGCATCCGTTAGAAATGTTTAATGTGAGCTCAAAAAATTATTATCGAAATAACGATTTCATGATATTGACAAAAACTTAGTGTATGTGCACCCGCAAGTTTGATTGCATGGGCGGGTGCTTGTACGTTGAATAATTGTGTATCAATATAACTTTTACCCTCCTCAGGTATATGGCACACGAGGATTGAGCGATATAACATTATACAACAATAAATAATCCATATTCACAAGTGAGAGTGATTTTGTACCGATATTTCAAATAACTTCGAGTTTGATACTGTGTTTTTGTATTTCTAATATAGGTAAAAAGTATTTGTATAAATTGAGTTTACACAGAAAGCATGGACAATTGAGTCGTTTTCAATTTTCACTCATATTATTCTAAAATATTAAGAGGTTTGATTATAATTGTTATTATTTTGATTTTTCTCTCTCTTTTTTGGCCAATATTGCTAACATATCATCATCATCATAGCTGGTCTGTCATTATTGGCAGGTGACTTGTTGCAACTCAGAAGCTTCGATATACGGTGGTCCTCGCGGTAGTAGCAATTTTCTGTTTTAATACTTTCCTTCAACTACTATCTCCTTTGCCCCTCCCTCTCTTTCCTTCCACCATACCCTATAGGACGTCCCACATAATTAAGTTCCTCCTCAGCCAATGTCCCAACTAGTTTGTTTTCCTCCTCTTAATTACATCTAAAATTCTTCTTTCTTCCCCTACTGCTACTAACACCTTCTCATTCGTTTTCCGTTCAACACAGCTAATTCTCTCATTTTTTCGAAAGCCTCCAATATAGTTTTCATTGCTTTTGCGTAATGTCCATGTTTCTGTTCCATAGAGTGCTTACTGCAATCAGTAAAACAAAATCTCAATATTAAAATGGAAGTTCGTTCAATATAAAAATTAACTAATTTTGGTTGGAAATAAAAAAATAACTGACGCTTTTAGTGTGTAAAAATAATTTAGCAATTCATGATATTTCAGTAACCTGTACCGTCTTGATTTTCTTTCATGCGTCTCAGAGGTAGCCTCCCCAATGTTTGGGAACCAGGGGAGTAATGGATCTGTTAAAAAAATATAAAAATATATTTCGAAACGTTGTAATTTATCTTATTAGTGAAGCGGGGGCACCCATTGAAAAATATTATCGCCTATGTTGTACACTATCATCATACTTAAACGAAGGTAACCTATCAGTGGTCGAAGTGAGACGGTATGCGGTGGTATGCCATACCATCTCCTGTTTTTCAGTAATGAAGACATACCGTCTCTGGTTTTTCAGTGATCAAGACAATATTTAAATAGCCGGTATGTTGTCAAAATCATAATAAAATATACTGCCTCTGCTTTTTTTCCACTTCGAACACTGTATACTATATTACATTTAGAAACATACATTGTATTTCCGTTACTATTAGAGTATTGTAGAATTTATCCAGAGTAAAATTTACCTAAGAAAATCATAAGATTTTGTTAAAAGTAAGACTTGCAAGGCTCTTGCAGCAAGACCAAGACCAAGACTGGGTGTGCAAGACCAAGACCAAGACTGGGTGTGCAAGACCAAGACCAAGGGTTCCAGTGCAAGACCAAGACCAAGACTGAATGTGCAAGACCAAAACCAAGACCAAGACCACCTGGGTCTTGGTCTGATCTTGCATTCGCTCATCACTACTCACCAAAACCGGTTTGGTAGAAAATCGAACTAATTTTGTAAATTTGACTTTTCGAAAGTTAAAAGAAAATCTAAAAAATCCCAACTGAAAACCCCATGTTTGTGTTCATTACTAATAGCAACATTTGTCGTTAACTCGGCTTTCGGGGCTCACTAACGCGGTGGCTCAGTGGTAGAGCGTTCATTTCTGGTGCATGGGGTTCCTGGTTCCATCCCAGCTCGCGACAAATGAACTTTGTGTTGAACAAACAGCGTGTGTGTGGGTTTTCTCGCGGTGTTCCCGTTTCCTCCCATCTTCTTTATTCCACCATTTCATTCATCACCGTCTCCTTTAGTCTATCCGGCATAAGCCTGGGATGTAAAACTTAATGATTTCATTTAATTTCATATAAGTAAGAGTAGTCTTTTGAGATATGGATAAAGAAAATAGCACGAACGAATACTCGTACAAGATTTCGACGAGAATGATGATAAATACAGTCCCGAGATAGTTTTCGATAAGATTAAGGCGGAGATGGAGCCTATTCCTAGGACTTTAAAATCATCCACCCATCCATATACATTCAATACTAAAAGTGGAGGTGGTTAAATCTAGTCATTTCGGTTTCAATAGGAAGGCAAGAGATTACAGATGGAACCCACTATTCAGATGCTAAATTTATGTCAAGAAACATTTTTGGGCAAGTCCTACCATTTTTGTTACGATATCTATCAGTATACACATGAACGGGCTACCACCCCACATGTGTAAGACTTATGCACCCCACATGCTTATTCATTCCCATACTCTGAGCCATTTCCTCGTGCTCGTGGGTTTTCTCGGGGTTCTCCCGTTTCCTCCCACTTATTTCATTCCACCATTTCACTCATTTCTCATCATCACCGTCTCCTTTAGCCTAACCGGCATAACCGTGGGACGTAAAACTCAAAGATTTCATTTCATTTTTTCTGAGTCATTTCCTTCCCCCCCCCCTCTTTTTAACAACAGTGAAACCATTTTAAGACGACCACTCTGAGTGTTCAACTAAAATCGGTCTTTTCAAAGGGAGTTCAATGTTTTACCAAGGATTTTCAAGTGAGGAAATTAAAAATTAAAAATAAAGAAAGTTGTAAATGAATTTTGCGCTCTTTGTTTTTCTAAGAATAATTTAATAGGCAAGTGGAAGAGGGAGTTAAAATGTGTTGGAAAGATTCAGTGGCGGATCCAGGATATGATCAAGGGAGGGGCTAAACCATAGTTTGTCGTTTTATCCCGTGTAAAGCAGGATTGTAGCCTATTTTATCTAGTGTATACCTGAGCGTCAAGAGGGGAACTATAGCCCCTATAGCTCCCCCTTGGATCCGCGCCTGGAAAGATTGGTAGATTTACTCTACACGAAAGAAAAAATAACATTCAAAGTCACGTAAACGGTTATTCTTAAGCTTTGAAGAACTTTGAAATTTATAGAACTTCAAAATCTGTCACAACAACCACAACAAAAGACTAAGATAAAAAGGTTCTCTGTTGACTGTATGATAGGATTTTGTCAATCAGTTGCTCAGACTTCCTAGTATTACTCCCCCCCCCTATTAATTCACTTGCGTTGCAAGGGAACGAACGTTCATCTGAAAAATAGTTCATCATTGGTTAGTCTTTGTTAAGAAGTTATTACAAGTATCGTACTGAGAAACACATTTCAAGAAACATATTTGTGAAAATTTTATAACGACTACTAAACGACTACTATAATACTATGAAAATCACCAGTTTGTAATTAGCTTAATGCTTGTTTTGCGTATTTTATATGTCGTTATAGCCCTCAGTTCGTATATTTATATAATCTAGGTTACTGTTTTATCAAAATCCATCTAAACACTTCATTTAGATATTACCTTTTTTTATTGTAGTACGTAATAAATTAAACATTTACACACTTTTAAATATTGTATATACATGTATATATCACAAGATGAATTCTCTATAAATTATATGTTTTCTGTTGCTAATGACGACTTACAAAACAAGTCATATCACCATCACAACAGAACATAAATCATAATAACAGAAATGAAATTACATCTATTTCTCTTTATATTTTCTTCTTCTTTTTTTGAACAGCTTGTGCATATTTTAAAAGCACATTTTGCTCGTAAATACAAGTTATTATATAAAAATTACATAATACCGTTACAATTTGACAGTCTTAACTCCAACTTCGATGGACTATAACTCAAATGACTGCATGTGATAGAATTCGTATACGCACTAAGGTCGTCAAGTTCTACTACTATGCCAAGTTTGGTCAAGATTTGATGAGTTTCATGGATAACGTATGAGGTATGCCCCGTATGATCCTATACTTCAATTGTCTTACTTAATTATACTACCCTTATAATTAAAGCTCGTCGTGGCTATATGGTTAGAGTGTGTCTTCGGCGCAGAAGAAACATATTCGATTCCCGATATGGTTAGGATCCCACGTTAAGTTGTAACTCCACGTCCCATGTAAACTAGCTGCTAAAAAGAATTTTAAATTCTAATCAACCTAAAAACTTAATCTTGTCTTTTTTTTTAAAACTACAACGAAGAATGAAGCTTGCTCATAATGAGGGGCAGTCGACTTAAACAAGTAGTTATTCAGAAGGATTTCACTATATGTCTATAATTCTTCCTAACATTTGGTGACACTTCTTCAGTGGTGCTCGTTTGAACCAGTTAATTTTATCCGTTCTTCTCTATTCTTATTTTCCAAACACTTTCAAATCATTTCTATCACTGTTCTGCAGAGATCATAAACTGAGGCCGGATTTCTCAAACTTTTGAAACGTCACATATGAAACGAAATTTCTAGTTTAACATTTCACGACCCTGCACCGAGGTGATAACGATAATGAATGAAATGGTGGAATGAAGAAAGGAGGAGAAACGGAAGAACTCTGAGAAAACTCTCACACACGACCACTTCGCGCGAGCTGGGATCGAAACAGAAACTCCACGCATCAGAGGTGAGCGCTTTACCACAGCACCAACTCAGCCCGAAATGTGACACATGTTTGGCGGGGGTCTTTGAATAAAATCCTAATCTAATACTATGTTCACCAGTCGGCCGTGTGGCTGGGGGCTGTGGCGTGCTCCTGTAATCCAGCTTTCTCGGAGGCCGGGAACTGGGGAGTAAGCTGATGTAGTTTGAAATACTACCTATGTTAGTATGATTTAAGATCCGCGAGGTACCAGAGTTGCTGCTGGTAAACTGACGACATAGTGCTGTTAACTCACACCCGTAAGTTCTGTGTGTTGACTCCCACAGTACAGTCTGACTCCGGATCTTAACTTCGCTATATACGACCCAGTTCCTTTTGTCTCAGTTTGCTTCATTTGGTGTACTTCAACAGTTATAAAATTTTAGCTTATATGTGGTTATGCAGTGGTGCCCCCCCCCCTTTTGTCCATGACGCACCCCCCCAATTGTCTACCCGTAGGTGTTCTTCCATGAAAAAAAATTCTTTTCGATTAATTTTTCCACTCCCTCAAACATATTTATACAGATTTTTTAACCCCCCCAAATATTTCAATGACGCACTTTGCGTCATAGCCCCCCCTTGTGGGCACCCCTGGGTTATGGGGAATTTGAATATTTCACTTTTGGTGTAAAAGTGTAGTAATTGATTCCATTTCAATTTATTATTATTATTATTATTTTATAAAATCTTCATAGACATGAGTATCGATGATCTTAAGATTTGAAGTTGCAACCTTTTCTTTTCACTGGAACTTAAATAACAATTTTGACTAATTTTTAAGAAACAGAAAGGACACTACTAACAATTCATTGGTCTTTTAAACTATTCGAAGTATTATAATTCTGCTTTAGAATTAGAGCTCCTTCGTGGCTAAGCGGTTAGCGTACGTGCCTTTGGCATGGGAAACATGGGTTCGATTCCCGGCCGGAGCTCATGTGGTTCGGATTCCACGTTAATCAGTAGGTCCCGTCTCATATAGCCTAGCCGCTGAAAGGGATGTTAAGCTCAACTCGGCTTTAGGATTATATATATATATATATAAAAGAGAAAAGTCACGGAGCACTTTCAAGAGAAAAAAATAATTCACGAATCATTAAATGAGTTCTTGTTCATTAGCACCATTCATTTGTTCTAATATTTTCCTGGATCAAATTTTTAATTAACCTTATTAATCAATCAGTATCTTTGTCTACCACAAGTTAGGAACTCTAATCCTAAAATACTATGTTCACCAGTTTACTGTATGGCTGGGAGCTGTGGCGTGCTCCTGTAATCCAGCTTTCTTGGAGGCCGGGAATTGGGAATTAAGATGAGGTACTTTGGAATATAACATCTGTTAGTATGACTTAAAATCCGCGAGGTACCAGAGTTGCTGCTGGTAAACTGACTACATAGTGCTGTTAACTCACATTCGTATATTCTGTGTGTTGACTCCCACAGTACAGTCTGACTCCGGATCTTAACACTTCACTCTATAAGACCCAATTCCTTTTCTCTCAATTTTTTCTTTTAATGTACTTCACCAGTTGAGAAATTTTAGTTTACAGGCGGCTACTGGGCAACTTGAATATATCATTTTTAGTGTATAAGTATAGTTAATTATTCCACTTCAATGTATTATTATTAATATTACGGCTCCTTTCCCTTTGTGTAGTTTTCATTCTACCAAAGTAAAGTTAATTTATGTCACTTCCAAACAATACCTTGAACCACTGTCGTCGTTAGAGGAGGAACGGGATGGGACATATTCCACCCAATAATTTGCAGAAGGAACGGGATGTTGTTTTTTTCAGAACATACAGTATTTTTCGAGTACTGTATTTTCTCATATTATACTACAACATTTTGAATGCCATATTTGTATCCTTTTTTAGGGAGAGGGATATATCTCCCACTCTTTCTGGCTTTATTCCTGTGTATATTTATATGCTAATAAAAAACTTTTTTTTTGTACTACATGAGTTACGATAAATCATTAAATTTCTTCTATTAAATTAAATCAAACCAAACTCCATATTGTATTTAAAAAAAAAAAAAAAAACGAATGTGAAATGTAGCATATTCTCCCAACCTTGAGGGGCTAACAACCTCAGGTAGTGCTTGGAATTGGTATTTATTGTACAGAAAGAAACATATTTCTAAATTTCCAGAACAATATGGTATTCAAAAATAAATTTAGAAAACATGAACCATGGCAACAATTGCAAAGTGTCACTTGAAATCTTAAAACATGCGGTGAAAATTAGGAGTGTTGCCAATTTGAAAGATCGAATAATGGACGTTTGGTGCACATTAGAAAGAGTCCTAAATTCATACGGTTAACTATAGAACAAAAAATAAGCATACCATCGGCTTTTTGGGAAAATTTGTTATTAAAATGAGGCGTTACGTGCTATGGTTTTCATTTTTCAAAACTTCACTTTAATTCAAAATGGCAGATTTCAAGATGACCCTTACCGTACCACTTGCCTCTAGGCATAATATGTATTACCGAAGCTTTTATGCACTTATTATCATTAATACGCGGGTTAGAAGCGGAGGTAAGGGACTTACGTACATGTAAGTATAAGCAATTAGGCCTAATATGCCTGTAACTTTTCTCCAAATTGGCGTATCTTAAAAATAACTTCACCATTGTCTTCCTGATTAAATTCTAGCCCGAAATTATGTATCATATTAGCCTATTCCTATTTAAAAAACTTTACCTTAATTCAAAATGACGGATTTCAAGATGGCTGCCGTCAAGGTAATACCTACCATGCGACTTCCCCCTAGGTCTTATATGTATCTGCATGGTTGTTCTTTCATTAACACTCCGTTTACAAAGGGTAGTAAGGTACTTCTACAGTAATCTCTAAAAACCACATCGTAACTCTCAAAAATTTAATTATATATATATATATATATATATATATATATATATATATATATATATATATATATATATATATATATATATATATATATATATATATATATAACATGCACCATGCCAAAAATTGTCATCACAAATGATGCATACATGTCTATCAGAAAAAAAAAATCGGAGTCGGACAATCGGGTGATGTCCCTTGTAAGTAAGATTCCCTTCTTGGTTGTAGGTGACAGTGGCTACTTTGATATGACAAAATTGAAAACAGAGTAAGAGTTTCATGGATTTTGGACATAAAATGACATGAAAGCAGCAATTTAACGGGTTTGAGCAAGTTAGTATGAGAACAGATTTAGTATCAATAAAAGTTCTTAAAAAAATAAAACGAAATGAAAGAATGGAATTTCGTGCTTCACTTATTTTAGACTAACTCGAAAGTATTAGAGGGAGCTAGCTTGTTTACCAGCGGGGGCTGAGGTAGAGGGGGAAATATTTCAACATTTTTCTGCCTGACTCTTGCGACACTTCCTTTCCTTCCTTCTATATGTCAGTGTTGCCAAGGGTAGAAAATTGTCACATGAATGTCATTCTGAAGAGCTATTGTGAGTTGGTTATTTCTGCCTATGCCTTCTATGTTTCAATCTTTGCTTTGCTAAAGATAACCTCTTGCACTAATCAGACGTTATATTTTTGTGTTCCTTTCTGCATTTTCATTATCTCATAGCGATGTTGGTAATCTACTTGACCGTTAATACTTCTGTGATCTTACAGTGTACTTGGATGGTTATGGTTTTGAGACAATTTACGATACCTACTATTTACACAAAAAATGGTCACTGAATTCTGACATTTCAAACGCATTTTCAAACTCAGTAGTTAAATCTCTAGTGTAACATTTTATTTTCACTTTAAGTTTTGTAAGATGAGGATTAGGCCTCCAATGTAAAATAGCCGTACATGATCACAAAATCCAATGAATCAAAATGACTCCATTTTACTTGATGCGTCATGCACTGGCTGGCTCATTTCTGTGCTAAACTAAATTTCCGAATTCGTGAACCTACAACAGGTACTACTCACCTGTTTCGTTGCATCTTATTTGTACAAATGTAACTAGCAGTATGGAAACCGAAGCCTTCCTGATTTCCATAAATAAAAAAGTGAAAGAAGGATGTACAAATTCCTTTATTCGGTAACAAATTAAAATTACATAAACAAATTGAACCGTATGGCGCGCTAAATGCCACTATGCACAATACACTGGTAGGAACAGTCGTATTCTTCAAAATTATACTGATATAAGTAGGCAGCAGTAGCGTAGAGTGCTATGAGACATTGAAACACTACCCTTTCAAAGAAACCATAAGATAACCTCTTAGAATTTCCTTATTATTAAGAACTAATATATATTTTATGTTGAAGAAAAATAAAGAAATAATAGGGTCAGCAATAGCTTGGTTAATAACAATAGTGGTAGAATCAAATTTCTATATAATTTTATTTTTCAAAATTGGGAAAGAAAAGTTCAATCTCCGTCAAACAGGCTGCACAAAGGCAACAAGAAGTATGTCTCAACGCGGCTGAAACAAATCCACTTGATAGCGACGCGCGCATGTGGCTGTGAACTTCTCACTTGCTGAAACAACCTGAAGGCCTTTCTCATTATCCGGCGAACTGCCGTGTACGGTTCCGGCAATTTACCGGACAGGGTAGAAAGACATTGCAAGCAATGGAGCTTTTCACATATGTGCGGCGGTCGCCGGACATTTATCCGGCGAACAAAAATAGCCGGATCTCCCTGCTAGAATCTGGCGCGGCAGATTGCCGTTATGGCCAAGAGGGACATTACAAGCAATGAAGCTTTTCACATATACGCCGCAAACTGCCCGATGGGTGTTGGGGAAGGAAGCAAGTGTTGCCAGGAAAGAGTAGAGAGTGGCTCCGATAATATGGATGCGTGTGTTTTACTTATCTATCTATCTATAATATATATCTGTGTGTGTGTGTGTGTGGAGTGTGTTTGTGTATGTGGTTGTGCTAGCCCAGTACACCTGGAGTAATTTTAACCAAACTTGTTATATACAATATATGGGAAAAGATGACATGTAAAAATAATCGAAAAGGACCGATACTACCGAAGTATCGAATCCATAGTCGCTGATTAAAGAGTCCAAATCAATATAAATTATTTTTTTCTATGTAATAGAAGATTGGGAGAAATAAATGTCCGAGTAGCACTGGACAAATGAGCTTGTAATTCTATAAATTTGTAGTTCCCCATTGCACTATCAAATATTTCAGCAATATTATACATTTAGTAATAATACCTTTATGTACTTTCACAAAGCAAGAGAGAATTCATGATGTGATATTTGATAAATATACCGTACTTTATATATTTTATAATTATCTTTAACACTTCTATGGTTGTAATTTCTTGAATAGTCCTTTGAATACAGGGACTCGAGCAGTGCTTTAAAGAGACTTGAGGCAATAGTCGGAACGCTTAAAACAAAAGAATAAACCCGAAATACTATAATAATAATAATAATAATAATAATAATAATAATAATAATAATAATAATAATAATAATAATAATAATAATACAAAGTAGAAACTGGATCCAATTAGCTAAGGATAGAAGTCAGTGGAGGGCTTTTGTGAACGCGGCACTGAACCTCCGGGTTCCATAGGCCATAGAGTTAGTTAGTTAGTTAGTTAATAATAATAATAATAATAATGCCTACAGATTAGCCTTGGGCTCAGTGGTTGTGTTGACTTAGGATTCTGGCAGTGGCGGATCTAGCCCGGGGCCGGGGTCTAGCAACCTCCCAGTTTTTACCTTCTAGATCCGCCACTGGATTCTGGGATAGATCTCAACCACCGACTATCCTGAAAGGACTTTATCCTGGTTTTCCCAGTCACAACAGGTGAATACCGGGATCGTATTTTAAATATCCAGAATCTGGCCACCATTTTGCTCAAGTCTATCAATTGTGAAAACAGTATAGAAAGATCTTCTTCAAGATACCACTTCTCTAAAAAAGAGTGAACCCATATATGGCTCTGATTTTTTTCTGTCTGTCTTAACAAGGCGAGTAGAAGACACTTTTTTGCATCTGTCCATTGCAACCACCACAGTACGACAAGAGTCACAAGGTTTTGTTTCTTCAGTTGCACAGAAACCCTGCTCGCATATTTTTCATCCAAGCAAAGCGCCGGATAATATTAAAGGGCACACTTCCCATCCGGCAAACCGCCGGAAACGGATCCAGCAAATTGCCGGATAATGTGAAAGAAGCGTATCGGAGAAAGTGTCTCAGCAGCAGTGATACCATACTGAGCGCAATGATACCATTTTAAATCCAGTAAACTTTTCATTCTTCCTTTCAGATATTCAATCATATTTCAAGGAAAATACAGTAATTAAGAAATAGAAGGAAACAGAAACCGAAATTAGTAACTATCTTAAGAAAGTTTTATGGATACAGTAATTCATATGTCTTTCAGAATCTAGGTTCAGCTTCTGTTTAATCATAATACCAGAGTGTATCAACACTGGAAAAGGCAAAAGCGAGGGCTGGAGATGTTGTAGTCTGCTATTTTGTTATTGCTTTTAAAATCATTAGCTAAATTTGAATTTGGGTGTGTCTCTGTTAGTTATTTATGATGTGCAAATCAAATGATTGGAAATAGATTTACTGCACCATTTGTTATTAAATGGCATGTCTAAGCTCTCATATAAAAATTAGTATTAACTTTAAAACTAGCCAATTTCAGTTTACTTTTTTGAATCAGGAATCATGCAAAGCTAATAGGAAAATTATACATAAAAGTAAATTAGTAATTCAATTTAATGTATTTAATGTATATACCGAGATTTGTCAGAATAAATTTATATAGATATACTGGTTTAATTTAATCGTTAAGAAGTGTGTCTATCAGGGTGCGAAATCATCTCATTCAAAGTGAGGGGGAAGTTCTTTTAAACATAATACCTGTACACAAAATCGTAACCTATCAGAAAGAAAAGAAGCTAACCTAAGCTTACTAGCTTGTCGCAAAACACACTCATTTCCAATTATGCTATTCCGTATTGAATAAAACTTAAACAATACAAGAAAAGTGTACTCTGAACTAAAACGTTGTGCTTTATTTAATTGACCTTCAATATGTTCTACAAGCTTGCATTAATAAACCATCAAAAATAGAAAGGAGGCTATTGTTCTAACTGGTGACCTACCAGGCTATATTATTATCTAGTGTTACATCTAAAAATGATTGGCCATTTAAGTATTTAATTTTAATTTTGTTGAGATATAAATGCGAGTCTATTGGCTCATGTCCTTTATTAATATAACCACAATTTACTGTTTAGGTTAGAGCTCGGTAGGTTACAAGTTAGAACAATACCGAAATGAGAAACTGTATATAAAAAAGTAAGAATTACAGCCATCCGTTAAACCTGACAAACACGAGACTAGCGGTAACCTGTAGTACTCTTTATAGAAATAAATTATGTTCATACTCATCTTCATTCTTCTGTATAGTGCTATATTTATTGTCTGCCATATGGTGCCCCTCCTTAACCCAAGACTGTGAATCACTTAATGCATTCCACAAATTCAAGGGTGGTCCACACAATTTAACTGTCATTAAGGCTTCTAATGTATCTATTGTTAATCGATTTCTTTAATAGCTTTTCAAGTCATGTGCAACACTGAAACGAGGCTCACATTCTGCAGTCGACAGTGTAACTGATTTTATTTTCTGCAACAGCAGTTTATATACGGGTAGATCATCAATAGATTTGAGACCAGATTTCAAACGTCTCCGTTCTATTACAGCTATAGACGGATCTATACCCAATAATTCAGCAGCGTTATAGACATTAGAATTGCCGTACAATGGGTTAAGTTTCTTGAATTTAAAGTTTCATCAAATACTTTAAAACAGGAAATCAGTTCATCTGCTGGAAATCTTCTTCGTAGTTAATCTAAATCCCTTGTAAGATTTGACATTTTACTCGCTCGAATTGAAATGATGTCGAGTTACTGTCAACACAATAACACAGATACTTCTCTTTGCAATTCGTGAGATAAACGTCACCATTTTCTTTCATTTCAGTAAGAGTTGTGCCCGCAGTACGTAGCTGAGTTTTTATTTCTCGATATAATACAGATTTTTTTTTTTTTTTTTTTTTTGCATTGTTGTACTGACCGTAGTTAATACATGTGCAATGTCTAAAAACAACCCTAACGTAAGTATGGTTTGTCTTGAAGTTGGCTTACGATACAAACGTTCAAAGTTTAACACCGTTTGTTCACTCCACTCTTTTCTCACTTCGGCAGAAGACAAATAATTAATTATGGATGATAGTCCCTATATACGGCTAAGAGCACATCTTTTTCACTGGAAATCCAACGGATTCGAAACAGTTTCTTTACTTTCAAAATACCTTCTTTGCCAATGACTTTGTCAATGTTTTCGAGGCGAGTAAATGCAGAAGGCTTTCTGAAGACTTTATAAAGTTCGTTAAGCAGATTTTCGAAGTGGTGTACTATGTTCACAACTCCAAAAACATTTTCTGTTACTAAATCAAGCCTATGAGCCATGCAATGAATACTGACTAAGTGGGGAACAAAATTTCTTCTAATGCGAGCAGCAACTCCATCGTGCTTAGCCACGAGAACCGATGCGCCATCTGATTCAAGACCCACAAGCTTCTCTTTAATACTATCTGAATCAATGCCCTAATTTGCGAAAGCTTCAATGATCTTCATTTCTATTCCTTCTGCGTCTGCTTTCTCAATGCGTACTAGTTTACCTAGGTATAAAAACAGCTTCGAGCAATATTCCTCTCATCCACGTAGCCTACGTAATATACAAAATCAAATGCTTTTCAAAAAATTGATCTATAAACTCATCAACAGATATAGAGAAGCAATCAGTAAACTTCAAAAAATGTTACCAATTTCTTGTGTAGCTGGTCTGCAATGAAACGTGTTATCAAAGCAGCGTGAGTTCCCATATCTAAACCATTTGCACGTTGTAATCTAGTCAGTTGTGGGTGGTTCCTGAAACTCCAACCTCGCTTTGCACTAGTATACACAGTACGAAATACTTTTATACCGTTACATCCAATTGCTGTTCTTGCTTTCTCAGACACGTTTTCCTTGCTGTTTCTGCGTTTTTTCCAGTGCCTTTTTCTGACAAGTAACTTCTGTATCTAAGCACAACCGATAAACTGAACTTAGTTCATGTCTGTATACGGCATCCAAATTTTCATTTTTCCGAGAAACACCTTTCGATGACCACTTCAAGTTATTATTGGCAGTTTTAATGTTATTGTTTTTACACATGAAAGAAGCATGCAATTTACAAACATTACACATCATCACCTCCTGTCCTGCTTTCATTTCGAAAACAAGCCATGATCTATCTTGATTCCACGAATTCTGAAATCTTTTCCATTCCATGGGCGGTTGACTTTCTTCTAACAATGTTACATTTTGGTTCATTTTACTTGACATTGTTTTATCACTTCCATCACACAAACTCTCTCATAAATGTATTTTAGAAGCTTCCATCACATTTGCTCTAAAACACTCCTTTTCAGCTTCACCCATTTCACCACTACTGCACTCGTCACTGCTTTTGTTCGTGAATAGCGACCCATTATTAGTAACATCCGAATTGTCACTATTTAGTTTGCGAACTTTATTGTCTGACTCAGAATTAACGTTAAAGTACTTTGTAATTATGTTATTCGTAGCACTCTTCCTACGTTTCATTTTTGTTACATTCAAGAAGTCAATAACACCGCACTCAAGTATGATCATCTTCTATTCTATTCTATTCATCTCCCTCGCGGGAGATTTTATAATTAAAAGTCACAGCACTAAGGCCAAGTTGACTGCTTCACTAGAATTGTAGAAGATGGTCCGTTCCAAAATGGACGAATTGGCCTGTTTTAAATAGTTTTGTTTCCACACTAGTTTGTGAATTAAAAAGGAAGGCAGAAGCGTAGAACATACAAAAAACATATAAAACACTATAAAAATTGTAATACACTAAATTATGTCCAAAATTGAAATTGTTGTTAAAAATTAAATTGAAATAATTGAAGAGCATGACGCTCCATTGTGTAGAACATTCTACGCCATCTTTTGTATCCCGTATGATCATCTTAGTAGTAGGACAAAAAAAGAATAATTACTCCAGATCCCATTTCTATTTTGTTTTCAGAGTTGCCAGATCAAAGCACAGTTTAAATATTCACTGCATTTTTATTTTTGCTTAACGCTAACTGCATTTCGATGATTTTTCATTATACTTTTCCTCCTGAAATATTTCCAAATATATTGATAAGTGTATTGAACATGTATTAATGGGAAACATGTGCCTTTGAAAGTATTTTGTAGGGAAACTAACGTTACATTTCCAAGAAATATGTATGACTTCTGACAACTATCTGCATATTCTCTTCCCCCCCAGTAACTCTGCAGTGAGGGGGATTATTTTTCAAAAAACAGTAAGTGAGGGGGAATTCCCCCTCATCCTCCCCAGGATTTCGCACCCTGCCTTTAGGGACGACATAATGCAATAAACTGCAGTATTAGAAATATTTCACAAGGTCAAAATCACAAAACACTTCACCACACAATTAAACATGTTGCGAGAGAGATCGTAACTCAGACACCTAACGGCCCACCGATTGGTGTACAGTTACGATAACGGCCGCTAGGCTGCAGCACCTTACACAGAATATTTCTCGGTATCCGATATTGGGAAACCATACGATATTAGGCATTTTGACCCTATTATTATTATTATTATTATTATTATTATTATTATTATTATTATTATTATTATTATTATTATTATTATTATTATTATTATTAAGTATTTTGCCGTTTGAAAGGTCCTGGGATTATTTGTTTGTTTGGTTAAGGTTTGGGCCTGGAAATGTTTTTCCTACGTTTCTCAATCTTCAGCTCCCTCTTTTAACTCCCAATATTTTCTTCTATTTTTAAATCATCGATAAACTGTTCTTCTTTTTCCTACTCCTCGCTTTTCTTCTATGGCTATGTGAAGAAGAAAGTTTCATCATAAGTTGTATCCAAGCCAATTGAACTTTTTTTTTTTAACAAAGGATGCTGGTTATATATAAAGACGCATAATTTCTACATAAGTGCACCGATTTTGATGATTCTAATTTTATTTGAAAGAGTATTCATTCCTTGTGGTCTAGATCTTGTGATAACCTTTGGAGCTGCATCATGAAACTCATCAGTGGCTGAGAGTGTTCACTAATTTTTTGTGTATTAATGATGACATAGATTCGACATGACATTAATGACATGACATGACTCGATGACATGACATTAATGATGACATACATAAATTCGACAAAGATGCAAAGATGTCGAATTCTTTTTTCTCTTTATAAAAGAATATTCTTTCCTTTGCGGTCCCACGTAATTTCAAAAGGATCTAACAATTGTCTTCGCAGCTAGACCATAAGACTCATGAATGGCTGACAGTATTCATCACTAACATTTCTGTGTATAACCACTCATAACTTTGACAAAGGTGGATCGATTTTCATAATTCTTTTATGTTCGAAAGAATCTTTCCTTTGTGGTTCCACGTAAATTACATTATGAAACTTCTCAATGCTAACAGTGTTGATATCGTAGTTGTATATACAGTACTGGATCTAGAAAACCCCCCTCCGCAAGAAAATTTGAAAGGGTCCTTCTATATACAATACTTTTTTTAATCGTACCATACGATATTTTAATGAAATATTCATTATGGTCTATTTGCAATGGAATAGAGATTCAAATATTTACTTTTTACAAGCAATACTTCCTCCTCAACTTCATTTCCGCAAACTCCCGTATAAGACCTCTTTTTTCAATGGTCGAAGCCCTCTCATGGTTGATTGCCAACATTATCAAGTCTTCATTCTCTTCTCTGTCATTGAACACCTTAAATAACTCTTGATCCTCTTTAAGACTGAGAAGGACTTTTCAACGGGAGCCACAGTCAGGGGTAAAATCAGGAATAAAGCAAGAGTAGTCAAAATTTCAGGAAAACTTGGAGCAATAGTATTAAACTCGACGTATAGCAATACCGCCAATTCAAGACAAGTGTTGGTCTTTGAAATCTGATTTCTCTCTCTATTTCATTAGATTTACGATATCTAGAAGTCTTCTGTAAACGTTAACCCTGAAGCAAGCCTCTGCGTCCAAAAACCGATGATCTTCTACCAGTTCATCGAATTGCTTTTTTAACTTTGGGTTGCCTTTCTTCTACAAACACAGGGTTGACCTTCCACTTCGCACGAGAAACTTCGTTTTCTAAGCTATCATTTCCTTCTGTAAAATTCATATAGCGGATAATGAAAATCATTTGATCTTTTTTGATAAATCTTGAGTCGCATCAATGATTAATAAGAAATATGGCATTATTTTAATTTCCTTCAACAAATTAGCTTCTAAGTTTGAAGACAGGCAATGGATGATGTAATTTTGAATATTATGGCTGAGATACTTAATCTGGCCTTTGGGTAGACTGATTACCCGTGCTATTGTAGGTTCATATTTAGCTAAAAACTGTACGAGAGACAAAACTTTTCCATCGTAGCTTCCATCATGCTCTTTACTGCCTCTAAATGCTAATGTGTTTTTTGCTAATATGAGTGTAATATTGAAAAGTCTTTCCAGAACCTGGGCCCAAAACTTTGCTTCAAATTTCCTTTCTTTCTCCAGTGAATCATCAATGGTTTCATCCATTTTCCACTTACCAAAAACCAAACATGCTGAAATGTGATTTAGAGATTTGCTGTTGCTTTATTATTTTTATTTTATTTATTTATTTATTTAATTTATTTTATTTTATTTTATTTATTTTTATTTATTTATTTATTTTATAATCCTTGTCAGTTTCTGTTCCTTGTTTTCCATCCACTTTTACTTTCACCACCAGAGAATAACCAATATGGCAAGCAATATGCATTATCTAGTTTCTTTGAAAAATTCAGCCATTTTTACTTGCAATGACTGCCCCGTTTTTGTAATTGTTTTGTAATACGCAGAGAAAAATCCTCTATTCTTCTCACTTTTCGGAAATGGGCCATTTGGTTGACAGACTTGACAATATAATGCTTAATGTTATCAGGTAAAATAAACATTTTCATGATGACCTTTACCAGTTTGACTCTCTTGCTTCAGCAAATAGGCAATAAAATCTTCTTCAGAATTTGTAATTAAAACCATTGTGTTAAAGTAATTATACTATTCTGAAAATATCATTCTTTTTCAAGTTTTTTAAAAATTAGTATTTACAGGCAAGGTGCAGGAGAACCTTTAAAATCCCTTGGGCCCCTTAGGGTCCGGCCCCCCGCACGGTGGGGTCTTGAAGTTTATAGATCCGGCACTGTATATATTATCACGCATAACTTCGACATAGATGCACCAACTTCGATAGCTTTCTTTTCTTTTCGGTTTGTTTGTTTGAAATAGTATTCTTTCTTTGTGGTCCGACGTAAATTTCATAAGGATCTAACAATAATCTTTAGAGCTAGATTATGAAACTCTTCAGCAACTAATAGTATTAATATCGTGATTAGGAAACTTCATTGTATGCATGTTCACGCATAATTTCATCCTATATGTACTGATTTTAATTAATTTTTTAAGGAGTTAAGCTTATCAAAACTTCCATATATAAATTTGCCATGTCCTGGTGGCCGTCCAGGAGACAAAACATCTCAAGACCTACTTGACCAATTATCACCAGATTTGGTAACAATGTATATGGTCAAAAGTCAGGAATCAGTTCTTTTTTGGACCCGACACTCAAACTGGAAGTAGTAGAAATTAACCAGTTTCGGTTTTAACATTAATTGCTACAGGATAGAAACAGTATAATAGATAGCTAAAAACAATTTTCTGTAATCAATTTAGCGTTCCAACAATGCATCCCATCTTCACTCTAATCTCTCTAATAAAAATGGTAGAAATGTACTATAACTTCAAATTTCAATATTAACTGAAGAAATATCACGAGATACAAGTAAAACTCCTTTAAGTGGTGTACACGTTAGACTACAACTTGTTTTATCAAGGAGTCAAATGTTTTAATTTCGCAAAAAGTGAACGTTTATAGGATTGTACAGACAAATTGCATATTGTATGATATATAATCAATCTACTTTGGTTAGCACGCATCTTTTGACTTCACAATTAAAGCTACATATTGGTGTATAATTAGTCTAGTATTTAAAATAATTTCTCTTGATTCAAGAAATAAGAAAAACTATTTAAACTTCTGTAGATTTTTCAAAATAGGTCAAAAGTATATTATAGAAATGAAAAAGATGTTTGTTACATTATAACAGGAACCCGACCGAGCCATTTCGAATGAATTTTTAAACATTGTTACTATCTACCATGAACCCGCATTCTTATCATTCATTTTTATTAATAATTGGGGGATAAAGATTCAGAATGTATGATAAAAATATGAGAGTATCTTAGTAATCTCTCAAGTTAGGAAGATGAAACTTTTTACATAAATTCGTCATTAAAAATACATGGGCACATTACCCAGCGTTTCCGAGAATTCCTTTTTTAAAGGGGGACTGAGATTTTCTTAATTTTTCTCCACATTCAAAACTGACATATCACTCTTACCATCACCAGAAATCAGGTGAATCATCTGAAATTTGTTTTTGAACATATTTAGCACTGTCCTTAAACAGGGTTTTTTATCGTATCATTTTCATCATAATGTGTGTACTAATAGGTGAGACGGGGTTTTTAAAATTATGTCAAGAATTGTGTATCTCTTAAGCCTATCATGTTAGAGAAATGAAACTTGTATTAGAAACAGGTGGGAATGTGCTCCAGCTTCTTCAGTAATTTCGTTTTTGAGAGTAAGCAGAGAGCAATTTTTCCTTTTTTCTGTTTTTTTTCCCCTTTTTTTAATAGTTACATCGAGATTCTGACTCGTTATCAAAGGAAAGAGGGAGAACCGTTTTAATGATTCTTTGAAAATATAGTTACCACTTGGCTCAAGCCGGGTTTGCATCATGTTACTTTAATTATAATGCTTATCCCAGAAGGCAAGAAGGATTAAAAATTGAGTATCCCACAAGCCTCTTATCTTTGGAAGATGAAATTTAATGTATATGCTTCTCATTTAAGGTAAATTGTAACGTGCCCCAGCATTTTCGAAATATCGCTTCTTAGGAGGGAAGAGAGAATTTATATAATTTATCAATGTCCTATTTTGTATTTATAAAATGGACAAAGTGGGGAAAAATTTCAACCGTTTAAAAAATATTTTTGAGCTTAGTTAGCACTTGAGTTGATCTGGATTTCTTTCATTTCACTTTAATTGAAACGTGTATCCTATAGGAAAAAAGGGTTTATATTTTTTTCACAATAATTCCATAAAACAACTTTTTTCTTGCAAAGAACGGCCATTTCTCCTGTTATTTGTTGTTTATAAACGTAAATACCGTAGTAACCTTCAAGGTAGTCTCATGTTACAAGACCTTTCTTTCGTTTAATACCTTCGTTAACCAAACTGTTAATCTTATCGGGAGGGTGGTGAAGACCAACAATCTCAAGCACAAATTTTCTTTCTTTTTTTTTTCCATAAAAAGAAAAAAGTTCCTATGCCGTTTAAGCAACCAGTCATAACCACCGATCACATACTTTTATGAATTTAGAGTCATAATAGATGTCTACCCTGCAAGTTTCATTTCATTCTTGTTATGATATATATGTAGAAATAGTAATAAAATTTAATATGCGCACAATATAATAGGTATTTGAGTAGGTAGGCTCGAAAAGTCATTGCTTTATACTAATTCAAAATTAAATAAGTAATAGGTATCTGATGAGTTACTGCATTTACTTTTTAGAATCACTGCTCTTGTGTTTATAGGTGTTATTGGTTAAAGAAGTTATCAGGAAGGGAAACATGAATTATTTTCTGCATTATTTTACTGGGTTGCCAGAACATAAGACCAACAAAAGTCAATAAATGCAGTTAATATCTTGATTTATTGTATGATATTATAATATTGTTCAAGTGATTGTTGTGATTTCCTGAATAAAAAAAAAAAAGTTGCAAGACTCCAGGTGACAGATAAGGGAAGGCCTACTGGATATAATAGATACCGGAAATAGCCGGGGCGGATCAAAAATAGCACTGCTGCCTTGCAGTTAATGGAGCGGTCCACAAAGGCTGAAAGAAATTAATCCCGACAGAGAAAACCATGTTTCGCACGTCTGTATCATAGCTCGAGCGAAAAGTGTCACAAACTGTCATCAAGTTCATTTTAACCGTTGATTTTGAAGTTAGTAAAGTTTTTCACAAATTTGTTCAAATGGTATATGTTAATCAAAGTGAGAAAATTTAGGTATTTGAGTAGGTAGGCTCGAAAAGTCATTGCTTTATAATAAATCAAAATTAAATAAGTAATAGGTATCTGATGAGTTACAGCATTTTCTTTTTAGAATCGCTGCTAGTGTGTTTATATGTGTTATTGGTTAAAGAAGTTATCAGGAAGGGAAACATGAATTATTTTCTGCATTACTTTGCTGGGTTGCCAGAAGATAAGAGCAACAAAAGTCAATAAACCCAGTTAATATAATAAACTACAGATTAATGTAACGTTTTATTTAACTTACATGGGACATATATATATATATATATATACATATACAACACAGTGACCAAGAAAAATATATAAATCGTCAAAGCTTTAGAATCGCTCACTCATTTATAAATAAGTATCTCTCTTTTGTCTTATATTCACATTAAAACAAATAATTGTCATTAATCTCAACCTTGGTTTTAATATCCTAACACAATTGATAGGGAATTTCGCTACACTACAGATATTTAACAAACAAATATCTCATTAATTACAAATAAATAATAACAAGTCAACATATTATTAAACGACGTCATTCTAAACCAATATTTGCTAAAGTAAGTAGTATAATTTAACGATTCTATATCTATGATTTCAAACAGATGAGTATTCAACACTTGTGCGCAGAAGCTTGAAACAGGAACTGCATTCATAATAAATCATTAATATTAGTTGAAGCAACTACATATTTGTGTTAGAGTACCTACTCACTTTTTATATATATATTTAAAAAATAGCACCTTTTGAAATTGTATTGATCTTGTACATTTTAGAGAAAGTTGTTCATAATATCCATCGTGGCAGAATATCAACTTTCAAACTATGTTTTGGTATTGTTCATTTTAAAATTAGAAAAAAAAAATTATTCGGATAGACCAGGTTTATCTATATTCATTTGTAAGATAACATAAAGTTTATTCAGCACAAAAAACAGTATATTACCTAATGTATGTAAACCATACTTTAAAATTTGTTGTAAACTGAAAGTATTCTATTGGTTTAACAGAATATTGCGATAACTGGTTTCATAATCTTTTGATGTAATCTAAGTATTTTCTAACCCCACATTTAAGGCTATATTTAATGCGCTAATTTCATGTATAGTTGCCAATTCGAAATTAAATGCTGTATTCTTATTTCTGCTAATATAGAACTTAAGTAATTTGAAGGCTTTAAGAATACGAAAATGCATTACTAATAAAATAATCATTGAATAAATTAGGAATTGTAAGTTTCCAGCAGAAGTACGTGCATTTCCTTATATACTCTTTTATCAATACTCTCTAAATGAATTGACCATTTTGCGTAGTAGATGATTCAATCCATGCAGAAAATGGCGTTCTATGTATACAAGGAAAACTATACTGAGGTTGGTTAATTCATACTTATGTTATGGATAAAAGTGTACACAAGAAACCACTTTTAACTGGTGACTATACATATTATAACCTTATACTACGTATCAGGTATAACTTTAATATAATATTAACAAATATACTACTTAAAAATCAAAATTGATATTTCAAAATTTTAGAAATGGACATTTGCTTACCAGAATCTTTATCACAGCGGTAAGGTAGCATATAATGTTTGAGTTGCTATACAAATGCAGTAGTTTCGTTTAGATACATACATATATACATACATATTTATTATGTCTAGCAATCTTCAGGTTTATTGATTTGCTAGTTTAATATTGTCATAAGATAAGCGTGATCTAATAATTTGCATCTTATACTAAATATTTAGATTCTAGCGAATAAACAATAATACTCTATATATTCATTATCAAACTAAATGGCAAATGATGGACGTAAGATTACGCAGACATATTGTCTTATTATTTTTTTACAACTTAAACTGTAAATATATTTTTAATATTAAGTATCTCTTTTCATGTAGGCTTTCTTAATAATGGACATGTTTTATTTCAGATTTTCAGTTTCTTAGCATTTTATTCAAATATACACACTTTCAGCTTATGAACAAACTATTCAAAGTAACTAATATAATTACTACTAAATACATAACCAAACGTTTTATTTCTATCATGTTGCTCATATGTCTCACAGATTGGTTATAATTTCATATGAACATATTTATCTGCCAATTTTACCCAGAAATCAAACTTTTATACAAAATTTTCCAGTTGTTTGATCTCGAAAAATCTGTGAACATAATCTTCGGAATAATTGTGAAAATAATCAATTTGTTGATTTTGAAGAATGCTTTATCTATTACATAGCCCCATACAGCATTAGTGATTCGTTTATTGGTGCATAGTCCAGTACAAAGTCGAAATAATAGAAACGTAAATATTGCAAATCGATGCAGTTACTAACGTTAACTGTATCGTGGACATGTAATATAGACGTTTCTATTTTTACTGCTTTGTTGTATTTTGTTAAAAAATTCTATCTTTATTTATAGCTTCTTCGATATATTACGAAAGATTTTATGATTAATTTCCCTTTGAGGTTCCTAGCTGAATTTGTATAATAGTTCAATTATAATCAACGGACCTATGAAAGATATAATACGCAAACTATGTAACAATTTGACTATTTGAAATTATATATAGGAAAAATAATCTTTTTCTATGTTTATCTCATATTATTTTTTCTTTAAATGAAAATTAGTAATATAAATTCAAAACCACACCTTAACTTCAACAATGTTATGAATATTTTTGTTGATTTCAAGGTTCATTCTTTAATTCCAAATTTTTTGTTTATATTGCATAGTACCTATTGTTTTTAACACGAGTACGTAAATTATATACATACATAAATTAATCGTAACTTAATTCTGTATCATTATTATCCTCTAACTTAGTACGCAATAAAAGTTACCATGACATTTAACATGTAATAGAGAAATCCCGAAAAGAATAAATACAACATATATGTGGTCCCATAATCATCTAGTAACACAGATTACTACTTACATCTTTCGGACACTGTAATACTGAAATATTTAATGCATTTAAAATTGTTATGACAATAAAATATTTTTTTTTTTTTTAAAAATGAAAACTTAAAACTGTTAATAAATATTAAATATGTCTAAAGTAAAACCTGATTCAAAAATTTAGGAAAAAATTAATCGAGTAAGAATATGTATATACTGTTTCCACAGCCAAATTAGATTAAATGCAGAGCTTGAATTTCAAAGTATGACAATAGTCTACATGGGTTAGCACACAGGCATTGGAATTGACATCGACTACAATATATCAAAAAAATAAGTAAACAATTTCTGTTCTATAATGATAGTTACTACTATTTTGTAAGACTCTATAGGATACATTATTACAGAACTACCTGAACGAATATACATATATATGTACGCAGACAAATGGGAATATATACCTCAAAATGTTTGTTCGTTTAATACGCCACAACCTGTGATGAACATATTTCACTAGCATTTATATGCTTAGTTTGATTATCGAGTAATAGAAATGTATGTGTATATACTTACATCTTTTCAGTTTAATGTTTCCTTTACTGATCCTTTTTTTTAATTATTTTTATTTTGGTCTGTTTACTCACAGGTACACACGCATACACACTTTCACAACTTTCTTAACAAAAATCGAACGTACAAATATATATGTTTGAGCTATTGGAATAAAAAGCACATTACTCAAGAGTATAATTGTTATAGTCTTCTTATTTGAAGGACTTCTGCATAGTATAATCTAACAAGTTTCTTCAGGTTCTTTGTAACCATAGGATCTCATTTCTGTAAACAAAGGAATGTTTTGTTATTACAAATAATAGTTGTTTCAGTTAGTGATGATTCACATATCAATAAACATACTAAAGTACTAGAAAATATCAGTGTATTTATGAAGGAACTGCAGTGATTTTTTTAAAACTGAAGCATACATTTCACGTGACTTTTCAAATTATTTTAATTTTTCCTTTAATTCTTTTGTTTAGTATTTGATTCATTATGTTTTCCTTTAGGCACACATTGAATATGTACACCGTATGTCATTTCTCTTATTGAGTATTTGATTTATTGTGCTTCTATATGACCACACAATTATTACGTTTGTCTTTGTTTTATGTGGTTTCAGAGTTCAATTGCCAGACGAATTTTTCGTTTATTTACCTCTAATAGTTTCCTAGATACAGACAGATAAGCAAATACACTTTCAGGATGTTTTTTCTAACCCTCCCCTCCGTTCTCCTCCCTCGTCTCCACCACATGTAACCTTTCTTGTTTAGCACATAAGAAGGTATTAGAGATTTTTTTGATCATGTTTCTACCCAAAATATTAATTCAATGTTAAATTTCCTCAGATTAAAGGTTTTAAATTTATACGTACCTATGAATTTATCCTCGTTCATGAATAGAGTTTGTCTCCAAGCAGTGTTGTCAAACTTAGGTTTCAATCCACCGTATTCTTCAGGAAGAATTGCAGGATTGAAAAAGTCGTGCAATGATTGAATATTTCTTCCATGCAGGTATATCTGTAAATTTCAATATACAAAGATTTATCAGTTAGCATTTTAAATCATTCAGTTAGCATTTAGTAAAGATAATCTAGCTAAATTATCAATGCAAAGGAGGAATGTAGAAATGTAATATAATTAGAAGTTAAAAATAAACGTTTCAAGTTTAACGTTTCACAGTCATATTCTTTTGTCTAAAGAAAGTGGATAATAAGCGTAAGAGCATGACAATTAAGGAATTTTAGAATGACGGTGCAGCAAGAAATCAGGTAACACTAGAGAAAAGTCATGTATACTGTTGTCAACCAGAAATTGACATCCGTAAGAGAAATTGAACAAGAGTCTCTCTTAAAAGAATGAACCTTATGAATAATACACGGCGCTTCATATAATATAAAGAAGAAGCGCTTAAAATGTCCATTTACAACACATTATATTTGTTTATTTTATGTACTAAAAGTTCATGGTCTAAAATAAATAAATAAGGTTAAAAGTATTTGAAACAGAGTGGTAATTAGGAGAAAAACGAGATAGAATTTTAAGATATCCCAGGAGCTTTTACTTGAAATCTTATTTTCTTTCTTTTTTTTATCTATTCGAGGAATGTGAGTTTCTGAATAGTTTCATAGATGATATCAAGGCAAATAAAATTTTAAATTGTAGTGATTCAAAGTACTGGAGAAATTAAATTTATTCTTAGAAAAAATGGAAAAAAGACTACAAAATCTCGCAAGCAAATCTTAGCTGCTGATTGTGAAAATGATCATTACATATCAAGTTCGTACTGTCTTGTATGTTAAAATTTCCTGATTCTTACACTTTCAATTGCTACAGACGTGTGAACACGAGATTGAAAAAAAAGCCCAGAGAAATAGAGAGTGAATCTAGAAAATAAGCACGTACCATATGCAATTTTTCGCTCCGAAATCTGTGGTGCAAGTTTATTCAACTTATAAAAAATAATAGTTGGATTTATATTTTACAAATTTTACATATTACTAATATGTTTATATATTTTCCCAAGTTGATTTCGTTCTTCATCTAATTAACCCTTTAATTGACAAGCATTGATAGCATTACCATTAAAATATTTAGTTTGCTTTTATGGTTGAACCATGTCTTCCTGATCATAATTTTGTAATTTTTAAGGTATTTTTGTACTTTGTTAGAAAATACACGGTGTTTATTTCAAAGCATAAAATAGGTCTTATGTGCAGCTACTGAGCAGCATTGCTCTATTACGGTAAAATGTTATAAGAATACTCTCAGTAATTACCAACAGTGTCGTTGAAATATTTTCCTACAGAGCAAGAAACCACAAATAAAAAAGTAAATAAAAAGAACTTTCGCGGAACGTAGGAGACAAAGCTTCTACAATACTAAATTTGACTATCCCCTGTTGAAGATTAGAAGTATCTAAAGAAGCGACAGGCAAGTCTTGTATATGAATACTGAATGAAAGCAATAATGCCCACTGCCCAATAAAGGTTTAAAAAAGACAGCATACATAGTACGCAATTAACAATATGGAACTCATCCGATTTTTATCAAACTTTTCACTGAGGCAGACGTAGATTTCTTTACTATGTATTTGAAATACAGTATATTGCTGTGCAGTCCTTTGGTACTCTGATTATGAGCCATCAAATTTAAGATTTGGACTTAATCAGATTTTTGCTAAAAGGAATTCACTAATCAGTAAATGATATAGTTGATGAAATGATATGATATCTTGATCAGTAGATATGATATCTTGAACATCAAACCGGTACACCTCTGAATTTAATTATTGCAGTTAGCAGTAGTGTAGTCACGTACATGTGAGAACTAATAGAAAAGTAACCAGCAACATAAGAGTTAATACGTGCATATAACCACATATATAAAAGGCGTTGATGTTGCCGAAATTAGTGCAAATGACTACATTATTTATTTAAGATAAGAAAGAGTATAAACATTATAAACATTGATGTTTGAGCATTTAATCGTCTGTTGCTTCCCTTTCTCTTTCACGAAACTCAATAGCCCATTCATGTTTTCCTTTCCGTTCAATAATTGTTGTTATTTATAGGTATCTATGTGAAGATATTGATGTCTCTGGCGGAAGAATTGTGTAAAAAAAGCAACGTGAAGACTTGACCTTACATATTCCTGACTTGCAGTTTAATACTGAACACATCTCAAACACCGAAATCAGTAAATGCATAACTTCCTAATGTATATGAAGAATAAAAACACGACTTTTCAAAGCGTGATCTGTACTTCCATTTATCTCCTAGTTTAATTAATTAAGCAGAACATTCACTCATCCCATACTTTTAAATCTTATCGGAATGACGATAGCATTTTGACGTATACACAAATAAGCATTAAAGCATGTAATATGGAAATATTAAAAAATAGCTCATGATATAGCTTAATATGAAAATAAATAAGTTAGCATGTTATGTGATATGCATAACATAATATATCTTGGAATGGAAGAAAGGAAAGTGCCGTATTGGGTACAGAAAATTTCTAGAAGAATCCAAGATTCCAGAAATAGCTACTTTTTGAACAATAATCGGTATATACTGCATATTCAATTTGATTCAAAGATAATTTAATTAAGACATCCATAGACCATCCGTTGGATGTTGTAATTTAACCACTGAAACACGTCCTCACAGAACGTTCTGTAAAAGCATTCACGTGTTTCTTTAAACCCAGATGACTGAAATTTTCGGGGTTTCTACTAATACCTATTTTCCCTTTTGAGTTATATATACTAATTTAACCCTCAATTGTTAACAAGAGCTTCCAATTAATGGAATGTAAATTACTAAACAAGAATTCTATAGTTACTCATCCTTCTGATATCAGATCTGGGAATCATCGACATACGTAAAGTAGATGATTTTAGAAATTCAGCTTTAAAGTTGTTCGAAACAATATTTACCAAAAGCAGGAACCTACGATTTTTTATGACGAACATTTCTTTGATCATAAAATTAGCATTCAAATTAAAAATAATTAATTTATAAATATATCTTTATTAACTTAGTAGCTTTTCCTGTCTCAAAGCATTACATAAACTTTGGTTTAACTGTGTACAAGTAAAGCCTGGCTTAATTAGTGTTGTTATATAGCGTACATGCTCAACATCTATGAAGAGTAATTTTGTATGATTTGTATCAAATTGTTCCCGTTACAAAAAAATAAAATAAAATAAAAAAATAAAAAATAAAATAATATATGTTTTTTAAAAAATGGCTGATATATGTCACTCATCTGCAAAAGGATTGCTAACATAGAAGCAATAAACAAAGAGATGTCTTCAAAAATAGAGAAAACACAAAAAAAGTAGATTTCATATAGAATAAAACAAAACAAATAATATCAAAGATAAAACTTGAAACTAAAACAGAAGTGCTGAAAAAGTTAAAATAGTAAATAACAAATAGAGGACAACGAACACTATCAATAACTTTAAAAATGGTATTAATAATAATGAAATAAAATAGATAAAGATTAAAAAGAAAGAGAAGGTTGAAGAATGTCAATTATTTAAATCGTATGTATAAATGGTGGTTAGGATATAGCACTACGAACTGCATTATTTTTCAATACCAAACTAAGATTTTTAGGTAGTTCTAAATTTTTTATGAGATCTGAATATCCCGAACGTTCTAAAAAATAGGTTTTATAGAATGGAGCTTATTTTCGTTGGTTTGGTTCCAATTCACACGCAGTGAGAGCAAACCTGTTGGATGAAATCCCTACAGAGATCGGAGCACGGAAGATAAAGTTCACCAGTGAAACACTTGACAACGCATCAGACTTCACTACTGTGTAGATATGTCCGTCCCGCAGAATGTTGACATTTTCCAGCACCCAGCAGATAATGATGACACAACCTTCTTACTGTAGCATTTGGCATCACACAACAATGGCTTCCACTACGGCGTGTTTACTAAAGACATTCTGCAAAGCTCCTAATAACGCTTTGCGTGTCATTACAGATAATCATATGACGTATCGAAAGCTCAAGCACATGGTCAAGGGCAAGCTTAACTGTTATTAACACATCAGGGGATACTAAACACAGACGATGCAGATTAAATTCTGCGTTGTCATTGTTATTGATTAAGGCACAGTCAACAGTTGTATATGACACATTAAGATTGTGGCTCTATTCTAGCAGCCTCTAACCTTTAGCTAGTATTCTTGGAAAACTATGTGCTGTTGGCGTGTGGAGACAACGAAAAGTCAAGCCTTGGCGAGGTCAACAACTATGGTGGAAGAATATAAACGTGTAGTAAATAAAGAGACAGTCACAAATCCGCCTGCTATGACACGTACGTACCATGGATGTGTAGCTTAAGGATATGCTGCGCACCGGTCATATATGAGGCCCAAAACGCAGAGGAAAACTACAGGATAGTCAATAACACAACGCAAATAGATTGTATGATTTTCGACAAGTTTATCACGATGTTTAATTTGCTTCAACATGAAAGCTAGGAGTAGCGCTAGTGTAGAAAGCGTCAGCAGCTAAACGAATGCCCAGTCGATGAACAGTGTGAAGTTTGTTCAGCAGGGAAGAACGTGCAAACGATAAGCAATGCCACATAATTTAACGTTGAACGTACTGTAACAACAATATGATGAACACCTCAAGTGCGGTGGGAAAGTACATAAAGTAAATTAAAAGCTCAGTAAGAAGAGTACTTAGAATTATGAATATGTAGTATCCATATTAAGTGATTATCGAGGTCAAACCTAGAAAACAGGCTGTATTAAAAAAGAGACGACAGACAACGAAATACAGGTCCAGATTAAAAATATTCGTTTGGTACATTGAATTTTTTGGAACAAAACAAAAGCTCTGTCTCGTTCGACCAGCGATTTAATGAAAGTTGAGGCTATCGAGTAATATTACGAAGATATCGGAAGTTACAATAAATTACAAGATCGTAACTACAGCAGAGCATAGGCAGGATCCTGCTATGCGAGAGAACACTGTTGACGGAGACAGCAGACAGTATGGCACTAAAACATAGTTTTTCTGCTGAAATTGTTCTGAGAGATTAGAACTCATAAACTCTCCAAAACAACGTTCATCAAGGAAATTTGCTATGAACATGGTCATGTGACAACAAAGAACCAAGACATAAAATTCTTTTAATATTCCGTAATCCAAGTTGTAGCACGAGCTTTCTCTAGATTTGAGAAGATAGAAACAAAATGCTTGTGATGGAAGGAGGTTCTTCAATTCGGCTTTCGATATACGCAAGTTTATCTATAATGAACCTGGAACAGCAAAATCCCATTAAAACTTACTCCAAAGAGAATTTACTTTAAAAATCACAAAGTGCGTGTTCACCATGCGCCCAAAAAGCTTATAGGCGTAACTTGTGTTAATTGTTACGGCTTTCCCTGGTTTCAATATCAGATGGACCAAAACTTCACGCCATCAAAAAAGTTTCCACCAACCAAATATGGTTAGGCAGTTGTAATAATACAAATTGAATTTAGTTGCGCAATACAGATTTGTTAAGATAAGATACACAGTAAAGCCGTGCAGCAGTGCTGGGTGACACCTGTAAGACAGAGTGTATCTCGAAAACCGGAAGGGAACGTTATAATACTCCGTATTAGCGCTACAAAAATTTAAAGTGTTTGTCTCAGTACGAGTAGGAAAACAATTCAACTTGACGGAATGCTGTGTAAAGTCAGAGATAGAAAAAAAAGAGTCGGCTCAAACTGTTAGCTGTCACCGAGGGGTTAGTTTTAAGACCCAATTTCCTGACAGAGTGAGAACGCTGGTGGTCAAACTGAGGCCATTTATTGAAAGAACTCGATAACACATAGTATTCAAATAAGTCCAACTACTAAAAGATGATACGTAATCTTTCAAGTTTTGATACTTGAATAAGATATCTAACATTGAGATTGTAGAATGCGAAATTTCTCAAGGTTTTCGGAAATACAATGCCGAATAAAAGTAATAAGAGCACGCCAATGAGACAAGAGAGCGTCACAGGTTTTCGTGGAATATCATGGAACTTGTCGTGCACCGTCGTCTACTCATTCTGGGATGGGACCACAAACAGAGTTAACTACTGTCTGCTCAAATAATTCTGCTGCAGCACATACGAGGAAAGCATCAAGAGGATAAAACTCAATGAACTCTCTAAATGTTACCAAGCCAATACGCTGCAAGTTGAAGTGTAGTAAAAATTAGCCAGACAGTTGGCAACAGCCAGACTTTCAGTGATCACAGGAAAATGATCATACAATAGAGATCAGATGCACTCTCCAAGTCAAGAAGTCTCAGGGGAAACATTACGTATGGAGAGGTCAATACACAAATAGGTTATGGAACCAGTAGAAAAGTGGATAGGATAAACAGCCGCCCTGTGCCTCGTGTGTAAATGAACCAACTTGTAACACTAGTCACTATTCACTGTTATTCTTGTTTCTTTCCAGATAGTGGTAACATGTAGTAAAAAGATCGCTTCATATCAGGTTAATTTTACCTTTGTCCAGATTGAGTGCAGGTTTTAATTTATGAATGTGAGAGAACTCCTTAGTTTTGCGTTCAATCATGGCATTTACTTTCTCAATAAGCGCACATTAGCAATATTATGTTTATTTTCCCTAAGGTATAATGATAATCCAGTCAACAGTTGAGGATTAAGAGTCTTGGTAGCATGAACATTTCCAGCTGTTCTAGAACAAATGTTCCTTTTGGTTTGACCTATGATCAAAATATTACCGTGATCCTGGTAAATGCTCCTTAATTTTTATAGCTATTCCTGGGAGTAGCCTACTAAGCTTTACCTCTTTTCTTTACTACTGTAACTATCATTACTGTTTGCAATTTTGTAGTTTTATATATAAAACTGGTTTCACAAATTGTTCCCTTTACAGAAAATTACTTATAGAAGTAATCCATTTATATCTGAATTTCAGTTATTCATTTTTATCATCAAGTAAACAAAATACTTTATCTTTAACAGAAACCGTTTGTCGATTTTCTCTGCTATTTTAGTACTTTTCTGACTAAAATGTTTGACACGTTGCACAGATATTAATAGTAGGTTAATTTAAGTATGATCAAAACCATCAGGTAAATTTTTGAGAATATATTGCGAACATAACTTACGCTTACAATAAAGAAACTAATAATGGTAATAATAACAATAATGATAATAATAATAATAAAAGTACAATGATGATAAAGAAACTAATAAAGTTGAATAATGCTATCTGTTTCCTTCTACTATGTTTATTTCTACAATTCTTCCATTGTTATTCTCTTTCAACTATCATCCTCTTCATTTAACGTATATGGTTGTCTTGAGGCATTAAACTGAAGATTTCATGACTTTATTTTTTGTTTTCTACCATTTGAATTAGCTAATTGAACAAAATGATTTAACTATCAATGTAATAAACATCAATTTTGTCTTAATGTTGTTGATAGCTTTTAGCTTTTATATCTTATCGGATTGAAACTTCATATTATACATATATATACACAATGAATGACATTCTTATAAACAATGATGTACAAAGATTTGTGTTTGTGTTTCTACGATAAATGAAGAACTTATTTCATTATCTTACCCTACTTCTCATCTTTTCCTTTAAGAATGGTTTCAACACTGCAAATATGGCATCGAAATAGAATGGCTGGTTAATAACATGAAATCCCTTGAACCTTAAAGGAAAGCTTTCCTGTAAAGAAAATTGCATTGAATAAAAGAATAATATTTTATTTTCATATTTGATTGTAAATTACATTCCATACGAAATGACTTAAGTATACCAACATAGGGATCAGGTAGGAGCACAGGGGAAATAATTCATAGTAGAACTAGGAGTACAATAAAACAACTTTATTTACTCAGTACTTATCAGAAGTAAACGTTTCAAACTCAGATAGTAGCAACACTATAGTAGTAGTGACATCGTCTGCTAGTTTGCACATGGCTACGTCTGTGGCTTCTGTGTCCTATGGAATTACTGGGATTTTATTTTAAAGTAAACTTTTAAACAGTTTTATAATTGAACTTTTTAGTTATTTAAAGTGCTAATACAGAACTACGTATTATATGGAAAGAGATATAATTTAAAAGACACAACACTCTTTCGAAACACCAGACAAAGATAAATGTTGTATCAGTTACGAAATTCATTAATATAAACATTATTACTTGCAGCTACAGATGGGACAGAATGAAATTATCTTCTTTGAGATTGAATGTTGTGCTTCTAATAATATTAATCATATCAAAATAATTTTTTCCAAACCTACTTTATGATATCACCCAAAACCACACATTAGAATTTACTTTTTTGCTTTGGTTTCTCACTTCTCAATATTCGCTGAGTCTCTTGGGTTATTTCGTTTGGAAAAAACATTTTTCTACAATATAAGTAAGAGTACGAGTTTTTAAAATATAATAGACGTAAACATTAATATGTTTCTCTTCAATGCGATGTCAAATAAGTAATTTCTGCAAAAGCATAAATAATGATAGGGTACCATTATCATTGTATCTCGACTATTATTTCAGCGGTATTGGGGTACAATGTACCAATCACTATTCGTTTGAAACTCATTTGCTCTAATTTTGTATTTTGAGTTATACCAACGAATCTGAGCAATGAACGTGGTGTAAAGATAATTCTTTCAAGACATGCCTTTTGAATGAAAATATTATAGGAAATAAATCAGATATCATTAAATATACTTTTCTTGGTTCATTATGCCCTATTTTTCCCTACAGTTGTTTTCAATCTAATGAAAATTAAGAGGTAAAAACAGTAAGATGGAACATGATAGATATCTCAGTGAATATATATAACTCTGCGTAGGTTGATTTTTCCTGGTGTCCCATAGACTGAGAACTTAATGTCTGGCGTTGTATTCAGATTAGCTACAGAAAGATAAAATTAACCTTCTCTCATGATAACTCAAAGGATACAATTATGATTATATTAACATGAAAATCATTGAACTTCAAATGAAAATGTTTCTGAAAGAAAAGTCACAATTAAATAAAATGTAAATTATGATATCCATAAGGCTAAATAAAGTAAGACTTAGTGGCATTCAAATGATATTTTTTTAAAGTTTCTAATCATTCGACGTCATATAGCACCATAAAGAAATAAGTAAAAATGTAAACACAAACGTAAGTCACTACACTACACCTTAGCATGTAGGGATGGCTATATGGTTACTTTCTTTTATAGAGTGTGTTGAGAAGCACTAAATTTCAGGAGTTTTGTTATTTAAGCAGAAACTGAATTTAATATTATACAGGGTGTCCGAGAATTATCTATACAACTTTACGACGTTATATTTAAAGAAGTTAATGTGATATTTACATGCGGTTTATTGCATTCAATGCAGAAAGTCTTAAAGTTTTTTTCAACACAATGGAGCTCTGCCACACTGGTCTTTAGAAGTTCGAGAATACCTGGATGAGGTGTTTCCCAATAGGTGGACTGATCGCGACGGTCCGATATCATGGCCTCCGTGGTCGCCGGATCTGACACCGCTGGACTTCTTCCTGTGGGGGTACCTTAAGGACATCGTCTTCGCTACGAAGGTAGCAGACCTTGAACACCTATAGCAGCGTATCCTTGCTGATTTTCACACAGTAATTGCGTATCTTTGCTGCAGCGCACATGGGCTGAAATTGATTTTCGTCTGGATGTGCTTCGTATCACACATGGTGCCCACATAGGGGTGTATTGAACAGGTAAAAAAAAACTTTAAGACTTTCTGTATTGAATACAAAAAACCACATGCAAATATCACATTAACTTCTTTCAATATAACGTCGTAAAGTTGTATAGATAATTCTCGGACACCCTGTACATCCATGCATATATATATATATACGTGTATACTAGCGTCTATTACCCGCTTCTCTGGGTTAAAATAAGAAAAATTAGTAATATGTTCCGTTAGTTAGTCACTTTTTACTACTACTGAAGCGCTCTCTGATATCGGTCATATACGATCATTTATATATATATATCTCCCCCTTCCCCCAAGTTGCGGGGCTGAATTTAGATTTAAACGGTATCGGAAGTGTTACGGTTTATCTCAGCGACCCCGAAAACTATGGATTCAGCACTAATATTGCCCATTTTCGATCATTTTTAATATTTCCCCCTCCACCTTCCCTAATTTGCACCGTCAAAGGGAAATGATAAAAACCATCCCAGGCCTGAACCTCATCTATGTTGAAAATTTGATCGAGATCGGTCTAATGGCTCAAGAATTATTAAGTCAAAAGCGTAGTGACTTTCATTTTTATAATATATATATATATATATATATATATATATATATATATATATATATAAATCGCCCAAGCCTTTGGCTCTCATTACAGTACAGGCCAAAATCGTGTTTAACTAAAAGCTCAAATTATATACTTGTCCTAATAATAAACAATAAAGCACGCTTATGACCACAGTATCATCATTATCCATTTTCAAATAACTAGGTTGAAACAATACAGTTTAAGTTGCATTTAAATCGTTACAATATATCGTATCACCATGGAAAGACAAATATTAATGCTCAGATGTAAATATGGTTACGGCTCTTGCCTTATTTTGAAATAATTAGATTGAAGCAATGCAATTTTCAAATTGCAATAAAATCGTTACAATAGTTTTAAATTTTTAAATTGTTTGTACGCTAGTGGCATCTATTGGTATCAGGTAGGTAAGTGGTGACATCTATTAGGTTGATTGTGCACTATTAGGACCCTTACTAACAGACCGCAATGTTTTTGTATTATGAATCGGATGTACGATATGAAAAGAGCTATTCATACTTCACCTACCGCACTTCCCTGTATAATTTAGTTTTAGTAACCAGTCGGTGTAGTAAATATTAGAAAAATTAGTTACTATAATACTTTTGCTAATGCAGTTTTACGCAGCACAAACTTGTAATTAAAACAATACAGTAAGCAGCGAAAGAAACAGCAACGCTATTGTTTCCTAAGCATCAGAAACGTTATAAACAAATCAATGTTCAAAATGTATCACAGTGGTTGGAGCGTTGGGTCTGTGGCTAGATGAATATTGGTCTTCACTCGCAACTACCATTCCTCGATTCCATTCTCTATAAAATGTAGATATTTGTCTTTATCAGGAAGAGAATTAGCAATACTCCCTCAGACAACCACCTTGCGCTTGATCTGTCTTGTCTGGCTCTATTCAAGCTTGATTCTTTTTTGTTCCCAGAAAGAGGGGGAAAGAAATAGTACTCCAGCCTCAGACCGCAAAACCATCTACTTCAAATACTGGTGTTTGCACAAGTGTTTGAAATTGGTTTACTTTATATATTTTGATAGAGTATATGTTAATTGTTAATGAAAAATGTACTAAAACTATTTTTGTGAAAACTATATAAAATACTTTACTTCAGATCCAAGCAAGACAGCAAATCCGTTCGCACATTAATCTATACTATAAAATTGAAGTGACTATGTTTGTGACTCTTAATCTCTTGAACCGCCCGACCGATCTCGATCAAATTTTTAACGTAGATGCGGTTCTGGCCTGGGAGTGTTTATAGCTATTTATTTTGACGGTAGAACTAAGAGCAGGTGGAAGAGGGGGACAGAAAAAATAAAAAAAACATAATAACTCTTGAACCACCCAACCAAACTTCATCACATTTGTAGATGAGGTTCGGGACTGGAATGATTTTTATCATTTCACTTCGACGCAGTAACGTAGGGAAGAGGGAATAGGGGAAAATATACAAAAATCAATAAATATAAAAATAAAAGTAACTATATTCGTGAATTAATAACTCTTGAGTCACTCGATCGATCTCAATCAAATTTCCAACATATGTGAAGTTCGAACCTGGAAAGTTTTTTATCATCTCATTTTGATAGTAGATCTTAGGGGAGGGGAAGGGGAGGAGGAGAAATATATGAAAATGAATAAAACTTAATAAATCTTGAACCACCCAACCGATCTCGATCAAACTTTCAACATAGATAAGGTTCGGTCCTGGGATGTTTTCTTCATTTCACTTTTACAGTGCAACGAAGGGGAGGGGAGGGGTGAATATATGTAAAAAAAAAAAAAAACTAAAAATAATAGTGACTGTCTTTGTGACTTCATCACGCTTAAAGCACCCGACCGATCTTAACCAAATTTTCAACATAGATAAGGTTCAGACCTGAGGTGGTTTTTATCATGTCACTTTGGCAGTAGAACTTAGGAAAGGGGAGCGGAGGGGACAGATATATAAAAATAAATAAAACTTAATAACTCTTGAACCACCCAACCGATCTCGATCAAATTTTCAACATAGATGATGTTAGGGTTTTGGATAATTTTTATCATTTAAATTTGATGGCACAACGTATGAGAGGGGAAGGGGAAGGCGGAAATATATGTAAAAAATAAAAATGAAAGTGATTGTCTTTGTGACTTCACTTTTAAACAACTAGACCGATCTCGATCAAATTTTCAAGATAGATGAGATTCGGGCCTGGGATGATATTTATCTATTCGCTTTAACGATAGAACTTAGGGGAGGGCGAGGAAGGACTTGAAAAATAAGTAAAACTTTATAACTCTTGAACCAAACGATCAATCTCAATCAAGTTTTTAATGTAGATGAGGTTTGGGCCTGAGATGTTTTCTATCATTTCACTTTGGCGGTAAAACTTAGAAGTGGGGAATGAGGGGGAGATATATAAAAATAAATCTTAATAACTCTTGAAACACAGGACCGATCTCGATCAAATGTTCAACCTAGATGAAGTTCGAACATGAGATAATTTTTGACATATCATTTTGACGATGTAACATAAAGGAGAGGGAAAGACAACTTACAAAGAGTGAAAAAAGTGGCTTGACTGGACCGGGATTCAAACCCGGAATCTTCGGCATACCGTGCCGATGCATTAACCACAGTATGCCGGAGATCCCGGGTTTGAATCTCGGTCCAGTCAAGCCACTTTTTCACTCTTTGTAAGTTGTTTAATTCGCACCTACAGAGGATTGTGGTGTGTAAAATAAATCGGTTGCTTCCTCCTTTCATTCATATATATGAGGGGGGAAAGACATTTACAAATGATCGAAAATGACAGATATTAGTGTCGAATCGATAGTTTTTGAGGTCGCTGAGATGAACAGTGACACTTGTGATGCCTTTCAAATACAAATTCAGCGCCGCAAATTGTGGTAGGGGAGGGGGATATATAAAAATCATCGAAAATTATCAATATCAAGGAGCCCTTAGTAATAGTAAAAAGTGACTGTCTAACGAAACATATTACTATTTTTTCTTAATTTAACCCAGCGAAGTGGGTAATTGATGTTAGTTATTTCATAAATTAAGACATTAATAATTATAAACAAATAAAAAAGAAACACATATAAAGAATAAATTTCAAAATTATTGAATATATATATATATATATATATATATATATAGATAGATAGATAGATAGATAGATAGATAGATAGTATATTGAGACGAACATAACAGATATTTTCTTGGTAAGCTATAATGAAAAACAAATTGTTAGTAAATAGTGATAGATGTAATGAAGAGAATAAATAACGAAAAATCTTCTCTTCTAACATCGAAACATAAATTTCTTAGATAGTGTATTTCCCCGAAAGTCGACAGAAGAACTTCATAAGCACATAATAAAGAGAAGGAAGAAACAGTTGCGTTGAAGCTGCAGATAGGTGAACAATCGCCTTTCTTGCTCCTTTGTTGTGGTCACTGATACTACTTCTCTTATATAGAATACAAGATCTAGAGCCTAATATACCATTGACAAGAACTGTCAAAAAGAATCAAACAACGAGCTTCCCTCCACCGTGCTCAAAACGATATGCAAGGAAAGAGAGAATATATGCAGTCATGCATGTCTCCTTCCCTCTTTCACCTACTAACTTGTATAAATGCGGAAATATCAATCATTTATAATTTCCTCTACATTTTGAATGTGCTTATTGGACTTCATCTAAAGTGAAAAGATTAAATAATTATAATAATAATAACGAACTTAAACCGTTTCAGTCCTTCACTTGCCCGATGAACCCTTATAGAGTGTAATTATTACATCACGACAGATAGGCTAGCGTTATGCACGCAAACTGATATCTATGATGCAATGACGGCAAAGTTCTCTTCACAAGGTTCATTCATTCATATATATATATATATATATATTTCTCCTAAGGTATAACCTTAGCTAAGCCTCAACTATCTATTTCTAGAAACGAAATATGCTATAATCATAGAGTAACAAGAAAATATGGATACAAATATGAAGAAGAAGCAATCGTAAAGAAAGATTAACACGCAATGAAATAAGTAATAAGAATAAAAGTTGTTAAGTTAAAATGAAATAAATGTAGCATTGTGATTTAGTTTCAGTCTTAAGTTAGTTATTATAAGTATAAATATTGACTATTGTTTTGTTTACTTCTTAAATGCATGTTAAATGTTAGTATTGGAGTCGAATCTCTTATTTTACTCCATTGTTTGGTTATAAAAATCTGATTTTCGCCCCTAAAATGTGATTACGAAGAGAATGTAATATTTAGAGAAACATATATTATTTATGGGTTGGGTATGTTGCTGTTATTTTTAACGAAAATAAGAATAATACTTTAAATTTTTCATGGTTTATCATCTCTAACTTTACTACTTAAGAATGCGCAAATTTACCTAATTTGAATTAGCTCCTTAGGAATCAAATCATCAATTAGTATTAGATTTAAGCTAAATGTCATGCACTAAAATCAACCTCTTTCCGTTAACAACTTGAGTATTATACAAGATAAGCTCAGGTGGGTATATCCAGAAGCTAGGCTTAATCTTACCGTTACTTCCAATTCCAATAAAATGTACGGGCCATTGCACTAAGCTTTCTTGCTTTCACTTTTTAAATTGAATCGTATTATGCTGCAGCTATTACAAAATTGTTTATTAGTAAAACATAAAGAAAATTAATATTCGATTTTGGGAAACTGCATCAAAGAAAACATATCCAAGAGCAAACAACCCTTTATGGATTTCTTTTCGTGAGAAATTATTCATGCTATACTCTAGGGTTGGTAGAGAAATATTTATTTGTGAAATATAAACAAAATTGCTTGAGTTATTTTTGAGAAAATCGTGAAGGAAAACTCACCCCCAAGATTAAACTACCCATTATACATTTTTAAATAGAAAAAATGTTTTTCCAACGGGACATTTATTTATGAAATATGAACAAAATTTCCTGAGCCACTTTTGGGAAAATTGTCCAAGAAAGGTTCATCCCAAAGTGTAAACCACTACCTGTGAATTTCATAATGAAAAATGATTTTTATCATATTATATTTTCTAAGGGAACATTAAGTTTTGAAATATGAACTAACCTGCCTGGGTAGTTTTTGAGAAAATCACTTTAAAGAACTCACTTCCAAGAATAAAGTTACCTCCTGGATTTTTTAAAGGAGAGAAACACTTAATTAGTAATATAGGGTTGTCAATGAAATATTAATTTATGAGAAAATCGTTAGAATCATTTTCGAGAAAATCGTAATTCTTATTTTCACCCTTCAGTAAACTTCCCTTACTTTTGAGGATAGGAAGAAAATTCAAAAACTGGAGAGTCATATAAAAATCTTACGTTAAAAATTTTGTCTCCATATGTTGAACAATATGTTCTCTTGGGGAGTGTACGTCAGGACGAACGGAAGAATGGATGTACAGATATGGAGGAACTATTTCTTTCGGTATGTAGAGGCTATGAAACTTGTAAATTCATTGAAATTTCGAATTCGATCTTTTTTGCAATCAGCATCCTTTATTCTCTTCTATCGTCGTTCGAAAGTAAACTGATCAAATATTATATATATATGAAGGATGTTTTAAAACAACACCGACAATATTTGGGAGGTGATTCTTGACACCAAGATAAGACAAAAAGTATACACCAAACTGGGTGTGCATAAATGTAATCTTTCGTAGTTATAGGCTGCAGAAAATATTTAAAAAAATGAACTTTAAAGGTCCATAGCTCCAAAGTTATGGTACCTACCGTCATCGGGCCAATATTTCACTTAGGAACTAATGTGTGCACTATGTAAAATACATGTTTCAGAATCCTAGGGTACTCGGAGTTTGGCTACGGGCATTTAATGTAAAATACTCACAATTACCTCCATAATAATTGTTGCGGAAGTATCACAGGATTTTGAAACTTGGATATTTGAATAGGGCACATACTAGTTCCTAAGTGAAGTCTTGACCCTACTTAGTTAAGATCCATAGTTTTGGAGCTATGGGCCTTTAAATTTTATTTTTTCATGTTTTTGGCAGCCTATAACTTCGAAAGTTGTGCACCCAGGTTGGTCTGTACTTTTTGTTTAACCTCAGTATCAGGAATCACCTCCGAAACGTTGTCGGTGTTGTCTTGAAACACCCTATATATATATATATATATATATATATATATATATATATATATATTTTTTAGCATTATGTGAAATTTTTAGATGTCAGAGTCCTTGAAGTCCACTGCTACTGAAACATGTGTCTGCAAACTAAGTAACACACATTACAAAACTTTATATGAAAAGTATTCTGAGAGACACATGGAAATTTTTATAAATTCAAAAGACAACTAGTTTTGAATAATTAGATGGGGCCGCGGTGGCTCAGTGGTAGAGCGTTCACCTCTGGTGCTTGGGGTCCCGGGTTCGATCCTAGCCCCCGCCAAGTGAACTTTGTGGTGGACAAACACTGTGTGCGTGGGTTTTCTCGGGGTTCTCCCGTTTCCTCCCACTTTCTTCATTCCACCATTTCATTCATTTCTCATAATCATCGTCTCCTTTAGCCTAACCGGCATAATCGTGGGACGTAACACTCAAAGATTTCATTTTTTTTAATAATTAGAAGACTCACAGCTGATACGCATGATGTATTCACATAAATTATGCATAAAAACAACCCCCTAAGTAGTATTAAATGTTGGAATATATTATGTATCACTATCATTTTTTACTGTGTAAATAGAATTGTGGTAAATAACATTAAAAAATAATAGTTGTTAAAATAAACATGTTAATAAAATCATGAATTATGTAGAGTAAAGTAGAAACATAACTGAACATGATTCTCCTAAATTAGTTAGCTATAATTTACCTGAATAACTTCAACAGTTCGTCTGGCATAGTAAGGAGTACAGAATTTAGCGTGCTGAAATCCAAATCCATTCATGTCAACAATAACAGATAAGCCAGCAATTTGTGTGATTGGTTCCTGAACAATCTGTTCCAAAGCCATTACATTGGTCCGAAATATATCTTCGATTGTCACTTTAGACGTATCGCAGTTTTCTGCAATAGTATAAGATGTTTGATCATGATCAAATAAATGTATCAGTTCACATGTGATGCATCATATATTCACATTTCAAAATAGGATAGAAGCATAGTCTTGTAATTGAAGGAATTAGAGGATTAGGGTCTCATGTTACAGTCTTGAAAAGATGAGTTCTAATGATGGATAAAAGTATTACGTGTTATTCTTGTTACACAACACCTCATTTAAGTGATATATTTTACAGATCAAGAGATAGAAATTTAAAATATCCATAGTGATCCACTAATAAGTGCAATCATAAGAGTGCAATCAATTGAGAATTGAAAAACTACTAGTGCCAAGCAATTTTTGACTCACATTATATATGAGCTATAGCCTTAGATTATATTTTCATAACACGTCTGATGAAAGAAATGGCGTATTGTCGAAACTGTAACAGCAATAACAGGTGTTTCCTTTGGTTAAATTTTATTTTTAAGTATTTAAAAATGAAGAGACTTTATAATTATAGATTTTATATAATTTTATTTCCCATTTAATGAAATGGTAAACACATGGCACTAGAAGAACTAATTGGCAGGAAGAATTCAAACTCATAAGTATCCATACGCTCAAATTTACCCTGGAGAAAATGGTTTTACAGTCATTTTACAAGTTTTACATTTTTCATTTAAAAATAAGACAATAAACCACAGTGGTTTGGTAATACTTCTTACTGTCAGTTCGATTTTCCTACCCAATATAATTTTGATGTTGGCATAACACCATGAGGTGGTTGGGGTATTATAATCACGAGGTGTTATTTTAAGAATAACGAACTTGGATCTAGAAAGTAAGGAACATGATAATGCATATGAAAAATAAGAACAGACAATTGTTTAAATTAGTCATTACTTTTGTTAGTTTACATGATGAACGAATACTATTCTCAAAACGAATATATATATAGGCAAGGATCAACAAGGATATGCAGTATATCCCGCAATTACCCTTATATCAAAAAAATTAGATATGTCATACTCAAGCTACTGACTTCAAGATATACTCAGCCCTCTCCTAATATAAATAAAAGATAATAAAAAATCCATAAAAGTTGCTGCTAACTCAGAACCTAATATTTATTATTATTATTATTATTATTATTTTATTTCTAATAACTTTTAAGACAACCGAGAAAATCGACGTCAGGCTATTGTGGTTGCAGTGTTATCTACGTAACAAACATATTACAGTACTCGACGTTTTTTTTTTCGAAATAGTGGAGATAGTATATTCTAGCTTTCAATCCCTCAGTTACTATCAGGAAGTTTTCATGGGCGTAATAGAAAAAACAAAATATTTCTAGTATAATATAATTTAATAAGTAAGGGGGAAATACGAAGTAAACATATTAATACATGTACACACACACACACACACACAACACACACATGTGATGACTTTTTACTACAAAGTCATTGCTCATTTCTGATGGATGTGCAGGATCCATGTTTCGATCAGAAGCCAAATGAATTTGTAGTGAAAATTATGTTCGTGGATTTTCTCGGAGATCTCCCATTTCTCCCATATCCTCATTCAGCTGATCATTCCATAATAATTCACTTTCATAATTCTGAAAACTGACTATTCTGGAAACCCCGTCATACTTTTAACACTTTGCTTTGTACTTCAGTCTGCATTTTTTAAATCATTTGTCTTCTTTAGCCTAAAGGGCATAACATTGTGATGATTTTATTTGAAAACCTATAATTTTGTTTCATTCCAAAGTGACATCAAACTAAACGCTTCTCAACTATTTTCTAAACTTTATATTTCTCTCTTTCTCTCTGTCTCTCTTTTTTTTTTTTTCCTACGTGTACCTCTCAATCATCTGATGAAGCAGTTAGCGAAAGAAATCTCAGTATTACAGAGGTAGTTTTTAATGTAATATGATAATGTGTTCACTATTTTCTGGTAAGTAAAGCGTTTTAGTGCGCGATTTAGGATTCATATGTTCCAACTATGAAACTTCTTCTAACATAAAAAGACGTTGGCGAAGAATATAACAAGTACAAAATATAATAAAGGTACAAACATAAATATGATAGTAGGTAATTTCTTTAATGCAAAGCGAATAACTTTTTGTTATCTCATGATACTTAAACATTATCACAAATAGAGATTCTATATTTTTTGATGACGTTTCAAAGATAAGTTTATCTGAAACTATAGAGAACACGCCAAACGTTTATAGTTTTTCTCTACAAGTAAATTAAGAATGAGGAAAATATGCTCCTTGTTGTTATATCTATTCTTCAGGTTTTAGCCTGAAACAATTAACTATGGCCTTCCAAAACGTTAACACGTAGGTTCTGCTGGTTCACATAGATTTTGTAGAAGAAACGACGATGAATTTTTTGTAACAGAAAAATATCCTCGGTGTTGAAATTATGTTCTTATTAAAACCTATTCTACTGATATATCAATTAAAATAATCTCGATGCTTCTACATAGTGTTTGTCGCATTAGAAGAACAAACAAGTTACATAAATGTATTCCTGTGAATGTAAATTCCTCAAGTTGTAAAATTTACAATGTAGGACAGCTAGGAGAATTTTAAATTATACGTTCATATTTCAAGACAAGGTGTTCCCTTTCCTATTAATGACCATCTGATCTCCTTATATGAATATGTGAAAGCAAGGTAGCAAAAATAGTGTTATTTGAATTTTGTTGCTAGTGAAAATACCCTATTTGACTTCCAATCCACCAATTAATGTACGTATTTGAATATGATTGTATAACATACTCATTTACAGTTGAGAATGGTACAGAAATGGAACATGTGACTCTTTACCATCAAGACGATAATTCAAAATCATTTCCTTTTCACAGAAAGAGTAGTACGTACGAAACAAGAGCTGTTTGCTGGTTGCTTTAAACACTATAAAATGCTGCAACAGTGCTATTCGAAATCACTCTCCAATTTTCCAATTATAAACTCTTATAAAGTAGGAAACCATAACATCACTAAAAGATCTGATATTTGTAAAAATAATGTAACTATTACTAGCGCCAACTTACCTACTTTAAATATGTACACTCTTCTTCCATAGTCATCTCTATCTTCTAACATATTTTGAACTTGTAACTCTAATACGTGCCTTTTCTCCGATGGTGTGGGAACTATGAAGAGTTCGGGACATCGGAATTTCATTACATAGTACCGTTTTAACTAGAAATAGAATAACAATTGTATTAGAAACATGAAAAAATGACAACAATAGTACATTTTACTAGTATATTCCAAACTATATTTCTACAAATATTAATTTCAGCTATTTTTAAGTTAGAATACTCTACGGATGAACGGAAATAGTAACAAGCTATATATAACCCCTTTTGCCTTCCAATTTTTCCCAAAACTGTGTGCTCCGGCGCTCTGGTCAATCTTAGCTGTGCCAGAAGAGCATTGCAGAATATTCGGAAGTTTCACTGAGATGATAAATCGTTTTCGAGATCTAATCAAAAATAATTTTAAGTCAAAAATTTGTCGTAGAACAGGAAATGCGGTTGACAATATATATGGTCTCCAAATGGCGTCTAGTATCTAACCGAAAGGAGCCTCACACACTAAGAATCAATTAAAGATTTGTAGAGTGACTGAACGAGTCACCTAATGTCCTACCAATACTTCCCAGTGGTGCAGATTGGAAATTTCTTTTTCACGGTGAAATAACAATGGCAAAAAAATCCACTAACCATGACACGTTACTATAAGTCATCCAGAAAACGAATTTTAACTTCACAATTAAACGCAAGGAATTTTGGCTTCATTATTAAATAATTAATATAATCAGGTACAAATTTTTCTTTGTAGTCTTATTGTATATACGTGTACGTTAAAACCAATTGAAACATGTTTATATATTCTATATTTTTCTTACTGAGAATAGGTAGTGTATTTGAAGAGGTACCTTCGTAAATAAGGAACAAACATCCTAAGTTACCAAAATATCTTTGTTACTAATTATTATAGAATAGAGTATTGTTGAATTTTTTTTTATCATTATGCGTTGTGTTACCGACCAATGTACAAAGTAACGTAGTCAGATAATTTCCTAATGTTTATATAAGCAACTTTATAGCACTGAAACTCTGGTCGGAGAATTTGTTGTTTATGAGTTTGTGAGATTCCATACAATTAAGAAAATCCACTATATTTGGGAGTGACTTTTCTTTTTGATATATTCAGGAAGATGGTTTGATATTAATGCTTAATCCACGCATTGGTGAATAATTTAATAAAAATTTACGTTCTTTGGTGTTAAGTAATTTTCTATTTTCATGTTCATGGGAATATATTACAACAGTGGAACTACTTTTGTAAGATCACTATGTCTTTATTTGATCTAAGTAATTGCAATATTTGGCTTCCCTCCGTCATTATACTTGATCCAATTTCTTTGTTTTGAGATGATATTCACAAATTCCACTCTGATTTTTTCAGTATCTGTTGGAGATAAATGTTCCTAGATACTTAGAAGTTGCAGCAAACGTGAGATCTTTTGAAAGCACAGATATTTCAAAATCATTCAATTCAATTTTGGTAGACCATTTATGTGCATATTCATTAGCAGTATGTTTCGTTTTGCATTAAAATTTAAAACTTCCTACTTTCTCAATGTTTTTGTAATTGCCAGTCCGAGGAGGTGGATAACTAACAGAACTAAACACGTATTGTCTAAAAATACATCAGTTATTAGCAAAACTACTCCTAGATATAAAAGTTAGTAAGATAGGTAATGGCACCTTGGATAAAGAAGTTTTGAAATTATGTGCCTCGAAGCGAAACAGAAAAAGTTAAGAAAACGGCTAATATTATAAATTTAAATTAAATTTAAAGCTGTATCATAATTTGGTCGTTATACATTGAAAAGTAAAATTAAATAATGTAACAATTAAAACTTAATATTCAGTTAGTATTAATTCAATGCAAGTATTTTGTTCAGTACAGCTTTAGATAACTTTCACTTAATACATTTGTGTAAACGCTGCTGTTAATACACAACAATTGCAAATGTTTGCTTCAATTACACATTTTTTTTTTAACATCTTGAACAAATTTTATTAATAACGTACAGTGTACAGTCTGATCTATGGACCTTTTTGCCAAAGCCACCAGTATATCAAATATTTACTATACGTACAACGGCAGTAGCAACTTAACAGTAATTCTTCAAGGGAACCAAAGAAGATAGATATAAATACATCATATAACAGTAACAACAATAACTGAAAACTTATTTAAACATCCGGTAAACAGAGATGGGAATTGAAATATGCATATTAAAATGGAAAAGTGATCGGATAGAGCCTACACAATTGCAAATTACTCTTTTTTTAAATATACATCAATTGTAAATATTTAATCTCATGCGCAGAAACAAAGTACTTTATTACAAATTCGCATAACATTATTTGGGTTCATAAATCGCCTACAAAAGGAAGATCTCTTCTAACTCTTTGCAGGTTGGCAAAGTTCCCAAAATAGCTGACTATACTATAATAACTAAACAATTCCCTAATTTCTTGTAACTCTGATCATAAAGGTTACATTTGAAACGACAATTTAAACAAAATAAAATATGGAAAGAGCGTCAAAAGTTTTGTTTATTTAATTATGAACATCCCCGTGAAAATTATGTAGAATATATACATTTCAGATTTGTTAGTTCTAGATCGTAGTTACAAATAAATAATATGCGTGATGCATTTGATTGTAATGATTGATATTTATTTAATATTTAATATAAATTTAGCATTTTTTAAATTTTTAATATGTATGTATTATATGATCTGACTTTGTTCTTAGAATTACTACGAGATTTAAATCCTAGTATATAAACGGGTATCCACATATTGGTATCGACGTCATACGTTTAATCTGTAATGAGTATTTATGATAAAAGACGGAAATAAATACAATACAATATAAGTATATGGCAAGTTCAATACCATTTATGCTATTGTACATGTTGTGCAATCAATAAACGGTAAAAGACCAAGCATCGATCATTGCTCCTGCTTGTGTAATTTGGAGAGCAATTGATATTACTTTTTTTTATAAAAGATGAATTTAAAATTTGTTGAGTTATTGATTAAAAATCAAACCGTCGTCTCCACTTCCTTGAACTAATAGAAAATATAATTCTACGAAACAAAATAATATTACGATGTGATTTTCAAACGTGATAATATTAATACCATATTTAATTTCAAATAGTAGACTCTATAAAAGACAGTTTTGTTTTTAATTTCTTGTGATTTTGTCTTTTCTCCATATTAACAATTTCTCTTTTGCTTCACCCTTAAGTATTACATGCTATCGATAGGCTCTATAGTAAAAGAGATAAAAGTACTATAGTTTCAACATATTCTTTCAATGGTAAAAATCATCAAGATGTGCCTATTTTGTTTCCCATATGATCGATAATTCATTTTAAATTTTACTTAATTCATAATTACCATGTTAAAAGCTTTGTTGCAGTCAAATTTTCTGGCCCGAAGAAATCGTAGAAGGAAGGCATCGTCTGTCCTCACATTTAAATTCTTTTCCGCTGGAACAGAAAATATTTTCAGTAAATAATTTGAAATCTATAGTTTTGGTAATTATAGAAGAAAGAAAAACAATATTTCATAACAATATACTACAAACCTTAAGTTTTTTTAAAAACTATAGAAAAGATTGACTTGTGAAAATAACTATAGAAAAGATTGAAATATTCGGTTCATATAAGAAGGAATAAGCACTTATCACACTTGATTAAACAGAACACGAACATGTCTCAGTTAATAATTAACTGCTGAAAACACACGAAAGATTAGGGAGAATATTGCAGTCGGTGAAGACATTAATTTGTTTATGACTAAGATTTCTTCAAACGTGCATAATAAAATTACATTTTACTGTATGATTTCATACTCTAAATTCTTGTGCCGTAGAACGAAGCTATAGCATGTTATTGACTAACAATTATCAGTTTTGTCAATTTTTTTACTCTTATTCTCAAATTTATATGAAACTGAAACTGGCATTAAAAATAGAAAATTAATGTATAAATTTATGCAAAAATAAATACAGAAGCACAAAATCTCAAATATGTATTTTATATTTAAAATTAAAGATTTTATCACGTGTCCTTACATGGAAAGTTCGTTACTTTATTATTACTAATATTGTGTTTAAGTATTTTTTTTATTATTTTTTTAATTTGTAAACCAAATCGAAGAAACTATCTACCTCAACTTGAAGGAAATTTATGAAGGAAAATTTTAGAGAAAGTTTTCTTCTCTATCTTTTCTTATTTCTTTCATTTTTCCTTTTCATCTCGCTCTCAATTCTACTGTGTGAATATCGCACATGATTTGACAATTAAATGTTTCTATATGTAAGATCCTCGTTTACTATTCCTTCTAAATTTTGTAACGGACCATTTTGACACATGGTCTTTACAGTAAATCTATGCTGTAATAGAAATTCAAATTTGTCAACTCCCGTTTCACCTGCCTATATGAAAGCCAAATAGTTGGATTATTTTATTTATTTCGTCATTGTTTCAAAGATTATTTATATCTAGATGTTCAATTTATTAGTAAATGTGCAGATTCGGAATAATGAACTATACAATAAAAATTTAATTTTGTAATAAAATATATTTAAAATTATTTAACAAAATAATTATAAATTTTACCATTGTAACCCTTTGGAAAATCTAATCTACAATTCAGTTATTTTAATGAAAAACGAACTCTTAATGAAAAAAAATATGTAAAGAAGAAAAAGAAAAGTTGTAGTTACATAATTTTACTGACATGGAGTTTTAAAATAATGTCATGATAATCTGTTTTGAAGGTTAATTAAGTTTTATTTACTGCTAAACGTGTATATTGTTCTAAATACAGGGATTATACTAGTTGTTAGTATCCCATATTTAATATTATATATAAAATATATAATTTAAACCACGTATCTCTGTTTTTCGATTGAATAGATATGTTTGTAAGTGAAGCTAATAATTATATTATGTTCGAGTAAGTAATTGAGATCCCTGACCAAACCCCCTAACACCTAATGATGTCCCAGTCTTCTTTCATACTATAGATGAAATTTAGTTTCCAGTTATGTCGTTGGTTATAGTCAGCATAAATATAAACAGATGGTCGTTGTGACATCCAGATTTGATCATTTTAGCTACTTCTATTTCCTTAGGATGACATGGTGAATGAGTACTGTATATTTTGATAGCTACTGACTACGTATGATCGTCAGGTTTATATAATAATGTCACGGTGAATGTGTAAAATAGAGGCAACGCTGCAGTATGTTGATGCTGGTGCTGAAGAGCCCGCGTATGATTAGTTAGAGCGTATTGTTCTCTTCCTAGTATTCACGTCTGTGGCCCATAGTTAAGAAGCCTGATCGACACAAGGTAGCATGTAATACAGTATCTCTTATTTAAGCATCCTTATATTCAATTACCTTCATTTTGTGTTGATCATCTCATGGCTGATATTCCAATTAGACATATGGATTCACATACTACTTCTACAGAGCAACGGATCACGACCAGGGAACTTGGTGGCGTATTTAGTTATATCCGGGCCAAAACAAAATATTAATCTATTTGGAACCGTCTTGTGTTGGTTTGATGATGTCCCGAGTTGTGACCTAACAAAGTGAGGGGGCGGCTACAGTAGAGAATGGCAGCCGAGTTGTGACCCAACAAAGTGAGGGGGCGGCTACAGTAGAGAATGGCAGCCGCCCCTTCACTTTGTTAGGTCACTCCTCTGGACATCATCAAACCAACACGAGACGGTTCCAAATAGATTTATATTTTGTTTTGGCCCGGATATCACTAAATACGCCACCAAGTTCCCTGGTCGTGATCCGTTGCTCTGTAGAAGTAGTATGTGAATCCATATGTCTAATTGGAATATCAGCCATGAGATGATCAACACAAAATGAAGGTAATTGAATATAAGGATGCTTAAATAAGAGATACTGTATTACATGCTACCTTGTGTCGATCAGGCTTCTTAACTATGGGCCACAGACGTGAATACTAGGAAGAGAACAATACGCTTTAACTAATCATACGCGGGCTCTTCAGCACCAGCGTCAACATACTGCAGCGTTGCCTCTATTTTACACATTCATCGTGACATTATTATATAAACCTGACGATCATACGTAGTCAGTAGCTATCAAAATATACAGTACTCATTCACCATGTCATCATAAGGAAATAGAAGTAACTAAAATGAAGAAATCTGGATGTCACAACGACCATCTGTATATATTTATGCTGACTATAACCAACGACATAACTGGAAACTAAATTTCATCTATAGTATGAAAGAAGACTGGGACATCATTAGGTGTTAGGAGATTTGGTCAGGGATCTCAATTACTTACTCGAACATGTTTCTCATATTTATATCGCCTTCAATAAAATATAAATATTATAATATAAAATTTCACAGTACAGATGCACCAAATGATTTAACACCATTCCTGTAATAATATTATGTATTTGGTGAGTAAATAATTCAATTTTTTTAAATCACAAAGCATAAGTAATATTTTTTGTGACAGGAACTTAATACATCAATAATCTATCCTTTTTTTTATCTTAGTACGTTCTGTATCTACTACTTTTTTCTTCTTCTTACAGATTTGTTTTAAGATATTTTATAAACAAATTTAAGATTTCTTTAATATCACACGTTTCGTAGATTAAATTGATCATAGATACAATATAAAAATGTATAATTATTTTGTTATATAATTTCAATCAATATTTAACTAGAAAATTTAAATTTTATTACATAGTTCATTATTTCGAATCTGCGAGTTTACTAACATATTACACATCTAGACATAAATAATCTTTGAAACAATGACGAAGTAAATAAAATAATCCAACTATTTGGCTTTCATATAGGCAGATAAAACGGGAGTTGACAAATTTGAATTTCTATTACAGCATAGATTTACTGTAAAGACCATGTGTCAAAATGGTCCGTTACAATTTCACGAAAATCTAAACAAGTAGAGTTGAGAAGTCTATTGTTAAGATGTTTCAGCGTGAAATGATAATTCGTGAAATTATAAAGAGCAGAAATACAAGGATAAGTAAAACTTTTGACAAGTTTTCGCTCACATACTTGGTTTACAGGTTAAATTACAAAGAAAACTAAAGGCAGGAGCTATCGTGTTGCACCATCTGAACCCATGTTCGGTCGGCGCTCCTGCACTGCAGCTTTCACCTTTTGTTGGTTGTTGAAAAAATCACGAGAGCAAGTAGTGAGATATGGACTGGAACAAATAACAGTCCAAGATTGTGAGATTTCGACTATATGCTAGATACGGTGTCAATTCAATATTTCAAGTTCCTGAAGTTTACTCCTAATTGTTCAAGAGGTGTGAGATATTGTATTGTCTTACTACAGAAGACTTTACTTTCTGTTCAACAATGCAGACTGCTTTAGGCTCACAATGACATACACCCACTCCAACTATTTCAAGTAAATTTTAGTGTTGAGGGTACTAAAGTATCCTATTATAATTTCATCAAAAGCACAACATCAACTTGTGATTGAAGTGATCCTATTTTGCAACACGTTATGTCACTTGGTTTTTGTTTAATTACTGCATGCACACCTTATATTTATGGAAAAAATATCTACTTTTCGTTGCACGCTACTATTCTCTTCAGGAACTGCACATCACGAGAGGGTTTTCAAGAATTCCTTGCACAAATACCATTATTTCTGTTCTCGAGATGAGACAAATTCGAGATACAGTTCGGAAGCAGCTAGAGATACCTGTGCCGAGGTTGTGAAGGTGACGAACCACTCTGTACTTCAAGATATCGAGGTCGCTTGATAACCTGTGAGTGTCAGTAGTCAGATTTTTCTCTACGACCGAGAACACGACCTCAGAATAAATAATTTTCGTCCTGTTTAACCTCTGATGATAGGGTATATTCTTGTAACTTAAGTTAAACTATTTGAATAATCTGTTTGGCGTCCTATGATATACTCTCCGTTAACCTTTTGCACAAAAATGTATTTCAGGTTGCTTCGACGGCGTTATTCGTTCATCTTTGCGGCTATGGAACACAATATGGTGCAGCCTTCATGATACGGCTACTCTAACCATACCAGCGCTAACGAGCGCCTTTAACTCTTTGAACTGCCGCAAACGGTACTCGTATATTAATGTTAGCAAACTTACAACTAACCCTTATACGTCAGTGTACTAAAGTTCAGGCTCAAGATTGTTTTACAATTATCTAAATCATGTTCTAACGAAATAATTTACATTGTGCCTCGCACTTCCCGATCAAACAATAGTCAGTTTATCGAGGCTTGAAAGAAGACACAAATTGAAAGCTGATTTTGGGGGCCACTGACTACATTTCACTTTTGTGCCAGGATTGCATTGTTTCAAATTCAATACTTTTAATTAAAGTTTAAAGCAATTGTACCTCTTATTACTCTTATATATGTGGTTTATGTAATTCATTTGCAGTATTCTCTGTTCGATAAACAAATTAACCTGTTCCATGGTTGTGGTAATAAACTTTATGCAAAGACTAGATTTTTGTACCACTAAATATACGCTCGAATCTACGTCCCCCTATACATATATTTAATTTTTTCTATATCTAGTCGTTGGAAACTGTTTGCAACAACGTACTGTTTTTTGCTGAGTTACGGTGTGCGGCACTGCCAATTTAAGAAAACTTATGGTAAACATAACGGTAGCTATTATGTATATTTTGCAATATCAGACTCCATGAATTTAAAATCAGAATAGTTACGAGAAAGACTTTTTTAACTAGTTTTTTAAAATTTAATTTCTAAGGAAATGTATTACTCATTTTTCCAGGTTCTTTGAATTCTAGCATAGGAAAGTTTGACGTTTTATAGAGGAGTTGTACGTTCCTGAACGTAAAGCGTTGTTTGTTGTATTTTATTCATAATTGTTTACGTGTTTGATTCACCTCAGTGGCGGTTCAAATTTGTCTAAGTATTTTAATTAATATACAATTACTACCATTAATTTTGTCAACAACTTAACCCTTCGCCTTTCTCCTCAAATAATACCAACTCCTCCGTGAGAAAATTGACACAAAATCTCATAGATATGTGCATATATTAAGACAAAGAAAAGCACAATGTTTATTCAAAAGGGGAATTTACAGTAATAATGAAAAATTAAGTGGTCCGAAGGTTAAAAGAAAAAGTGACATTCTAACATCTATATTTTTAACTTTGTAGAAAAGTATTGACGATTTCGTAATTCAAGTATATCTTCATCTGTTACAAGATACTTTATCAAAAACGAAAATTTTTTATTCCCTTCGGGAATTGAACCTAAGACCAAGAGAATCAAATGATTGGATCCTCTCTAAGGTTTAACTGATTAAGTTTCTAAGATATTACGAACTATTAGTTATTACGAATAGGCTACTTTACAAACTAATAAAAATAAATAAATAAATAAATAAATAAATAAATAAATAAAAGTAAAGCAAAACTGAACAACGTGAATAAAGTAGACGAGCTGGAGAGTTATAAATAATACAAACATCTTACCAAGGACAAGGTTCCTGAGTTTTTCAATATCTGTTTGCACGTTTTCCGGTTTCTCATTGAGTTCAGCCTCAGCTTTCTGTGACCATTCAGGTGGAAGCTGCTCTTCGTAGTATTTACTTCCAGCAACAACAGGTGGCTCCCCATTCTGCTGCGCCAATGCGATGGCTGAAGATATAACGTCCTCTTCTGCTGGCATTTCGGAAGGCTCTATAAAGAAGAGCACTCAAAATAAAATTTCAACATTAACGGTATTTTATCTATTAATTTATTTTATTTTTGTTATCTTCTAAAACTGCATAAAATCGTTAGCACAAACTAAATTAACAAAATTTTGGTGCAAAATAATTTAAAAAGACTTCATTTTAATCCTTTTATATTCCATATACCATACATGATAGCAAAACATACACTTAATTTTTAAAAAAATAAAATAAAAACTAACTAAACATACGCGCGAGCCTAATTCGTGACTTTTTTTTTTAATTCAAAGTATTAAAGTGTAACTAGTTGCTTCATCAATGAATGTAGAGTGTCATGACGTCTGCTTTCTGTCTGTATGCAAGTTTAAACGCAATAGTTCCTTTAATCCAATTAACATTCACTGAGCACTTGTTAGTTATGAACTTATATATATATATATATATATATATATATATATATATATATATATATATATATATATATATATTAAGAATGATTGTTTGGTTCGTAAAGTTTCCTGTTTTCTTTTCTTTTACATTTATAGTATGCAATTAAGAATGATTCTTTCATAAACTCGTTTTTTTTTTCTTCTTACATCTCACAAAAATTATAAGACGGGAAATTTGGGGGTAAAGTCCAGCAGAATGTGAAAGTAAAGTAATTTTGTCTTTTAGGATCTCAACCTAAGTGGAAGATCTCATTTTAATTCCAAAAATCTCATTTTAATTCCAAACAATACGTCCACTAAGTAAAGAAAGCCAGCAGCGGTGGGTGTTTCACTTTATGCATATATACATAATAGGATTTATCAGATAAAACATCGAGTCTGTATAACCCATAAACGGCTGAAAATAAAAAAATGAAACAAAAAATGAGACATTAAAATGTCATAGTGTGCATTGAATTGAGAGTATTATTTTTTCCACAGGACCCTCTATCGTAGAGTACTGGGTGGTCACTCGAAAATTTTAAAAGAGGAAATATGTCTTTTGATATACCACTGACAGGATCATGGAAAAAGAAACAACTTTGAAGGAAAAAACCTTTTTTGTATGGAACACCGTTTCCGAAATGGTCACCATTTAATTGTGAGTTCTTACAGTCGCATAAAACTAACATTTGAGATGATACCTTGTTGAATCAAAATAAATATTGTCGGTAATGTTCAGACTACGCAACCATGACAACAGAATTTTTCGCAGACACTCTCCCAATCTGTGACATTGCATGCCACACGATTGTCTTCTTTGAAAATGTGTACGAATTTCGGTTGTAAAATTGTTTCTATAGACGTTTATGTATCTGGTACAATGGAGACATACATGTTTATTGCTATTTATCCCTAAGGCATCCCATTGGACCCTTATCTTATCATCAATGATGAAGAAAAAGGTGCCTTCCGATGGTGTGGTTTGTTTCTACAATTCTCCTTCGCCTTACCAGCATCTTCTTTTAGGTTTAGTCCTTGCCTTCTTTTGTTCTTTACAGGATGGAATTCCGACTGTGATCTCATTTGTCATCACGGAAACTTGTGAAATATTCAGTTTTGTAGCAGCTTGTCACGTTGATGGGTTTCATTGTTTCTCAAACAACTTCCTTGTTTTAATTAGCATTCTCTGGTTACATACTGTTGGCTGAGGACATGAATTTGTTATATCGGACATCATTAGGGGTTTGCAGATGCATTTGATGACTCGATAAATCCTTCTCAAATACACTCCTTGGTTTTTGAAATGGAATGCTGTCACTGTATGATCACGACTCTGTGCCTGGAAAAAGTTAGCAATCGCAATATTTTGCATCTCTGTACTTTTTACTTTCAACATGTGCTCAAATACACGACACTTTGATAAACAAACGCTGACAGTATACTGCATCGCGTGGTAGCAGGACGTATAGACTCCTCGCTGCCGTACGCTGTGGTCCCGTCCCGGCTCTAAGTTGGTGACGATAAACCTAATTTATACTTTATGTCATACTGTAGGGTTGCTAATGAAATTCTATTTATAAAATGTAACAAGCTCGCCTCAGTTTTTATTTTTATTTATTTATTTTTAAATAAATCGTCTGTAAAGATTTCATTCCCAAGACTAAACTATTGCTTCTGGATTTTTCCCAGAAAAATTACCTATACCATTACCATTACCTATACCCTAAAAATTACCCTTTGGCATACTACTTTCACAAGACGTGAGTATAACACACCATTCGAAAGATCGTTTCTTCATCTTTCAAACGACATTTCATCTGTCGGTAGAAAACTACAACTGAAAAAAAGAGACATGGATGACAGACCGTCTCGCTGTGTGTTAATCAACTTGGTGAGCCAAAGAGTTAATTAAATATTGTTTTTTAAAATATAAACAAAATCGTTAGTCAAGAAGTTTAAGAAAATCTCATTATTATTGTTTTTTTTTATTTTCACCCTCCGTAAAACTGCCCTAATTTCATGGGGTAAAAGAAAATTAGAAAACTTACCCTGGAGAATCTTATCAAAATCTGAAGCTCAACATTTGGTCTAGATACGTCTGGACAACATATATATATATATATATATATATATATATATATATATATATATATTGTTTGTGATCTTAATAACTCTTAAACTACCCGAGCGATCTCGATCAAATTTTCGGGCCTGGAATGTTTTTTTATCATTCCACTTTGGCGGTGCAATTTAGAGGAGGGAGAGGGAGATATATATAAAAGTGATCGAAAATGACCGATATTAGAGTCAAATCCATAGTTTTCGGGGATGCTGAGATGGACAGTTACACTTCCGATGCCGTTTAAATCCAAATTCAGCCCCCATTAGTACTCCTAATTGGGATGGTGACGGGTAAAAATAATTGAAAATGACCGATAATTGTGTCCAATTCATCGTTTTTGGAGTCCCTAAGTTGATTGGTAACAGTTGTGGTGCTCTTCATGTCCAAAATGAAACAAACGTATTCTTTCTGTACGTAGAACCGGCATTCTGCTAGTGTTCAAATATGAGAAAAATATTTGTTTATTAGAAAATTAACCCATTATTATTATTATTATTATTATTATTATTATTATTATTATTATTATTATTATTATTATTATTAATAATAATAATAATAATAATAATAATAATAATAATAATAATAATAATAATAATAATAATAATAATAATATTTTCGATATTTGTTAAAGACCAATTTGTAATATTAAAGAAACTGAAAAAGCTAATATTCTTCTAATCTTTGCTGCTCGACACGATTGTTGCACGAAATAATTCCATTGTTCCCTTGACCCAGTTAGAAGTACCTGCGTGTAGACAACAACACACATACACTTTATACACTCATAAATTCAATCGATATACAATTTTCTAGTTACTGAAGCTATGTTGCTCCCATTGTTCATTCTACATCTGTAACATGATTTATATTTCTTCTGCCTCCTACACAACATGTTTTTGTTTCTTTAGAACGTTTTTTTCTATGATCTACAATTTTGCAGTTTATGTACAATGAAATACAACGCAGTAGGTATACTATTAAGTAAGGTAAAGGAGAGTGACCATGTACAGTATCTAATTAAATGGGATTGTCCCGTTTTATAAACACAAAACATTGTCCCGATTTCTTTATTGTATCGTTTCTTTATGAACGAAAATTTTATTTTGTAATAGATTTTGTCACTGCAGAACACCATAATTTTTATTGTAATGTAATTATATGTTCATTATGTAACATTGCTTTATTATATTTGTAACTACACAATAAATACTGTTTTATTTCACATTTTGTTTGTAGAAGATATGTACATTGTTTATAACATGATCACACTAGGTAAAGGTAAAGTTTTGTTTGTTTGTTTGTTGAACTTTAGCGTTTCTTTTCAGCACCGAGGCCTTGAGAGACATATTGCTGCTTTAAGGTAGAATTCGAACCTCCATAATGCGTTCAAATTTCTTGCGGTCTCCGACCGGAATCGCACCCAGAATGGTAAAGGTAAAATGCGAGTCCCATTGGGAACAGACTGAAGTGGCTACGGACAGTGTAGACATAAGGTTCCACATTTTCTTGAGTTCATAGATAATGTAGTTAACATAGTATTCAGGCCATCTTTACTTCCCAGGCTTCCCAAGTATTCATCTTCAAAGGTTTTATGAACTTCTAATTCGGTTTGAAATGAGGATAGAACGGAAAACAAATACCATCCCTATTGGGGACGGGATCAAACTTTCACCGTCTGATTGATTGGTAGACGTCATACCGATTACACCATGCTCGTTGCTCTATGTGATATTATTACTTCATATGGTAAAAGCAAATGGATTAAATGTACGGATTTAAAATATAAAATAAAAATCATTTTTGCCGAGAGTGACATTCTAGACGTTGCATCCAGGAAGTAAGTACGGAAAGTGTTCCAAGATGGCACGCGTGGTCAGAGTAAGACGCGCTTGTGCAAGAGTGAGGTGCACCGTAGCCATAATCCGGCGCAAGCGCATTTCTGTGCGGTCAGTGGCGAAAGAACTGTGACACAGTAAACATGGCCGCGTACATACAGTCTACCGCTGAATGCAAGGTATTTGCAGTGATCATGTTTCTCCACGCTAAGAAGTCAGCTTCAGAGGTCTACCGACAGCTGTGTGAAATGTCTGGACCAGATGTCATGAATGAAGGTATGGTCAGGAAATGGTACAGACAACTAACAGTAGACCACACCAACGTTCACGGTAAACATCATAGTGGCCGACCACGCCTAAATTGGTGGAAAATGTACAGCGAGTAATTCCGCATAACCAACAGTTCACAGTGTGCAAACTCTCATGTAAGTTTAAGCAGATCTTCCGTTCCCTGCTACATGAGATCGTCGGGCAGCGACTGCAGTTTTAAAAGTACACGATGGGTTTCAAAACAACTAACAATAAAGCACAAGTAGAAGTGCCTAGTGTCCACTTTGACCCCCCTGCTGCTCTACAACTAGAAACGTGGAAAGTATCTCGATCGCATCGTCACCGAGGATGAAACAGGAATGTCTAACGTAACTACGCCATACCGCCTAGATCTCGCACCTAGTGACTTCTACTTGTTCATCCACCTGAAGCGATTTCTGCCCGGATAATGTTTCGATAGTGCCGCTGATTGTTGACTATTGTGACATACTGGTTTCAGCCCTTGGAAGCAAAATTTCTTGGCTCAGAGATACAAGAGCTGGTGCTGTGTTATGACAAATGCCTCAAAAAGGCTGGAGCATATGTTGAAAAGTAGATTGTGGATCAATACCTTCACAGTAATAAAATCATTTCCTTCTGTTGTTAGTCTTCTATTATACAGTCCATTGAAATTTATTTCAATAATGCGCCTCGTATATATATATATATTGAATTTATGTGTGAAGAGAGATAATGTGGTATTGCAAATCCTATTACAAAGCTGGCCGGTTGTAAATGGTAAAATTGGTGGATTATACAAGATGCTGCATGAAATTGATTTGAAGCACTTTTGGCTTCTGAAACACAAATATAATTCTTTTTTCTTTGCTTTCTCGTTTTTCTGTTTTACTTATATGCTTTATAGGTAGTGTCGATATGATATAACTGTTCTCGTTCGTATACTAGGTGTATCAAAAAGTGCAAGTCCATAGTCTAACTCCGTTATGAGTAAAGCTAGCTACAAAAAGGAGAGAAAGAAAAGAAAAGAAAGTAATGCTACTGAAAATAGAGTGGTCTTCGATCCAAAATGGTGGAATTTTGCGGTGAAGTCCACACTGGTAAGATGCCCTATGTTAAATTAAAAAGTAACGTCTAGTTCAGCAGGGTGCTTGCTCCCTTGGGCAATCATCATATCAATAATACAGTATTGTTGGGAAATTGATTCCAGGTATTCTAGGTTCTGTTACATAACAATGAGCACGTACCACGTGTTCTCTTTGCGTACCTTAATGTCCCGTTCGATTAGAAAGCCGGACTGGGAACGTTCCTTTCTCATTTAACGTAAGGCACCTTTACCTATGTGGAATCCAAACAACTGATACAGTTGCAAAATTTCGCCATTCGAGATTGAAAATCACCTATTTCCAACAACCTTCCTTTCTTTCCATTTTTTTCTATCTTTGCTCATAACGAAATTGGTCTATAGCAACGGACATTTGCTACACAGTCTCTCCTACTTGATCGGCTAGTTGTTTAACAAAGAGTGATATCCGTTATAACAGTGCCACTAATTTACCGCAAATCAGAGCCATAGCTACGGAACGGCGAGTGGGGACGTTGTCTCGGACGCTAATAGCAAGAGGGCACCGAACGAACAAGAAGAAAAAGAAGTGTTGCAAAAGAGTAAACGACGTGTCGCCCCGTAAAAGTATTGGTGCCCTATTAAATCAATGTTGTTGTTGGTTTGCAAAGAAATAGACTTGATAAAAAATTTCTTGTTACACAGTAATACATGTAGAATAATATATTACAATTACAGTAATTTTTTCCAATGTGAAATACAAAAATGTACAATTTTTTCCTATGTCTTGCAATTTGGTTGCTATAGAATTAATAATTTTGTTTCGATTTCCTCGCGGCACACCAGTGTGCCACGGCACACCGGTTGGGAAACGCTGTACTAGTGTGTAGTCAATGAGCTAAAAGAAGTTTTAGGAGGTGGGTGTTTACTTTAAAATATAATTTAAAACCGAATTGAGTTTCAAGGTTGTATTAAGTTCCCTTTAAACATTTCTAGTCGTGTATCGATTGTTTCTATCACAGCAAACACTCTCATTACATATCTTCAAACACAATGAATTCATAATAATGTATTATTCATCTGTATTATTCATATTTAATGTATTATTTCTTGTGGGAAGTGGCTATTTAGAGGAATTACATTCAAAACGTTTTTCTCCATTTAAATTCCATAAATTTCCTTGGCATATGTACAATGGAAAAATCAATATTAAAAAAAAAAATCTAGTTCGGCTGCAGAAAAATTATAAGCGTGCTTCTTAATATTCACATTTCTTACATACGAGAATTCATAAGCCTCTGTTGCTGCAGTATTTCGGCGTATTTTATTGATCAAGGGAGCCGCGAAGTTAATAGCCCTAGCACGAAGATGGTGAGTTCGTGACTGAGACTGTACCCGACCTACAAAGTCCGTGGCACAAAACTTAATTTTACAATTCATTTCATTGTCAAAATCGCGTTTGGTTTGAGAGTGCAGCGAAACCTTTTGAATCAATCTTAAAACGTAAATGCATCTTTTTCATAAAATGTTGCGAAATATCCGGTTCAAACTACGAGGGAGCAGTAATCTTACATCATGATACATATTTATCTTTGTTTGTAACTCAAAATAGAGATGAGAAGTTGTGAGCTTTTATAGTTTACGTGACCCTATGCATTTTCCTTTGTTTCGTGGCAAATAGATGAAAGGTTGAGGATATTGAGTCATCTCATCTTGTGTAAAAACGGATTAACAGAAGGAATTGATATCTATTGAAGCATTTTTCATACACTTAAAATTGTACGAAAGATTACTGAACGGAGTACATGTCTTTTTTTCTTTCTTATGACTCCAAACTATGTGAATAATGAAAGAAACAGATTAATCTCTTTTCTAAAAACTGCAAATTACGTTTAGCATTACTTAAGAAAATAGTCTCGAACTGTCACTATAACACTGGCTGAAAACCAGTGACAACGTGAAATACGGCTATCTCATCAAAAGTGGCCATTAGACGAGGCGAGATGAGTGAGTACTTATCCAATAGAGGGAGAAAAGTTTTCGAGACGAAACATTATTTTTATGACATCTTTCCAAGCGATATAGCTTGACTGATTCGTTAGGCACTCTAATACTCTATATATATACTTGACGCTGTTTTACACTGGATAAAATGGGCTTCAATCCAGCTTTACACTGGATAAAACGGCAAAATATGGCTTAGCCCCTTCCTTGATCATATCTTGGATCCGCCACTGTATATATATATATATCACTGGCGGCTCCAGAAGGGCGGATGATAAAATGGTACGACCATACCGTACATAGACCTACTCTCTTTTGTTTCACGCACGCAGAGACATAATGAACTCAGAAAATAAGCGGAAATATTTACATGTGCAGAAACTTGTACAGAAATGTAAATATTTCAGATTGTATTGATAGATTCAAATTGTACTACTCTCAGAGGCTTCTTTCGTAAACTCAACTGTTAACATTATTTAACACGTAGTCTACAAACATTTCAGTATTAATAGAGGAAAATTAACCGTAATGATGACACACATATATGATATATCCTTCTTACTAGTAGGCTTACACTTTTAGTACTATATGTATTCTTCTACTCGGATACCATATCTGCGCACTGAATTTGCATGTAGTCCTTTTAGTTTTGATGCTGTTAACAATTTTGTTTAATTGTGATTTAAGCACACCACGTAGATCCAATAGACCTTATATCCTAACAGTTTAAAAAGCTCACTTTTACTTTGTTAATGTCTGTAAGTCAGTTATAATATATTATAATAATATTATGTTTGCCCGAGCATAGCGATCTCAATAATTATTCAATCTTTCTCTTTTTCTCTCTTCTTTCCTTCTCAATCTCTATTTATTTATCTATTTATATATAAATATATATAAAAGTATAGATAGAGAAGAACAGAAGAGAGGAAGATTGAATTGGGGGTATATGCGAAATTGAATAGCTATTGAAATACCTACGTTCGGGTAACCATACACGTATAATTACTGTGTGGCACTATGAATAAACTACAAGTACAAATCATTTTATGTTGCTCATAATGTGAACGAAAATTGTGTTCTACTTCTGCTATGTATTAATCATGTTTCCAATTGAGCATTTGTCACAACACTTTATCACTAGAATTTACTGCAATTTGTAAAACAATCGCTCGGAGTCAGATCGGGGCGATACAGTGGGTGATTAAAGACGTAGGAATGGAATGACCGCAGAAGATCGGTTATCACATGAACCATATACGGGAGAGCTTCTAGAGATTTCTTATATCTTCGTAGGTCTCAAGAACTGCCTGTTCACTAATCATTCTGATAGTGATGAACAATTGTAGACGGCTATCATACACTAGTTTTACTCCCAGGCGACTGACATTTAGGACATCGGAATACAAAAGTTGATCTCATGATATGGCAAGTTTCTGAATTCAAGTGGTGAATATGTTGAAAAAGTAGTGTCACCTGTGCTGTATCTGTGTCTATAAATGTTTCAAGGTCATTGTGTCTGTTTTGTGTACACCGCCTAGAGAATCTTATTTTCCGGGTGCACCTCGTATTTCTAGCAAACTGTAGCATAATAATTGTTAGAATATACACTTTGGACTGGCATAAATACTTTATAAAACATTACCAACTAATACTTTATAAAACATTATGCTATATGTAAGATTCTGTAATTAAATGTAAAAAAAGTAAATATATATTATGAGAGTCCGATGGACTCCACTTGTGCGTTTGAAATTGAATGGTGACTGATGTCAATAAGAGTTAACTTTACGACACTGTCACCACAAGAAAAATTTAATTTCTTCTGCTTAGAGTGTAAGATGGTAATATTTAGGAAAAGAGAACAGAAATCCAATGATTTAGAGATTACTTACAAAAAAGTTATATAACAATACATATAGATAAAATTACTAGAAAAAAATGTACTTTATCTACTGAAAGAGAAATCCACGAGCAAATTTTAATATGAAATAACAATGAATCAATGGAAAAACACGAAATTTAAAGACAAAATACTGTATATTGAAATTCAATGTGAACAAAATTAGGTTTGCACTTACGCAAAATAAGTTTGAGAGAAGGCTACGTTCTCCTTGAAAGATAATCTACAAAATCGCAAATGCTACCATATAATTACCCATAACAGTAGAATCCAAACCTACGAGTAATAGGTCTAAATTACGTTATAGAACAGATGATGGTAAAGTGGTAATTACATATTTATTTATTTATTTATTTATTTATTTATTTATTTATTTATATGAAAGTACACAGGCATACACCCACAAGATACCTTCTTGACTTACATAATTGATGGTAACATGACTTTACAAAGAAGAAAAATAAAACATGGAAAGAGAAAAAATAAAAGAAAAAATACTAAAAAAAGGAAAGAATGTACAATCCAGCCACGAGAACAATAATATACATATATATATAATATATATCAGTACGTTAACAAATAATAATAGATCATACATGGTCATTATTCATTATTTCATAGAGAAGTTTAACAAATTTAACTTTTCCATCTGAAAATAGGTCTATCCTATCATTTAATTTATTATAGACTCTCAGCATTCGTATAATAGGTGAGTGTGCATGAGTTGAACTTTTCGACATAGGTATATAAAAGATATTTTGATTTCTGGAACGATATCTTGGTACATAGAAAGGGATATGTAGCAACAGTGTTGAGCTATTAATTCTATTTGTCAATATATTTCTTAAAATAATAAGAGAATGTACAATTCTTCTATCCTTTAAGCTACTTAGGTTGAATAGCGAGCGTAAAAGTGACACTGACAAGTAAGTTGTTGAATCTGGTTTAAATGTTTTATAATATAAATATCTCAAAAATTTGTTTTGAATCACCTCAATTGCTTGGATGTCTCTCATAAAGTGGGGACTCCAGATTACCGACGCATACTCTAATTTGCTTCTAACTAGGGTTGCATATAACTTGATAATTACTGATGGTTGTGAAAACATTTTTGTGTTTCTCATAACAAAACCTAAGGTTCTATTTGCTGAGTCTATAACACTAACTAAATGATTACCAAATGTTAATTTACAATCAAAAATTACACCAAGATCTCTAATCGATGTAACATTCTCTATTTGGATATTATTAATTTTGTATACATATTTAACTAATTTGTTTTTTCTATTAAAGATTACACTTTTACACTTATTTACGTTCAGTTGTAGTTTATTTAAACCACACCAATCTATGATTTTATTCAAGTTTTGTTGTAAAAATTTTGCTATCTTCTTCAACCGTAACTGATTTATAAATCTTTACATCGTCGGCAAATAACAAACAATTGGAATTTTCTACAACCTCAGGCAAATCATTAATTAGGATTAAAAACAACAAAGGACCTAGATTGGAACCTTGCGGAACACCAGATGAACTTACAAACTGATAAGAAATTTCTTGTTGAAACTCTACATATTGATTTCTATTATGTAAATAAGATAGAAACAACATAATTAAATTTTTGGATAATCCGAATGTTATAAGTTTCTTGATTAATATTTCATGATCTATTTTGTCAAAAGCCTTAGCAAAGTCCAAATATATTACATCCAATTGTTCCTTTTCTTCAAAACAATTGTAGATCTCCTGTGAGAATTCCAACAAGTTAGTTACTGTTGATCTGTTAGGGAAAAAGCCATGTTGATTTGGAGAAATGCAAATTTTCACATGATTAAACACCTTTTCGTATAGTATGTATTCATATACTTTACACATTGAATTAATTATTGAAATAGGCCTATAATTTGTCATAACGTTGGAATTACCTGATTTCAAAATTGGAGTTATTTTTGTTTCTTTCCATTTTTGAGGAAAAATATTAGTTTTCAATGACAAATTAATAATAAATTTAATTTGTTCGCATAGAACATCTCCACATGCTTTAATAACGTAAGAAGGAATTCCATCTGGGCCACAAGATTGTTTCGACCATATAGGCCTATATCCTACCTAAGATTCATATAGTATAGAGAACCAAGGAAATGTTACTGGAAATCCTTAAATTTGAATTTTGTATGAAGGTTGTTCAGCATAGAATACGTTAATTGTTCATATTTGAATATCAAATTGATTTCTGTTTCCTATATTGATCCATTACCTTTATTATCATTCATCTACTAACCTTATTACATCATTGCTTCATCTCACTGCCATTATTTACGAACATACCGATATGTAAATATTTATTTTATTTTGTTTATTGAATGAGAAAATTAGTGAAGAAACATTTTCATGTTTTCGAAATTTTCATTTTTAGAGGGAGATATTGTGGTGACATGACCCTTACTCTGTGTATATTCTTGTATTTGGTCATATTATGGAATGTGAGTTGTTAAGAAATTACTTCCGGTACTAGTATTACCAGAAATTGCGACGCTAAAACAGACGACAGCACTATCCTTCATCACACATACAGAAGCACATTACACACATTTACATATACACTTCTACACCTTACATCAGATTTCTGGTGGATTATATCAGAAAATCTGTTAGTTCTAGTCACATTGAAATGACGTATGTCGCGTGACAAAATTCTGGGTTTTGATTGGCCATGAAGAGTTCGAACGGTAACCCAAGGCTCGGCACTTAAGGTTATTTTACACATATACCTTGCTTGGGATGAAGTGAGGTATGTAGAAAATGCATCTGTTTTTCTTTGTACGAAATTAATTTTGTAAAATATTAAATATGTAATGAAAGTGTGAAATATAATACTATAGCTAGCTAGTTGAAATGAAATGAAATGAAATCTTTAAGTTTTACGTCCCACGATTATGCCGGTTAGGCTAAAGGAAACGATGTTGATGAGAGATGAGTGAAATGGCGGAATGAAGAAAGTGGGAGGAAACCGGAGAACCTCGAGAAAACCCACGAGCACGGTGCTTGTCCATCACAAAGTCCATACGGCGCGAGCTGGTGTCAACAAAGGGACCCCAAGCCCCGGAGGTGAACACTCTACCACTGAGCCACCGCACCCCCCAGCTAGCTGGTTGATATTGTTATACAGCCCATAATGTAATCCAAATTTTTATTCAAGTAAGGCATTGCCGCTTTAGGGTATATTCGAAAAATGAAATTGTTAAGTTTTATGTCTCATGGTTGTGCCGGCTAGGCTAAAGAAGACGGTAATGATGAAAAAGAAAGTGGAAGGAAACGGGAGAACTCCGAGAAAACCCCCACACATGGTGTTTGTTCACCACAAAGTTCACTTGGCGCGAGCTGGGATCGAATCACCGCCGCTTTATTCGAATTAGTTTGCAAAGTTGAAGTCAGAAACTTCAAAGACAAACTTGGAAGGTAATTTGTGATAAGGTAATTCCACTTGACTAAGCTAATTGGATAAGCTAATTGTTAATTAATTTTCGTGTTAATAATTATCTGTTTTTGTTATTTCTATTGTTGATAATTATCTGTTTTTGTTATTTCTATTGTTGATTATTTTTTATTTTTACATTTTTAATAATGAAAAACAACAAAGGTAGATATTTTTGAAGGCTAAGGTTAATCCATATTGTAGTTAAATTTTAAGATTTTTTTTAAAAAATCATATTTTATGAAACATAATAAGTTTTATTCTAATGTTAAAAAAGTTAAGTAAGTAATCATTTTTTTAAAATCCTTTTTAGAAATGGCGATTGCTAAAAATCTTAAAATACTTCGTTAATTAGGTGGGAATCTATTAAATGGAAGAAAAAAAATTAGAAGTTTTAATGAGTTATTAGTTAATGAGGTTATCAGGCGATCACGTATCATTGAAAGTCATTAGAAGAAAAACAGTCGATGCTCCACCTGCACACTTGTATATACAGAGAGAGAGAGAAGAAAAACAAAGAGAACCTCAGTGTTCAGAATAATGTAAATTTATAAAATATAAAAAACTGCGGGAGAGACCAAGCATTCATGCAGAATTCATTCAGATACAAATTCGGAATCAGATCCAGATCCTGACTCGGACATGAGTGGACAACGAAAAACTGGGCAACCTCTCCTGATTTTTATGTAAGTTGTATTTTTCATTAGAGTTCTAAGCTTCAGGTTTTGGTTTCCCGTGTAATGACAGAAAGTTGTTTTATTAGTTATTCTTTCTATATAATTTGTCTTTAATTTTTATGTAAATAAAGCCTTGTATTTGTAGAAAAGAAAAAAATATTAGTTTTTAAAAAATCTAATTTCACCTTACAACTAATTCAATTAATGACAGGCTGAGACACTCTATTTTCATTGGCTTCCATGACTAATTCAAAATTCTAAACCCTAACAATCCCAGTATTTAAACAATATAGTATAATCGCCCTTATTTATATTGCTACAAATTATCATGTTTAATACTTCAGTTATTCTTTGTTGTGATGAGATTTGCGCTTCATATAACTAACTACTTTCAGGTATGTGCAACCATCTCTCTTCCGGATAGTAAAACGAGTCGGAGACTGGCATTGGTTACATTGTAACATGTTCCTCCTATCGAATATTTCTGGCTACGCCTGTGATTGGACGCATTTACAATGATATAGCTAGTTTAAGACACTGTGGATTGTATCGGTGTGGTCGTATACATTTAACGGTATAAATTTGTAGCTTTCAGGATTTTAAAAATATGATCTATGTAGTGTGTTATTGACCTAAAAAGGCTGTGTCCAACACTCGGAATGCGATGGGATTTCGCTATATAATAACATGGCATATTTCTTTCCAAAATATTATGAAAACTATTTATTTTATACATTTCAAAATTCGTCCAAATGATTGTTAGTATTAATATTGCATGTTCACTTTTACTTTTTCTTGCTAGGGTAATATTAAAGAGCGCTAATTAAAAATTAATTTTCTTCCATTTAAAAGCTGTTTAATTTATGGTCTTTATGTTGCAACAACACAGAACAGCAGATAGAAGGCTAAGCAGGTAGTTTCTCTCATTCTCTGCCCCCCGCTAGGTCACGTGCGTGAACTTTGGGTTGGCCCCGCAGACGAAGATACCAATGGAATGCAGATTGACAGCAGATAAGAGCAAAGTCAGTTTTCTCTCTCTTCATAGATCATAAAGATTTCATTGATTCTGCGTAAACATCTCGGCGAATCGTTACCTGTAGAGGCATATTGGAACTAACGACGTACGAAAGTTTCAGAAAAGCTCTCTGTGTTGCTTTCAAGTGAGGGAAGTGTTCATCTTATAAAAATAGTTTTGAACTGTATAGTGAACTGAATAGCAAACTCGCTTCAACTCGCCGGGAATTCAACTAGGGTCTCCCTCAACAAGACGCATACACTATCCACATAGCTCCGACGGCCTCTATGGAGCTTGAAACTTGAAGAGTGAAATTGTTTTACCATTTCCTGTTTCAATAGAGAGATACAGGTGAAGATGGTATTTTTCTTCAGATGCTCAATTGATTTTCGAAAACTGTCGTTATCTATTACCAATTTAGTTTTATGGCGATCAATGTTAACACCGAAAATGGTTGATTTCTTCCACTTCTGGTTTGAATGTAAGATTAACGGAAGAAAGATAACCTATTCTTGAGACGCTGTATCAATTCCCGAAAATTACTCGATATCTCTGACAGCTCACCTCTGGTGTGTGGGGTGGCCGGCTCGATTCCAGCTCGCGTCAAGTGGGCTTTATGGTGGACAAACACCATGTGTAGGGATTTTCCCGGGAATTTTCTGTTTGCTCAAACTTTCTTTATTCCACCATTTCATTCATTCTGATCATTACCGTATCCTTTAGCCTAGCCGACATAAGTGTGGGACGTAAAACTCAAAGACTTCATTTCATTTCTAAATAATAACCTAATGCATTCTACAGTGCTCTATTCCCCAAGGATTGATTATATGCTTGCAGATTGATATACCATAACATTGATTATTCATGCAAAGAAATGTACCATCTGCCAGGTAGTCGCTAAAAGAAAGAGTGATATATATTTCGTTCAAATAGGTTCTCTATGAAACGAGACGAGAAATAAGGTTTTCTCATCTCGTCTACTAAATTTAATAGGTCTTGTCTTGTCTCGATCCTCGAAGGCTTCTTTCGCTCTTGTCTCGAAATTTTATTCTTCTGTTTTGTTAATTTATGTAAAAAAAATCATGATCTAATTGTTTTTCTTAATTGCAACTGGAAGTTATCACAAATCTGCGTCACGATTGGTCCACGAATAGTGTGATATAACAACATCTAAACCATACTTATTATTGGAGTAAATTGTGTAATGACTTGTATATTTTAAACGTAGATAAATGCTCTTTATTGTTTTCGCACCATCATTTTATCAATTTGTAGTTTTTTTACATATGAATCATGTGACACTAAAATAGTGTTTGAGTTCCAAGACTTGGGTGAATTAGTGTTGCCCACACGACTCGAGGAATTTCTCGTCTCGAAAACGGGACGATAATTGTTGTGTTCCTTGCTTGGTCTCGAATTTAAAAAGGTAAAAAGATATAATATCCAGTTGTTGTTTTCTTGCGCCACAAAACTTTTCCGGTATAAACTGCCAATGCACTTGTAGAGATGTTAGTTTCAAATGGAAATTAACAAGTACCTATGACATTTTCATTCAAGAGGTCAACCCTTTGAAACTTCGTTCGACAACACGACTACAGTTATTAAGATCTTACGTGTTCTTATTTCTGTGATAATTCAGGTTTGAACTTCTTACATAGTATTATTGCTTATAATACCAATTCAAATATTATCAAAACCGGTGACAAATTTAGGATCTTGTTTCGAGGGGGGAGGGGAGCTTGAGAATCAGTAAGATGCATTTGTGTTGTGCGTATAATGCAAAAAATAATAATGAAATTATTTCGGGGGAAGGGGGCTTCGAGTTCGATAGCCCCCTAAATATGCCACTGATCAGAATATATTTGTTATAATTATTAGTGCATAAATGTAAATTAACCATAATATTACTAAATACTTATGTTCATTGCATTGTTCACATAGAACAATATCATGGTGATGGGGCAAACTTTTTAGCGCTGTATCTCAGTTACATGAGTTACACGTTATTCACCTACATAAGTAAATTCTTCGTTTCTGAATTAACAGATTTTACACGTAAATTTTCCAGAAAAAAGAAAAAAAGAAAAAGAAAAAAGTGGCACTATATTTTGGTTCTGCACTTTTATCTAATTAAATTACATGATGAGCGAACTGTGAAGATCTCTCTTTGACGCAAGTGTTATATTAATAAGCCGGGAACTAACTGCTTAAAATATCTTTCCTTTCCTCTTTCAAAAATTAATAAAATCATTTATTATGTTCTGCCTTGTCATTTATTTATTATAAATATTATTATTCTCCAAGTGTATAGTGAATATTTTATGGGCTAACTGGGAAAGGATATGACAAAGTTTCCCCTCTAAAAGTTGCATGACATTTAATGTCCTTTCGAACGATTCCAACAGTTATACCACTTTCCATTTCATATTCTGAAGTTGCCCCCGTTGGAGGTATTCACCAGACGCCACTGGTCTCGCTACTATTTTTATTGCATTCTACATATACGATTTGGTAACGTAGTTTTTTGTTTGAAGGGTCTATGTGCAGTATTAGCTGCGATATAGGCCTGGTACGTTCTTATTGAATCAGTTTGCGGGAAAACAATGATAACACTCATGTGAGCTTAATTGTCGAAAGAGCTCAAGTTTGAAACAATAGCATATTTAGTATGCTTTTTTTCTTTTTCCTTAAAATCTTGAATTGTTTCCGCAATTCAGCTCACATGAGTGTTATTATTGTTTCTTGTAACCCTGTAACCAACTCAAGCGGTTTTAAAATTAGAGTTACCATTGTTTTCCTCCGAACTTTACAATCAATTCTGTAAATCAGGTTTTCAGTCAAAACCAAGTGAAAAAAAAATTCACTTGCTTATCTTTGGAATGCCAATGTTGGGTCCAAATGATTTAGATCCTCAGAAATATTGTAATATTTATTTATTTATTTATTTTGTATATTACTGTTAGGCACACGTCTGAAATTCCATGATTTGTTCTTTCATCTTCCCATATCTTTGTTTTAAAGTTATAAGTTTTATTTTTTTAAGTTAGATTCCTTATTTTGGAAAGCAAAATATTCATAATAGTGCTTTTAGTTTTTCGTTTCCTCTGTTGTGTCTCATCTTTTTTACCGCGCAAAAATCAAGACTTAGGCTTAAAAATGGTCGAAAAATTAAAATGGAGAAAGTGCATCCTGTTTAACAAGGCTTGTTATAAAATACAAGTAAAAAGATGTGTAGGCAGATAAGGTTGTCTCATTTCTGACAGCAGCCAGTCTTGCCTTCCGCAACTCTTTCTTCTTCCGAACCATATGATCAGATTGTCAATTAACGTAACTTCGAAGATATACACTCTCCACGTTATTAGATGAACAATCTCTTCTCATTTCATAACTTGTTATCCTCCCCTACCAACTTTTTTGAAGGTCAGTGAGGAACAATGGTGTGAATGAATCAGGAGAGATTGTATCTGCAACTTCACGAGCAAGAAAAGAAACCCTGGTGATTCTCCAACACCTGAATTTGTGTTTATTTTTATATTATTTCCAGCGTTGTCACATTTATTTTTAAAATGTAATATTAATGAACTATAAGAGCTAGATTAAAAATAAAAAAGTGAACATATAGTATTAGGGTAGGTTAACATCTGGAGAAAGTTTGAACTGCATAAGACAAATATTTTTCATAACATTTTGGAAAGAAGTTCACCATGTTATTATATAGGGAATTGATGATAGCTCAAAACGTTAGACACGGCTTTAAAGTGATTCATTTATCAGCGGTTTACATATATACCGTATATATAATCGAAAGCAGTTAAAAATGAACACTGGCTTAAAGCAGACAATTACTGAACTGAAAGATTGCTGCATCATTTTTAATTTTTAAAGATTTCTTTTATATACTATGAATTGAAAAAGTTTTGTAAGGAAAGGGGAAGTGAATTGTATACACAACGGTGGGATCTAACTTGAGTTCACCTGACATTCATAAATAAATAAATAAATAAATGTAGATATAGATATAGATAGTTAAAATGAAAAATGTGGAACTGTAATTAAATGGTTTACAATTGAACAACTTTTTTTCCTTCTTGTCCTAAGAGAGTTTCTTTCAGAAAAAGATAAAAAGAGGGAGAAGGAGGGGAAAATGTTGAAAATAGAGGCCAAAAGAACGGCCAGGAATTCCACCAATGAACTTCAGATTTGTAAGTTGCAGGTGTGTCACGTGACTGTATGACGTAGCAATGCACACTAACTGTCGGGAAGTTTGGATCAATGTGCTGAACGCATTCTTCTTTTTATACCATTCTCATGTATGCCTTATACATTTCTGGGATAGCCAGGCGTCGCTCTGTCCAGCGAAATGAGATTGAATTTCTTTACGTGGTGCTTCCGTCATCCAATGTCCCCTTCCCGCTGCCCGCTCCAAGGTCGAACGCATTCAACACACACATTCGGGACTATGAGTTACTCAATATAAAATCCAAGGTAAAATCAATACTACAACTCACGTACGAATATAATGAAATTGTTCCTTTATTTTCTTTCTTTAAAACGTTTTTAGGGAAATCTTTGTTATTCCTCTTTCCAATATATATAGTTGATACTCATTTCGTATAAATATTCACTGCCTATGATTCTAATTTCATCGGCTCTACTAATATATATATATATATATATATATATATATATATATATATATATATATATATATATATATATATATATATATATTATAGAAGAAGCCCCGATTGACTGAATAATCAACGCTCAGGTCAAATCGCTTAATAGTGCAGTCGCTACACCCATCATCATCATCATCATCAAGTAGAATATTAAAAATAAAATTATATGTACAAAAGTGTGTTTCAAATCTATTCTTTTTTATTTCGAAAATTGCTAAAAATAAGAATGTAACCTTAATGAATATTCTTTCCTTCCTTCCTTTTTTAAAAAGAAATTGCGAACAATTTTAAAGAGTAGTATATTTTAATCGTTCTGTACTAGAGATGGAATGCTTGTCTAAGGCTCATCTATCAATAACTCACTCACTGTATACATTGTCCATCACAAGAGCATAAGGCGGTACACTGCATGTTCAAGCTTTGACATTTGCATTTGTTCATACACATTGTTTTGCAGTGGCAGCAGGTTAATTCCGAACATTTCATTGATACTTCTGGAAGAACTGTCCATAATGGTGTAAGCCATGGTGGGGAATCTGAGACTTTCCATCCCCAGTCGGTAACATCAGGAATGTCAGGCTGACGCTGTAGACACTGTCTCCAAACACTGGCTTGAAACATTGTTCTTTTCAAGTGATATCTTAAAGCATCTTCAGTAGGGGTTATATTTTCATGGGATCTATTCTTCTGTGTGAAAAGTATCCTTCTGCATTCATTGACTGTTTTTGTTGCGCTGGTTGTGTCATACAGAAGCACTGTAAAATACTGTATCATATCAAAATCATCATCAGATAAAATGAATGAGGTAGACAATCGAATAAAGACGTCCGTTAGTTCTGGCAGTGTCTTCCACACATTCCAAGCTTTAGTTTTACTAACACCATGAAAAGAAGATACTGTGTCACAACCCGTGTAAGCATGAAAAAACGGCAATGCTTCACAAGTTTCAGGACATAAATTTTGTAATATTTCACAGAGTGAAAACTGTTTTCTGTTTTTCCCAACACCGTAAATAAAGTACAAGTTCTGCAAATAGAGAGCCTGCAACTCCTTCAGGGCCGCTGCAGCAATTATTATTACATCTGAATCTACTGTTGAAATTACAACATTTTTGTAGCCACATAAAACTGCATCTTTCACATGTTGTATCTGCTTCTTCATGTGAACAAGGAGACAGTTGGTTGTTGTTAGGGTAGGATCCTATGCAAATTATGAGGTCTTCATCAGTGCAAATAACAACCTTACAACCAACTTCCAGTGATCCAATTTCAGAAGCAAGTAAGTGGAAAAGTTGCTTTTTATTTTCATCAACTTGCAAAAATTTCCTAAACACTCTTGGGAATGGTGTTGTTCTTTTGATTAACATTTTTTCTCCAGAACCTCGATTCAAACTAGTGTCAGCATTACGACTTCTTGCCAAGAATCTGTCAAATACTACATCAACTCTACCAAATGTCTGCAGGTGAGATTCTACGGGAGGTCGAAATATTTTGGTTGCAAATTCTCCAAATGTTTTAGATGAACCTGGAGTAAGAGAATGTATAAGGGCAGCACCATCTATAACAATAGCCGAGCAAAATGAAATACTACAGTCACTGTCATGATTCTCACAAACATCTGAAGATAAACAGGTAATAATGTCAGACTTTCTTGATAGTTTGCGAAGTTTGCCGAACTCGCTAATGGAGGGAGGATATGGGTGAGTTTCGTGAGAAAAAAAATATTGTAACGTCAGGTTGCCTAATCTGACTCGCCACATACAATTTGCATAATATATTTGCGTCCTGTCTAAGGACTGTTGTTTGCATTTGAAGTTTAGATTTCCCCTTTGTCATTCTGTTGTTAAATAACACTAAATTACATCTTTTAATTACTGTATGAATTGATGTTTTCCCTTCAATCAACCTCTCTTGTAGAAAATTTTCATACAGACATCTTCCAAGAATCCTGGCTTCTCTGACCGACTTCTCTGCATCTTTTGTTGCACATATTTTGCTAGCTGCTGTTGTTAATATACCTTCTTTAAATGGGTTACCATCATCTTTATAGTTTCTAAAGGAAGCTACAACATCTAAAACGTGTTCCTTATATCTCTTTTCAAAAGCTTTGCTGCTTTCCTTATGCTGTACGTCTTTTCATCACCTGCATCTTCTTCACCATTGAAAACTGAAAACTGTTTTTCAAAGTCAGATATCATTTTTACAACATCTGGCCCTGCAACCATCCATTTCAAAAGTGCAGCAGGTTTGTCAAAAAGTCCTATTGCTTCACCAATTCCTTTAACTTGTTTGTTATTTTGCTCATGCAAATGGTCATCCGCCATTGCTGAAAATGCTCGATTGCTCTTCTGACTTATGAATTTGCCTTTCATGAATTCTTTATATATAAACGGATGGCGCATCTCCAGTTCTTTCAGTGTTTTGATTAAAACTGGCAACCAGCGGACATAGTTTGTGTGATCTAAAACAAACATCCACGGACATATATCTTCCAGAGTAGTTTTGAATTGTACAAAATTTCCTTCACGCACACTTTGTAAGAAAGAAAACAATAGAATCTGTAGTTCCATAGTTATTGACCAGTAAATAAATTGCGGAGATTCTTCATTGTGTAGATTACACCATTCATTAAAATCTAAATATGACATTCCTTCAGAGACATTGATATATTTATATGCTTCGTATGTTTCTGTTTTCAAAATATATAGTGCAGCCACTGTTACTTCGTGAGCATAGCAAGCGCGTGACATGAGAGCACGATAGAAGCGATTCAGCTCGTCCAGTTGATGTTACTCTAGCATCAACTAATATATCAGTCCATGAGATTACTGAGATTACTTAAACAACATGAGATTACCTAAAAACACATAGTTAACACTTAACTAGAATAATACCTTTGGATTTACTTATAAGGTCTGAACACGTCATTCAAAATTTTAAAAACGATTTTTTCATGCTATTTTATTACAGTAAATAGCATGTTTAATTTTGCATTAAAATGGATATAAATATGCCATAATTCTTTATATTTGTAAATCTATTACCTTAATATTTTTAAAAGCGCGTTATTTGAATTTAGCATGCCAATGAACATATAAACTGGCCGAAGAACGGCAAAATTGGAGTATTTTCAGTTTGTGCCGCCATTTTGGACGCCATCTTGAATTCTGTCCAACGGGGTGATCATCGGTTTTGTGTCAAGACGGATTTTCATTCAACATGTTATAATTAATAAATGTGCCAAGTTTCATACTGGTATCCAGAATAGAAATATTTTTGTGCCAAGCGACTGCACTATAACTTAGAAACTCAAAATTTGGACAAGGATTTGGATTGTGATGTAAGGTCCCACTCTAGAAGGACTTTGGGAAATTCGATGAAATAGGGAGGAAAGAGGGATGGCAATAGCTATATCTCGAAATCGCTAATGGTTAGATACATGAAATTTGGTATATGAACTTCTTATTTAAAATAATTAGAAACGTGTTTAAATGTTCTTTGATATTTGACCTAGAAGGGAAGTAAAAGTGTAAGAAGGAAATAGGGGTAAGAATTATGATTTTTATAACTGATCAATGCTCAGGCCAAACTGCGAGCTCCCTTTTGGCTAAGCGATTAGCATACGCGCCTTTGGCGTGGGAGACTCGGGTTGGATTTCCGGCAAGTTGAGTTGATTTTGAGTTTAACGTCCCTTTCAGCAGCGAGGCTATATGAGACGGGACGAGGCTGATTAACGTTGATTCAAAACCACATACCGGCGAAAGCTCATGTGGTTCGGATTCTACTTTAAGCTGTAGGTCCACGTCTCATATAGACTCGCTGCTGAAAGGGACGATAAACTAAAAATCAAATCAGGCCAAACTGCTTAAGCTAGAAACGAAATTTGGACAGGATATATAGGATTTGTGATGTTAAATGGTAGATTTCACTCGTCTGCATCAAGTACTGACCACTAAAAAAAAAAAAAAAAAAAAAAAAAAAAAAAAATTCAACAATTCTGAAGCGTATTTTTGTACTTTGGTTACAAAATACAAGGTGTTTATTTCAAAGTAACATTGCCATAAAATAGGTCTTATGTGTAGCTACTGAGCAGCATTGCAGTCAAATATCATAAGAATACTCTCAGTAATTACTAACAGTTTCGTTGAAATATTTTCCTGTAGCGCTAGAAACCACACAAAAAAGTAATTAAAAAAAGAACTTTCGCGGAACGTAAGAGATAAAGCTTTTACAACACTAAATTTGACTGTTCCCTGTTGACGAAGATTAGAAGTAGCCCTATCTAAAGAAGCAACCCGCAAATCATGTATATGAATATTGTATGAAAGCAATAATGCCAATTAAATAATCACTGAAGTTATAATTTTTGTCTATAATGCAATAGAATGCGATGTTGCTTGAGAGCAATAGTGCCAAATAAAGAGTTAAAATAATTAGGTAAGTCTTTCAGCGTTTTTTCGTATTTGATCCAGAAAAGAAAAGAGGCAGGAGTTACAATTATTATAATAAAACTCCATAAGTTGAAATCTCTTGAAAGTTACAGACATAAATGGGTCTTTCCTGATAGTGAAAGTGAAAAGATAGAGAAATCGGCCCTTGATCCAAATTGGGTCGCTATTGACCTGAAAGGTTACCCTTGACCTAAAACTACCTCAAAAAATATTTTGACCCCTCCCCCTCCCCTAAAGCGAATTATTGTATCATACATGTTCAAAATTGAATATTTTAAAATTTTGGTGGGGGTGGTCGAAAAATTTTGAAAGTTTCACAGATTATAGATACTATCTAGATGTAAATGTGCATTTTTTTTCAAAACCATCGATGCGTATTTTCTTTATTTAAACATTTCAAAAAATTGTAGGAAAAATTTTGGGTGGGACACGTCGCTGTTTTTTTGGTCAAAAGCGAGATAAAATTTTCCTAGTAAATTACAGTTCATCTTTATTTCTGATTATTTCAAAGTCAAACTCAGATTTTACGATATTCATTATTACCATTTTACATCATACCGTATCTTAGAAGACACATTTATTTTCTATTTGAAGTTATGAACTCGTGTCGGCTTCTGGTTACTTCAAAAACAAGGTTAGATGTAGTAATAGAGGAATTTCACCAAAAACAGACCTCTGTACTAAAGCTGATCCCCAGCACATGTGCTTCTGCTGTGTACCGCAGGGTGGTGGTAATAGCGTGAATTTCTTGCTTGCAGCGTGGAATCAACTGATAGGTAAACAAATATAAACTTGCTTTCTGCTTTTGACTGTAGTAAGCGTGATTGTATGAAGGTATTTACTGAAATATGTAAGGGTTTTTCTTTGCAAGACAGAATATAGTGCCAGCTTTTAGACTCTTAATATGTTTTGTAATGTTGATTTGGCACGTATATAAGATGTTTGAGAAAAAATGAAGTTTCATTAAAGATAGATTATTTGTTGTTAGGAATAAAGCAGAGCCTTTTTGTGTTCCAACATAGGTCACATTATAGTAGTAGGGGTCGACGTATGGCTCGCCGAGTCAGCAAAAATTTCTCGATTCTGATTGGCTGAGAGAGGTCACGTGACGTTAGGCCCCGCCCACGCGGGAAATTCAAATTTTCAGGTCACGTGGTATGATGACCCGCGGGGAAATCCCTCATTCTCTTTTATGACCGGGATTTTTGAAATTTGTTCCCTTTTACGGGTAAGATGTGTGATTCTGATTGGTTGATAGCTGTCACGTGATTTTAGACCCTGCGATATTTGAAATTCGTTCCCTTTTACGGGTAAGATGAATGTTTATGATTGGCTGATAGAAGTCACGTGATCTTAGGCCCTGGGATTTTTAAAATTCGTTCCCTTTTATGGGTAAGATGAGTGGTTTGGTACCTTGAATTTGATTGGTTGATAGCGGTCACATGATCTTGGACCCTGGGTTTTGAAATTTGGGTATCCTCTTTGATGAGTGCTTTGGTACCTCGATTCTGATTGGCCGACAGAGGTTACATGATCTTAGACCCGCCACACGGTGAACAGGTCACATGGTATGACGTCATGTTTTACCCTTGCGGGGAAATCCATCACTAATTCGTTTCCTTTTACGGGTAAGATAAGTGCTTTGGTACCTTGATTCTGATTGGATGATAGAGATCACGTGATTTTAGGTCCTAGGATTTTTGAAATTAGGGTGTCCTTTCTGATGTATACTTTGGTACCTCGATTCTGATTGGCCGACAGAGGTCACATGATTTTAGACCCGCCACACAGTGAACAGGTTACATGGGAAAACCCCTTACTTATTTGTTTTATTTTATGTGTAAGATGCGTGTTTTGGTACCTCAATTTTGATTGGTGGATAGAAGTCACATGATCTTACCCCCCCCACCCAGTTCATGAGGGAAATACAGAGCGATATGACAGCGATCCATCCTAGACCGGGATTTTTTTTTTAATGGTTATGCGTAAAGTTCCCATGAAGGGTTCAACCTCCTCCTTAAATAACCCTTTTTTGGTATCATGATATTGTACTGAAGTTTACATTAAATATTATCGTTCTCTTTGACAGATAAGATGATTCTTACCTTGATGGAGATTCTGTCCTTGAATTAGTAGTCTATGTCTCTGGAAGTAACAATGGTGAAAGAGAGGTGTCGCTTGTAGATTTCTTATAACACATTGTTGTGAGTTTAAGCGATTTTTTAAACGCTCAGTAAGCGCTTCATTAATGGAAACAGTGTTGCCAGATTTGTCTTACCTAAACTGCTCCGATTCTTTTCGAAACGGTTCCGCAGAGTACAAGAAATTTTAAACTAAAAAATTTTTCGAACTAAAAAAATTTCAAAACTAAAAAAATTTTAAACAAAAATTTTCAAACAAAAAAAATTTTCGAACTAAAAAATTTGAAACAAAAATTTCAAAAAAATTCGAACTAAAAAATTTAAACTAAAAACTTTCGAACTAAATTTTCAAATCAAAAAATTTTCGAACCCAAAAAAAAAATTAAATTTTTTTCGAAAAATATTTTAAACTAAAAACTTTCGAACTAAATTTTCAAATCAAAATTTTTCGAACTAAAAATTTTAAAAAAATTTCGAACCAATTTTAAAAACAAGTTTCGAACTAAAGATGTAAACCACATTTGAAAATTTTCAAATTAAAAATTTTTCGAACTAAATTAAAAATCAAATTTTGGACACTAAAAAATTCTTTAATTATTTTTCGAACAAAATCGTGTAAACCAAATCTTGAATATATTTTTCACCTTAAATTTTCAAGATTACCATGATTTGAAAACAAGTGTTCAGGGTTTCAAGAAATAATAAAACATTTTTTTTCAACTTGTATTTTAACGAAAGGTATGTGCTCTTCTCATACAATTTTATTAACATAATAAATACAGGATCTAGTTTAATGAATATGTTGGACGTGTCATCATCTTCGAATGTTGTAGACGTATCCTGTAAAGAAAAAGAAGAAACGACGGATTACTTTAAGAATTTCTTTTTTTTCTGAAACAATAAAAATGAGTCAATATTGATAAGAGAGAAATAAAACTTACTCGTAAATGATGGATCTGTTTAGGCTCATCTTCCTCCTCGGGTACAGGATCACTGCATTTTTTTCACCGATGGATGTTTATGAACTCTTCTGGGTACTGCATTTTTCTTGGTGTTGCTCCTTTATGGTCAAGGTTCCTCCTTCGGTACGAGATGACTGCATTTCTTCCACTGATGGTGTTGGTGGTGGTTTATAAACTCTTGTGGGTACTTCATTTTCTTCTTGGTGTTGCTGCTTTGTGGTTAAGGAAGGGAAAGAAGAAAAGGAAAAGGAAAAAAGAAATGGCGGCCTTATTGGGTATTTACAGTTTTTTCTTCTTCATCTTCTTTTTCCAGTTCCATCTTCTGTTTTTTAACGTACCCGTACGGAACCGTATCGTAGGAATTGAATTCTTTAAATCGACGTTTTGTGTACTGGATACTGTACATTTTTTCTTCTTTGCGTGTGACGATGGTATGGTCTTTGGTCCTGCATATCTTATGGGGGATAGTGATGGTTACTTGTCCACGGCATTGATTTGTAATCATTTCTTTTAGCGTGTTGAAATTTAATTGTTGTCCTGCATTGTAATTTAATGTAAATCCTCTAATTTTGCATATGTAACTGGTGACGTTGGTATCTGGATTGTATATTTCTAGGCTGTAATTTTTTGGTCCTCCACTGACAAATGTCTTGATGTATGCTCGTGGTCCGTAAGATTCCATCTCATTCGATAAGCATCCCAAGTACGTAGAAGGTTCAATGGTTGGCTCCCCGGGCTTCTCTGTAAATATTACAGAATCCGTGTCGAAATATAAAACACGTTCCTGCAACATTTCCAGGTACTTGTACAGTTCCAGACGTGCCTGACATGTTGTAAATGCACCTAACACGACATTGGTGTTTCGGTTTTGAACAGGCACATGTTCATTGTACTCCCAGAACGCATACAACATCGTATCATTGATGGGTACAATTTGATGGAGTTTAATGTCGGGGGAAGTGAGTTTTTCATAAAATTCTTCCGGCCGATCAATAATTGTGGTCTGGCTAAAGTTTGATCTTTGGCAAAGCTTTCCCCATAATGAGTTCACACAAAGCTTAGATAAACTTCTTCGTGCAGGATTATTTTCAATTTTGGACGGATCCAATGCAATACCTTCACGCTCCAGGACGGTTTGTATGAATTTTGATTTGTCTTCTTCGCTGACACAGGAACTGGGCCAGCCAGACGCTTCCATTTTTGATTTCAAAAATGTATTGATATATTCCGTGAACAAGCCACCTGTTTTCGTGATGGGATCATATTGTTCAATGTCATAATCCCAAATTTCAAAAATTTCCACTGGTTGATATCCTAATTCTATTGCTTTCTGGATTTCATATGATACCCATGTTCCAGTGAGGCATCGCTCCTGGTCATTGTGTGTACACGTTGCTGTAGGGTCTGGGTTCATTTCTTCGGCACACGCAGCACACAGTGGAAAGAGTAGTTTCTTGTTACATCGGTAAGGCAGGAGACCATGATAAAGATGGCGACTTGGTAATATCGACATTTTGATTAGACCATTGACTTTATTTATTGATGGTATGTTTTCATCACCCTGTAGATAAATTCGTGGATGGCCTACAGGGTATTTAGCACACTTATTTACATAAGGATAAAGCGAGACAATATCGAAATATTTTATTACTTCCCCCGCTTTTTCATCGACTTGGTGGTACAATTTCACGCAATTGGTCCTTCCTCCAAAAAAGCTATCTCTTGGATTTAATGGTCTGCGGTTCATGTACGGGTGATTCTTCAGATACGTCGCCATTGCAGGATTTTGTTTTAAGAACTGATTAAATTCGCACTCCCACATTTCATGTACAATGTAGCCCAATTCACGCAGTCTTGCATTTTTTCTTTGCGTTCGTTCATAACGGAATTCCATGGTGTCTTCTGGATTGCTGTAGATGGGCTGATTACGGCCTGTAGTAAAACATACTTTACACCCGTGGTAAAAGCAGCCAGCATGCTCGTAGACGTGCTCCTCTAACGTCTCAGGATCTTGGTAGTAACCATCAACATGGAATCCCGCAATAAACACTTCTTTTTGTCGGGCCGCATGTAAGATTTGTTTTTCTTCGGTTTTTTCAATGTAGGCCAGCCATTGCATTGCAGCGATCGATTGGGTACTTCTCCATCGATAGCCATGTGGGGGTAGAATTCCAATGGTGTTGGGTTTAAGGAAATTCCGGCGAAATACTAAATTGGAAGCACTGGCAATCGTGATCGTCTCCAAGAAGGGATTCACTTTGGTTTCTGTTTCAAATGACGTCATAAACGAAACGCATGCTTGTCGCAGTACATTGACATCTTGAATACAATACTTGAGAATTTCTTTCTGGAAATCAAACGTGTCATTACGATGATCGTTGTACCACTGCATGAACTTGTTTCTGTCTTCGACGGCCATTTCATCTGCACCATAATACTTTGTTTCTGGAAGTGGTCCAATATACGATTGATTCTCCTTGGTGTTGAAGAAATGCGGGAAGTAGCCTTTGGTTGCGGGTAAATTGAACGCTTTTGACAATTTACTTAATGCCATAGGTAGGAAGTTCAACGAGTCAATGAACGTCAGATTATTCAACGTTAAACTCAGTATCTTGGTCCCATTTAATATGACGTCAGGTCTCCATTGGCATTGTTCTACCATAGCCTTTAAAATAAAATGTCCATCGTATCCCTTAGCGTTGTGTGCGACACAGAAAATCCTATTTATATTGGGACGACGTTCCCGCAAGTACTGGAGAAAATTATAAACTGGATCCTCTCCTTGGAAAATATGCTGGCGCTGACCACACGTACTGCAAGACTGCTGGATATTATTGTTTTCAACACATGCATAACATACTTGTTGTGCAACCAATAAATTTGGAATGTGTACATACGTATTATCGCCAATATTCGTGTCCTGCATAGATTCTATATCGTAGAATATCAACAAGGCTTTCTTTGCGTGCATGAGTGAAGGAACACCAGGTTTCAAGCATTGGCGATCAGGAAGCATAAAACATTGATGGGATCCTGGAACAATCTTCTTACAAACATTGCAAAAGATCTCATTGCAATCATGAATGCGTTCTCCACTTCGTACAAAGGAATATACTCTGTAACATCTAGTACATTGCTGCACCATTTTGCATACAGGTTCCCCTTGATGATATACAATATTACGATGATTGTTAAAACATTCTTCGCCGTAAAATTGACGATTGCAGTCGTTGCACAGCACTAGCGTTTGATTCTTGTCGCATAGAGGTCTCTGTAGACATTTGGAGCATGTTACAGGACAATTTTTCACATGTCTGTTACGTTCACTGTATTTTTTATGGCACGCTTCACAGTAGAAATTGGTTGCAAAACAAGCAGTTAAAGATTGGATGATATCAAAATGTCCAGCCAAACAAATCAAATTTATGGGAGTGCGATTTTCGTCGTTGGGCCCCTCGTACATGATGTCATGACCTGTGAAACTGGTATACACTGTAATTTTATATTCTTTGAGGTATGCCTGGAATTGTCGAATTTCATTTACACTGGCACCATGATCCAAATTCACTCCTGCATTTGCACATAACGCATCCACTTCATCGTCCACAACACATTTTCTCTGATTTTTATACTGCTTATGTCGTTTCACATCTACATTCTTGTATTTTTTCAGGCCAATAGCAATAACAAGGGCGTACGCCAGGCACCTTGAATCTTGATTTCTTACACGTACAATCCCTCGCTTGCAACGTAATAATTCTTCGTTTTGAAGTACTCCTTGCCGCAAACCGCCATAGCCACGTGGAATATCCACACGATGAAAATGCACGGTGAATGGTTCGTGCAGGAGAAATGCATTGTTACTTTGTAACACTCTTTCAAAGGAGGCCCACATCGTTTCCAGTGTTAGGTTTCGTGCTTGGCGAAAACTCACCCAAAACGGTTTATTTGTGTTGCGTGGTGATATTACGGATAAACCAACCATCGCCTCATCGTCGACATTGGCTAACAAATGGTCCAGCATTGCTTGGAAACTGTTATGTACATACTGTATGATATCGGTTCCTACGGGCGGTGCGTTGAATTGAATTTCGAGCATTCTGCCCTCAATGTTAAATCGTCTATAATGACGAGTGATTTCATTGCGAACAGTAAAACCCGATTCGGCCATGGTTAATAAAAGGAGAAAACAAACAAACAGGTACGGTAAAACAAATATGTAATGGGAAAAAAGGAATTGAGCAGCGTGAATTTACTACAAAAGAAAGAAGAAAGAAAAATCTTAATCACCTGATAAACAGGAAATCATAACATTCATGATAAATTCTTAACTAAGCAATTCATGTAAAGGTCCTGAGTTTGATTCCTGGCGGTGACGTTCAGAATCTCATTATGAAAGCATATGTACTAGAAATCAAAGTTTTTTTTAAAATAATTATGTTACTGAAATGAGTGTTTTATTGCTGTCAAACTCGAGAGCATTACATCAGCATGTAACTGACCTACCATTCTATAGTGATAAAAAGAATGCATGAATGAATGTTTCATCAGTGCTGAGATGTGATAAAGTACGCGTAAGCATTTTTTCTACTCACAACGACCTTGAAATGATGCGTTTGCAAGTTGAAGAGACTCATCGAACATTAACGATACACATACGTAATTGTCGAAACAAAATCTGTATAGCGTATTTTTTTTATTATTATTGTGACTAAGCGGTTAGCGTACATGGTTCGGACGTGGAAGGTCCTGGTTCAAGCCTCGGTGGGTTTGCTTTCCACGTCGGGGCATGTCAAGCCTTTTCTGTAATTTAATATTCTCACGCGTTATCATATATTCTTTTCAAAACTAAGCTAAATGGTTGACGTGCACACCTCATAATACATAAACGTACATAAATCGTCTATAATGACGAGTGATTTCATTGCAAACAGTAAAACCCGATTCGGCCATGGTTAAAAATGAAAACAACAAACAGGTACGGTAAAACAAATATGTAATGGGAAAAAAGGAATTGAGCAGTGTGAATTTGAGTTGATTTTTTGATTTTTAGTTTAGCGTCCCTTTCAGCAGCGAGGCTATATGAGACGTGGACCTACTGATTAACGTGGAATCCGAACCACATGAGCTCCCCGCCGGGAATCGAACCCTGGTCTCCCACGCCAAAGGCACGTATGCTAACCGCTTAGTTCGGGAAATCATAACATTCATGATAAATAATTAACTAAGCAATTCATGTAAAGGTCCTGAGTTTGATTCCCCTGGCGGTGACGTTCAGAATCTCATTATGAAAGCATATGTACTAGAAATCAAAGTTTTTTTTTTAAAAATAATTATGTTACTGAAATGTGTGTTTTATTGCTGTCAAACTCGAGAGCATTACATCAGCATGTAACTGACCTACCATTCTATAGTGATAAAAAGAATGCATGAAATGAATGAATGTTTCAACAGTACTGAGATGTTAGAAAGTACGCGTAAGCATTTTTTTTCTACTCACAACGACCTTTAAATGATGCGTTTGCAAGTTGAAGAGATTCACCGAACATTAACGTTATACATACGTAATTGTCAAAACAAAATCTGTATAGCGTAAATCTTTTTAACCACATATTCATGCACTCGTGGCTAAGTGGTTAGCGTACATGCTTTCTAACGTGGAAGGCTCTGGTTCAATCCTCGGTGGGGTTTGCTTTCCCACATCGGATCGCTGTCAAGCCTTTTCTGAAATTTAATATTCTCATGCGTTATCATACATTCTTTTCAAAACTAAGCTAAATGATTGACGTACACGCCTCTGGCCTTGGTTCAATCCCAGGTGATTGCTCGAATATCACGTTAAGCTGAAGGGGCCGCTAATGGTTTCAAAGGGAATCGAACCATATTATTCTCAGACATAGTTTCTGAAATTTTGTAATGCATTCTTTTCAAAACTAAGCGCACACATTTTTCTGGCCATGGTTCAATTCCCGACGGGTGCTCGCTGAAGGGACGCTAAACCATATCGTTTATCGTGCTTACTTCTAATGTGTGGAGGTTCCTGATTCGTACTCCCACTTTCCCATTCCACTAATTTCTTCATAGTCTAAATATTTCGTACTAAAAGTAAAACAGTGTATTCGTGATCCGCCCACAAATATAAAATAAAAATGATTTTCGAATCTTGTGTGAAAAATAAAATCTCACTGAACTTACCTCAAATTCAATGAACACAAAGTCGGTGCAGTAAAGCTTCTTAAATAAAGACACTTTTCAAGAACAAACCTTCTCACACGATAGTTGAGAGCGATGTAGGATTTGAAAAATGAAATTTAGATTTTTATTTAGGTCGCTGCGAAAACGATGTCACCGTCAGCCAATCAGAAACGAGGAAATTTATAAAATGACATCACAACGAACCAATCAAAACGCTCGCTGCTTTTGTCATGAATCACGAACCAAAACGATGTGTAACAATCGATCGTGACGTCATTCACGTTTCTCAATAGTTACAACATCTAGTATCGCAATTCCGATGCCAATTCCCTTCTGCCAGGATCATGTCACTACTTGTCGTAACTGTGACGACATTTCATTTTCCTCATATTCCATACGAGAATGTCAATGTTTGCTTTTTTTCCATGAATCATGCTGACACGTTCGTAGTAAAACAAAAAGTAATGCGATCCGCTGACGTTTGCATTTTTTCAATCATATGTGCTTCTATGTCGTCACACAAAGAAGTCTATCAGCATTTTATTTTAATCCACGAACGAAAGCGTTACACTGTCAGATTTATTTTCTTAAAGTGTATGTGTATCCTTTTCAAGGACCATGGTTCGAAACCCACCAAGCATAATTAAATCCGAATTCATTCATAGCTAAGCGGTTAGGATACACATCTTTGGTTTGAAAGACCTGAGTTCGATTCCTGGAGAAACATGTCTTAGGATTTTTCTAAACTTGGTTTCAATTTCTAGTTCGAAAATTTTAAAAGTTTAGTTCGATAAAAAGTTTGATTTGAGAAGCGTTACACTGTCAGATTTATTTTCTTAAAGTATATGTGTATCCTTTTCAAGGACCATGGTTCGAAACCCACCAAGCATGATTAAATCCGAATTCATTCATAGCTAAGCGGTTAGGATACACATCTTTGGTTTGAAAGACCTGAGTTCGATTCCTGGAGAAACATTTCTTAGGATTTTTCTAAAACTTGGTTTCAATTTCTAGTTCGAAAATTTTAAAAGTTTAGTTCGATAAAAAGTTTGATTTGAAAATTTTTAGATGTGATTTACATCTTTAGTTCGAAACTTGTTTTTAAAATTGGTTCGAAATTTTTTTAAAATTTTTAGTTCGAAAAATTTTGATTTGAAAATTTAGTTCGAAAGTTTTTAGTTTAAAATATTTTTCGAAAAAAATTTAATTTTTTTTTTGGGTTCGAAAATTTTTTGTTCGAAAATTTTTTGATTTGAAAATTTAGTTCGAAAGTTTTTAGTTTAAATTTTTTAGTTCGAATTTTTTTGAAATTTTTGTTTCAAATTTTTTAGTTCGAAAATTTTTTTTGTTTGAAAATTTTTGTTTAAAATTTTTTTAGTTTTGAAATTTTTTTAGTTCGAAAAATTTTTTAGTTTAAAATTTCTTGTACTCTGCGGAACCGTTTCGAAAAGAATCGGAGCAGTTTAGGTAAGACAAATCTGGCAACACTGTTTCCATTAATGAAGCGCTTACTGAGCGTTTAAAAAATCGCTTAAACTCACAACAATGTGTTATAAGAAATCTACAAGCGACACCTCTCTTTCACCATTGTTACTTCCAGAGACATAGACTACTAATTCAAGGACAGAATCTCCATCAAGGTAAGAATCATCTTATCTGTCAAAGAGAACGATAATATTTAATGTAAACTTCAGTACAATATCATGATACCAAAAAAGGGTTATTTAAGGAGGAGGTTGAACCCTTCATGGGAACTTTACGCATAACCATTAAAAAAAAAATCCCGGTCTAGGATGGATCGCTGTCATATCGCTCTGTATTTCCCTCATGAACTGGGTGGGGGGGTAAGATCATGTGACTTCTATCCACCAATCAAAATTGAGGTACCAAAACACGCATCTTACACATAAAATAAAACAAATAAGTAAGGGGTTTTCCCATGTAACCTGTTCACTGTGTGGCGGGTCTAAAATCATGTGACCTCTGTCGGCCAATCAGAATCGAGGTACCAAAGTATACATCAGAAAGGACACCCTAATTTCAAAAATCCTAGGACCTAAAATCACGTGATCTCTATCATCCAATCAGAATCAAGGTACCAAAGCACTTATCTTACCCGTAAAAGGAAACGAATTAGTGATGGATTTCCCCACAAGGGTAAAACATGACGTCATACCATGTGACCTGTTCACCGTGTGGCGGGTCTAAGATCATGTAACCTCTGTCGGCCAATCAGAATCGAGGTACCAAAGCACTCATCAAAGAGGATACCCAAATTTCAAAACCCAGGGTCCAAGATCATGTGACCGCTATCAACCAATCAAATTCAAGGTACCAAACCACTCATCTTACCCATAAAAGGGAACGAATTTTAAAAATCCCAGGGCCTAAGATCACGTGACTTCTATCAGCCAATCATAAACACTCATCTTACCCGTAAAAGGGAACGAATTTCAAATATCGCAGGGTCTAAAATCACGTGACAGCTATCAACCAATCAGAATCACACATCTTACCCGTAAAAGGGAACAAATTTCAAAAATCCCGGTCATAAAAGAGAATGAGGGATTTCCCCGCGGGTCATCATACCACGTGACCTGAAAATTTGAATTTCCCGCGTGGGCGGGGCCTAACGTCACGTGACCTCTCTCAGCCAATCAGAATCGAGAAATTTTTGCTGACTCGGCGAGCCATACGTCGACCCCTACTACTATTATTTTCCGACTCCCACGGAGCAAAAGATAGTTTCTAATTACCGGTACTCTCGTTTTCGTACTTCAAGGTCAAAAAGAAATAGTAATCAGGAGGAAAGAATATGAAAATAAGAGAACTTGGCCGGAAGCAAGCATAGCCTGAGTCATTAGAACCATTCTTTCCAAGACGACGGATTGGAAACTGTGATGCAAAATAGATAGTGTGCCCAAAATCACACTCAAAATATTGTCCAAACATAAATATAGCGATCCGGAAAGTGTGGATTCTGTGCGCGTTGTGCTTGCAATGGGTTCATACGGACTGCTTGAGTATACAGAGAAAAATGTGGACTTTCAGACCAATACTGCATGCAAAACATTCGGTCATGGGCCTATTTTTATAATAATTTAATCTGAATGATTAGCGCACAGAAACCTCAAGCGATTGACTTATGTCCACTATCCTTTTCCTTTTACACAAAAATACTTTGTTTACTCTTAAATAACAATTTTATACTCTGATATTCCTTTGCAGGATCATTGAATATTTTCTATGTAATATATTGCAATGAAAATATTTTCAATCATTACTTTGTATGTTGAAATAAAATATTAATATTTCACGCAATTTTAAAGGTATAAACTGCTTCAATATTTTAATTTTGTAAGAAATATAGAGTTGCACATGGGAATTTAATAGAGCTTGAACTTAGAAACACTTCTTGAGAAACTGCAAATTTATCCTTCATCTCAAAAATCAATAATACAATCATTACGTTTTCTCTTGAATGATAACAGGGTTACAGCGCGAATGCTACATGTGAATGGAGTGTTTCACGATGAAGTTCCATAGTTTCATATATCAAATGAAAGAGTTATATTGAAAAATAAAGTTAAGGCGTGCGTTTTTGATCAACTTCCTGTATTAATTGCTTCGTTTACTATTATCTCTTAGGATGCATACTCAGTTTGAACTCTCGTGCTTTTGATCCAATAATTTGATTGGAGGAGAATTTACTAAGAAGATTAGAGGAGAATTACTCTCTGCATATTGTCTTCCAGAAGACGCACTCACTTTGGATCACCCACTTTCTAAATCAATGTTTGGCTACTTTATAGATAAGATCCTGATCCCCTTTCGGTTTGTGGTTATTCAAAGACAAAGTTAGATGTCTTTACGAGGCGATTTAGTCTGTGCCGTGATGCTTTTGTGCCAGATAGGAAGTTGATGGGGACAAATTGAGCACATCTTCTAAGAGATAATATACAGTACAATGATGTAATATCAGTATGACATTGAAATGAGCAGAAACTTGGAAGGGGAGCAATAATGTACTAGGAAATGTCTTATCCTATGAAACTGTTGAATAGCCACCAGAAGAGACTATCCTAGTGCATCTTCTAGGAAACAATATTAAATTATATTATTCGTAACACCTGAATTAATTTTGTTATTATTGTATATTTGTATATTGTATATTGTATATTATTGCATTTTTGTTATTATTGTATATAACCCCAATCGAGTTCTGACAAAACGCTCATGATTTAGTATTCTATATAAATGCCACATTTCGAGATTTGCCAATTCTGATTTCACAGCTCTATTGGTAGCATATCTATCTATCTATCTATCTATCTATCTATCTATCTATCTATCTATCTATCTATCTATCTATCTATCTATCTATCTATCTATCTATCTATCTATCTATCTATCTATATCTATCTATCTATCTATCTATCTATATATCTATATCTATATATATATATATATATATATATATATATATATATATATATATATATACGGGGATCATTCAATAAGTAAAGAGACAAAGTCTATATTTTTAACACTAATCAATTTTTTTTTGTTGTTTCAGGGGTGTTAGTTGGCAACCTTGGGATATGCTCTGATCTGCTGTTTCGTAATTTTATGTCAACATAACTTCAAAAATATCAATTCATCATGGCAAGTCCTCTAGAAGATTGTACCTTAGAAGAACAGCGCTCAGTCATTAGGTTTTTAGTCGCAGAAGGTGTAAAACCAAGTGAAATTTTTTCTCGAATGTTGAGACAGTACGGTAACAGTTGTATGAACCGTACGAATGTGTACAAGTGGGTTGATCGGTTTAAAAGTGGCCGAACAAGTGTAGGTGATGAACCCCGATGTGGACGTCCAGTGGAAGTTTCTGGTTCTTCGTTGGAATCGAGGATTGACGGACTTATTCGTGATAACAGAAGAATTACTGTTGAAATGATAGCTGAGGAAGTTCAAGTAAGTGTTGGAACTGTTCACAATGTCATTAGGAACATTTTAAAGTACAGAAAAACGTGTGCCAGATGGGTTCCCAGACAGCTTACTGACGCTCATAAAGAATCAAGGCTTTCCATTTGTCAAGCCTTAACGCAACGAAGTTTGATTAAAGGAGACGCTTTTTTTTTTTGAAAGAATAGTGACTTGCGACGAGGCCTGGATCCATCACTACGACCCTGAGACCAAAAGGCAGAGTATGGAGTGGAAACACACTAGCTCTCCAGTTCGCAAAATATTCAAGGTTCAAACTTCCGCTGGTAAAGTGCTGCTGACCATCTTTTGGGACTCACAGGGTCCAATCTATTGCGATTTCCTTGAAGATCAGCGAACTATCAATAGCCTATACTATTCTGAGATGCTAGAACACAAAGTTAAACCAGCTATCAGGAGCAAACGCCGTGGACTCTTGTCAAAAGGAGTCGTTCTTCAGCATCATAACGCCCGTCCTCATACAGCCCAGCTGACCCGAGATAAGCTTCAAGAATTGGGTTGGGAGGTCTTACCTCATCCTGCCTACAGCCCAGATTTCGCCCCATCTGATTTTTACCTGTTTGGACCACTCAAAGATGCCCTACGTGGAAAAAGATTTGCTAACAATGAGGAAGTTAAGGCAGCGGTGCAAAGGTGGCTTCGGGATAAATCAAAAGATTTCTTCGCCAAGGGAATTAGGAAGTTGCAAGAAAGATGGGGCAAATGCATAACTGTAAAGGGTGATTATATTGAAAAATAGATTTAGTTTTGAAAGATTCAAATAAATCTTTATTGAGCTATAGCAATTCGTCTCTTTACTTATTGAATGCCCCTCGTATATATATATATATATATATATATATATATATATATATATATATATATATATATATATATATATATATATACGAGGCCTGTCTAAAAAGTATCCGACATTAATTTTTTCCACGCAAAGTAGTGATTCTCAGGCGGCGCCACCGTGCACGGTGGAAGGAGGAACCTTAATGCGCATGCTTGAATTTTTCACCGCGTTCGCGTGTGCCAGTCGTGAGCTGGTGGTCGCGAAGTGAGGTGCTGTTGGTAGTGTTCGTCGGATTTAGTGTTTCTCGCAAGATGACTGAACGAATTGAGCAAAGATACTGCATCAAATTCTGTCAAAGGCTGGGTGATTCTCAAAGCCAAACAATTCGTAAGATTCAGCAGGTGTTTGGAGAAGATGCGATGGGTGTAACACAAATTAAACAATGGTTCAACCGATTCAAAGATGGCCGCACATCAGTCGAGAGTGAGCAGCGTAGCGGCAGGCCCCAAACTGCTCGGAATGCAGCTGTTGTTGAGCGGGTGCGAAATTTGGTGATGGCAGATCGCCGTTTGACAGTGCGGAAGATTGCAGAAGATGTTGGAGTGAGTAAAGATTCTGCACATGCAATTTTGCGTGACGATTTGAACATGAAACGAGTGGCTGCTAAATTTGTACGCAAGTTGTTGTCTCAGGAACAAAAAGACACCCGTTTCGACGTTGCACAGGACCTTCTGGACACCACCAACACTGATCCTGGGTATCTGAATTCCGTGATAACTGGAGATGAGTCATGGGTGTACGGATACGACCCAGAAACAAAACAACAATCGTCTCAATGGAATCATCCCGATTCTCCAAGGCCGAAGAAAGCGCGGCAGGTGCGAAGCAAAATCAAGGTGTTGCTGACTGTTTCCTTCGATGCCCGTGGAATTGTGCATCACGGGTACGCACCGGAAGGACAAACAGTGACAAAGGAGTACTATCAAGATGTTCTCAGGCGACTCCGTGACGCAGTCCGGCGCAAAAGACCAGACATGTGGACAGCGAAGAACTGTCACGTCCATCATGACAACGCCCCAGCACATTCATCCCAATTGATCCACACGTTCTTAGCCAAACATGGAATTACAACCGTTCGCCAACCTCCCTACTCTCCAGACCTGGCTCCTTGTGACTTCTGGTTGTTTCCAAAATTGAAGACGGCTCTGAAGGGATCCCGTTTTGAGAGTAGAGAAGACATAATGCGGAACACGACGACGGAGCTGAACAACATTCCAAAAGAAGACTTCCAGCGGTGTTTCCAGCAGTGGAAGGATCGGTGGGCTAAGTGTGTGGAAGCACAAGGGGCCTACTTTGAAGGGGATTAGGGTCCCAAATCTGTCAGGTATTCGCAACTATTTTTCTGGCCAAAGGTCGGATACTTTTTAGACAGCCCTCGTATATATATATATATATATATATATATATATATATATATATATATATATCCGTTTGTCAAAATTTACTATATCGAGTTTTAAAAAAAACACTCCTTAATTATATTAATTACCGGTACCAGGTCCTTAGCCAGCCCATTAATGTAGAGGAGGCCTGGTAGAAGTTAGGGGGGCCCTAGCCAACCATCTTATACACCGAGAAAAAAAATTGTAGGTGGCGTACTTAAAAAGATAGGTTACATGCGTAATTCCTGTAGTTTTTGGACTTAACGTACAGCAGACGTATAACTGAAAACGCATGTTTTATAATACTTTCTGTATAAGTGTTCCATCTATACGTACTTTCTGTATGAAACAATGCAGGCGGTCAGGATCTCACATACAAATGGACGTATGTAACATATAGCTGAGGAATGTAACATAAGTATATGCATGTGATATACGGAAAGCTGTTAGATGTCAGACATCCTGCAACGGCATGATGTAACATGTAAGGGCAGTGCCTATGTAGCACACAGATAACGTATGTTACGTACTGATTTCTATAGTAAGCAAGGGGATACCGTATACCGTACAATATACCGCTGTCCGGAAAACGGATTTTTCTCTGTGTAGTTCATCAAACAGTAACATCAGCAATTCATCACATCTGCTCTTGAATGTTTAAGTATTTTGCTTTTACATAATTCTATTATCCCCCTCTACACACACACATTAAATTAACATTCTGTAATCTACTTATTAAATAGGTATTACTAACTACACGAATTAGAATTAAAATATATATGTTTTAATAGTCCCACATGTAATACTAACATTAAGATTAAGAACGAGAGATGATTTACTGTGAAATAAGGAAATTAAACTTTACTTAGGCTCTTGTTTAGGGTTAACTTGCGAAGTTGCTCATCCGTTTTTATCAAAATTTTGAAAATTTACCTAGAAGAAATTGATAATTTGATTGCTTTTGTGCCTGATAAATGTAAGTAAAGCGTAATTTATGTGTAATATATTTTGATAAGCTGTTACAAAGACAGGACTAATTCGCAAGTACAGGGAACTACTTGGATCTAGGTTCAGGACGGTTGGTAGTGGATAATTTTCGAGTAAGCATGCCTGTAAGTGTACAGGGTCTTTGCGCTGGATGTGAATTGACAACACTAACATTTGTAAAACATGACGTAGATAATGAGGTTAATCTTTTGAATAATATGTGTAAAATTCATGGATTAATGAATGAAAGAACAAAGACCACCTACAATTGTTTAGGATTTTCTGCTTAAGATAAGAGAGCTCTGCAAACCTAAGTACTAAGGTAAGTGGGAAGTAGACATAACCTAACCTAAGTAACCTAGTAGTGCGTCGTGCCACCTTACTTCGGCTACTCCCTTCGCTCGTCTTCCCTCTCAACTCCGCACTCTCCATTACTACCCACAACCGTGCTCCGCACGGCCCGCCAGTCTCACTTGTAGGCAGGGATTTATTTGTAGCCAGGGAAGCCTGGGAATTTCCCCCCTTCTAAGTTTCGACTTCCCTGTCTCTGGATTTAATTCAGTCTTCCCAGCCTAGGAAGATATATTCCCCCTTTCTCAAGATATTATCTGTTTTGAAGTACAATGATTCAACTTGATGTTTTAGTAGCGATTCTATTTTTTCAGTATGTTTTGTCGCAAGCTATGTTGGTCTTGTTTATAGCATTGCTTCCCGAAGAATTGTTCATAGAATTGCTTCCAGTTCCTTCTGCAGAGTGTAAGAGAGGCTTTTCCAACTTAAACTTACAGCATACTGACGCTAGAAACCGTTTATCTGTAAAAACCCTCGAATCTGTTCTTTCCATAAACGTTAATGGACTAGACATTACTTCTTTCAATGCAGAAAAGTATGCCTTCAGCTGGATAAAAAGTGGACATCATGCTGCTACCGACAAACCAACTGAAAAAGACGGTGTCCAATGTAAACCAACCTCCTATTGCTTCACTATTCAAAGTGAGGTACGCTGTGAAAGTATTGTTAATTTCTCAAGACAGTGTTAGATAACACGCCATAAGTCATGCCTCAGCTTAACTCAGGGTGAAATCGGCAGTCAATCTTTACTTGTGATTTTGTTGTATAAACTGTAAATATTGTAGGCTACAATGGCTGTTTCAATTTCGAGAGTAAAAGTGAAAGAAAAGGCAAAGTGTTTTTTTTCCTAGGTAGCATCATATTTATAATTATTTAATATATGCTGATGATTCTTCGGAGACCAGATTACAGTCTTTGTTGAATTCTGAATTCATTTTAATACCAGTATGTTTTGTCGACCAGAAGTTTACTTTCAGCAGAACAGTGCTAGGGTCACACACCCCTGAATCTAATTTTATTAAGTACAAGGGGCAAGTGCCAAAACTCATTTATGATATAAGGAATGACACCTAGTACCGTTTTTTCCCTTCTATTTAATAAAATCAGATTCAAGTGTATGTGCACCTATTACTGTTCTGCTCATTTATTGTTCGGGCGAGGAATTTGGTTTTCAAAGACCAGATCAGAACGGACTAAAGAACTATTTGTCATAACAAAACTGTTCTACGTAGGAGTGTGACACTTGTTACAACAAGTTGTGCAGATTGCAATGTAACTATATGGCTCTTACTGGATGCTGCACACTTGTCCTCAGTAGTAGGAGAAAAGTGGCAAAGCAAGTAACGCATGTAATCTACTCTACCTAACCAAATCTTATTTAACGTATTTATTATAAAAATACGTTAAATATTTTTGTTATTGTTGTTTATTGTTGTTTATTGTTGACACCGGTGTGGAATCCAAAAGTGTTCTCTGTGTGGTTTCTGTCCTAAAATGAGGAAATACCTTCGATTGACGAGTTTGAGTCGTATATGGGTGTGCATGATGTCTCCGAGGTGAAAGTGGCGAAATTCCTATTAAAATTGGTTTTGTGGTTATTTTATTATAAAGAAATAAAAAAACAGGCCTAAGGAACGTTAAAATTCCGTAATCTTTAACAATGAAATCTAGTGCAACGGAAAAACGAAAAGTGCATTTTTATCAGTTACTATTCGTTAAAAGTGTATGTTTGAAATTTTCAACAATAACAATGAGTGAAACAAAACTATTTTAATAACGTATAACCATAATATGGATACATCAAACATTTCAAACGATGTGCAATGTGCTCATTGTAATAAACATTTTCTTAGCCAAAGAGGCTTATCCATTCACACGGGGAAATGTCATCACGCGACACGCAAGAGTAAGGGCAGTAACGTGAAACTTCAACAGCCTACCAACTATATTTCGGATTTATTAACCTTAGATTTCAGTGAAAATTCTTCTGAACTTTTAACCAAAATGAATGATCTCATGTCTCATTTGAAGGCTAATGTTCCGGTTCATCGTCATGTCCCGCGCGGTGCTCGTTCATCGGTAGCTGATTCTCTATGTGATATTATTCGTAATATCAACAACACCAATAATGTTGATTCTTGGATCGACTTTTTAGTTTTCCCTTACGCAGTGCTTTGCATTCCACCGCGTTCTGAGAAAGTAAGTAATCTCACCACTTGGATGGAGCTAAGAGTCAGAAACTGGAGGGAACATCAGCGTGAAGTATTAACAAAGCAACATCAAGGGACCAACGAACCTCGCAAACCACAAAAATCCGGTTCAATCAATACCAAAAGCATCGAACAAAAATTAGCAGATGGTGATATACGTGGCGCTATCAGACTACTGATATCCGATGACACTGTGGCTACGCCAGATACGTCAGTACTACATGCTCTCAGAGAAAAACATCCAGCCCACGTTCACTCATTCATCAATCCCGAACCACCTGAGGACTCGACTACAGTAACTAAAGTCTCTTCCATCGAATTATTAAAGGCTATAAAATCCTTCCCCTCTGGTTCGGCAGGCGGAATGGATAATCTCCGTCCCTCAATATTAAAAGATCTACTTATAAATCAGGACTTTGATTCAAGGGAACGGTTAACCACATCCATTTGTGAATTTATGCACTTAATTATATCTGGGAAAGTGCCGACCATTTTACGACCAATTGTTTTTGGTGCTTCACTTATAGCACTGAAGAAGAAGAGCAGTGGAATTCGCCCAATAGCTGTTGGCAATGTTTGGAGACGCTTATCAGCAAAAATTATCTGCTTCCGGATACGAGATTCATTAATTAATATACTATCACCACACCAACTAGGGGTCTGTATTCCATTCGGAGCAGAATCAGCCGTACATGCTGCCAGAATGTACTACTCATCTTCCCATACTGAAATGAAAGCATTTTTTGAAAATTGACTTCCGCAACGCCTTCAATGAACTCAACCGCGACTCAATGTTACAATCTGTTAAAACTAACTTTCCAACTTACTATCCATACATCTACCAATGCTACTCCGAATCAAGCAATCTTTTTATAAGGGATAACATAATTCACTCACAACGTGGAGTACAGCAAGGCGACCCACTTGGACCAGCACTGTTCGCCCTAACAATCCATCACATTATTAAGGATATTAACACATATTTAAATATCTGATACTTAGATGACGGTACCATAGCTGGAAATATCGACGTAGTACTACGCGCTTTTAATAAAATTCGTCTAGAAGCTTCATCTATTGGATTGTTTCTTAACTCTGCCAAATGTGAAGTGAGTTTCCTGAGCGCCAGAGCTGATGAAGTCCATGACCTTTATGAAAAGTTTAACGAAGTAGCACCTGGTATCAAACTCTTATCACCTACCAATGCGGAACTTTTAGGGGCTGCCATCTCTACCGAATCAAGGAGCAAAATTTTATTGGACAAGATATCAAAATTAGAATTCTTCTTTTCTCAATTATCAAAACTTTCTGCACACTCCGTTTATTATTTACTACGAGCTTCACTCTCACTTCCAAGATTACTGTATTTCCTCCGTTGCTCCCCTTCTTGGCAGGATGATAAATTACTTGACAAATTCGACCACACTCTTAGAACAGGACTGGAATCCATTCTAAACTGTTCTTTGAAAGACAGTTCATGGTTACAAGCTTCCCTACCAGTTGAGAATGGAGGCCTTGGGATTCGTCGAGCCATGGATATCGCCATACCTTCTTTCCTCGCATCATTCTATGGCTCACGAGAACTAATTGGATCTCTTCTTCAACAGGAGGTTGACTTAGACTCGATTCGAGATGTACAAGAATGCACCGATAAATGGACTAGTCTGGTTGGAATGGATCCCCCACCTATCGACAAAAGACATGTTCAGTCTGTTTGGGATGAACCTATAGTCAAGCTTCGTTTATCTTCACTCCTATCATCAACTAATAACCCAGATGACAAAGCCAGGCTGTTAGCTGTCTCTTTCTCCAAAAACGGAGCATGGCTTCAAGCCCTACCTTCTCACACACTAGGCCTACACCTTTCTAATGAGAGCTTTCGTATTGCTACAGCTCTGCGCTTAGGTGCTAATATTTGTGAGCCTCACTTTTGTCCTGCTTGCAACGCATATGTTGATAATAAAGGATTACATGGCCTTTCATGTAAAAAAAGTGCGGGAAGACAATCTCGACATCATATTGTAAACGACATTATTTGTAGAGCCCTCGTTTCAGCGGGAGTTCCTTCAATAAAAGAATCAAATGGTTGTTGCCGCTCTGATGGTAAAAGGCCTGATGGCATGACCTTGGTACCGTGGAAAAATGGAAAAGCACTAGTCTGGGATTTCACATGTTCCGATACGTTTGCTCCTTCCAACTTACCCCATTCTTCAATTCAGGCAGGTCTCGTCGCCGCTCACAGAGAATCAGACAAAAGACTAAAATACTCAAACCTATTGGACAAATATTGGTTTGTAACAGTAGCAATAGAAACCAGTGGGTCTTGGGGTCACGAAGGATCTAATTTCATTAATGAAGTTGGTCATCGAATAGCAATCAAAACTGGTGACCCCCGAGCTACTGCATTCCTTTTCCAACGTATCAGCATCGCCATCCAGCATGGGAATGTGTCATCGATCTTAGGCACATTACCTCCTGGTAAAGAACTGGACGAGATTTTTCTTCTATAACACACAATAAGAGGGAAGGAGACATATCCGAGGAGGCTGACAACCACTTTGACTATGTTCATGAAGAATGTTTTGAATCCAGTTTGGATAAATATACATTGTTGGAAGTCATGGCTAATACCGGTAAATTTGGGAGTGGTAGCAACATTATCTACAGATTTTACTTCGTTACTCAAAATCGTTAAAGACCCGAATGATATTGTTTATTTGTCCGATGTTTATTTTGGAACAAATATGATAGCTACAGATAATCTATGTATTCTTAGATAACTTAAAAATGTATCAAAATATTTATATTATAAAAATGTTTTTAAAAAGGGGGAAAAATCTATGAACTTGGAGACCGCCTATCAAACTACTAGAATAGTTTTAAAGTAGGTAGGTTTAAAAATAGCGTTGTCCCAACCCCACTTTAAAGTTGTTCTGTTATACGGAACACAATCTTGCATAGACATTCCCCCCTTCTACAAAATCCACAAATAAATCACTGCCTGTAGGTTAATAATGGATTTCCATATGTAATTGTGGTTCCTTCCCCGATATTTCCATCCTCGAGGTAACGTAAACAGAACATAAAATGAGTAAAGTTTAAGTGAAAATTGATGATTGTAGATTTTATTATGGTTTTTGCTGAAAATTAGGTGGACGGGTAACTTTGAAGTAATTCCCTTGTTTACAATTACAGTTGTACTTTTTTTTTAAATATTTATAGTAAGTTCTTGTTTAAAATCTTAAATTAAACTCGTTTTATATAAATGAACCACCTGCACACTATACCAAGAAGACACATACCAAAACAGCTATAAAAAAGTACTATAATGTTATTCAAAGCTACACTGAGGAAAAATGTGTGCGCCATACGCAGTGATGAAAATTTTCCGTTTCATAAAAAAACATACTCCACTTATTCCTACATCGTTGTTTAGCCGTGATTTGAGAGAAAATTTTCTTCTATATTTTTCCGGTAAATTTTCCGTTCTTAAATATAAGTGATCAAGTAACAATTCCTCAGTATTCATAAAATTGATTGAAATCATGTATAGAAATGTTAAAAAGTGAAAGATCGTTTAAAGAATCTGAAAATTTTCATGGCTGAGACAATTTTCAGTACTACGTAGCAACAAGTGAAACAATTTTTCATGAATCGAAATATTTTGTCTTGTATGGAAAAATTGAAGAACTTTTTACGAGTCGGAAAATTTTCATCATTTTGAAGCAAAAAGTAAAACAACTTTTTGTGAATCCGTAAGGCTTATTGCTCTGTAGAAACAAATGAAAGAAATTTTCATGAATCGGAAAATTTTCATCACGATGTAGAAACAAGTGAAAAACTTTTCATAATCCGGACAATTTTGGATGTTATGTATAGTGATGTTTGGTGGAAAATTTTCCACTATATTTAACAGAACATTCAGCTATAAAGTTCAATTCCTATAGAGGAAAGTTAGACAGCAACAAATTATCATTTTCCAATTAGCTTTCGGAAATCAGAAAATTTTCTAATATTTTCTAATATTTCTCTCTTTCTAGAGAAAAGAGATTTGTTTGATGTCTATTAACAATAATGATCTCAACATTAATTGCTTTGAAATGAAAATGTAGGCCTAACCTTGGAACCTAATGTACAATTACGAATCATTCTTTTATTTAAACTATATCGGTAAAGAAATAATCCTTAACAGTGATGATTTCAGGGAGTGGCCCTGGGAAGAATTTTGCCCACGGAGCAAAGTAATTTCCCGGAGTATTTCTCAGTGCGGGCTCAATCAGGGTCACTAGTATTTTTGCAGTACTAGTTTCATCCAATGTTTATTTTGAGTTTTCCTCCAATTGAAACTTTCTGATATTATCAGTTATTCTATGTGCTAAAAACTATTTGATTATTCTCCTCCAAACAAGAATCTGAACACAAAAATTCTAATTAATGTTTTGAGAAATCAGCAATCCTATTTTTGTACTCTGGATGACTATGCATTTGATAATTAGTTTCCTGAAACCTATGTATATTCATTAATCAAATTTGTAGTTAAGGACCATGGATATTTATTAATCAAGCTTGTCATTAATTCCTCCAATCAATCAAACCGGAAGAGTCCTTTCTTTGTGAGCTCCCATCCCAATTTTATTTGCTGATGATAGTCTAGATGCTAAAATACTGAATTGGTTTGGTTAACATGCGTCAAGGTATTTTTTCTCGGTATTTGTAATAATTAAACTACGAGTAAGTACATTAATTTTTTTTATGTCTTACTTCAACTTATTTCAGCGACTTAATTCATTTTCTAAACACAATATAATTACTATTTAGAAGTGGAAACACTTTTAACTTCTAGAACTTTTTCGAAAACTATACTATGCAATAGAAACCATTATTATTAATTACAATGGGAGATTACCTCTCATCATTGCACGTTAAGATTAGAATTTTCGCGACAGTTAAAACATACGTTATACGAGTACTTACGGAAGTGCGTATTTTATCTAATTAATTTATAAATTAACATATTTTGTGTAGACACAACATATTAACATTTATTTCTTCGTTTTTTCAAGATTAACGGCTCAACTAGAATTAATTTTAAATAGTTTCTTCTAATATGTAAGTAGCAAAGTGTATCGTATGAAGTGTACAGAAACTCGAAATATTTATAATGTCTATATTATTTGTACTTAGTGTTAATGTGCATAGCTTTTCTTACTCCACTTTCAGATAGCTGTCCAGGTGAATTTAATAAAAACAATTAAAACACTTCATTATTTCACGTTCCGAAAATATGATGCTCTTTTAATCCATTAGTAATATCGTATTTTTAAATAATTAACACTATATGTTTTAAAGGAGTTGAGTCAGAAATCTCGTTTGGACCTTCACTTGATAACGTCGCTTACACATCGAAACAAATAGAAAGCGACTACGTTACGTTTTGTCATACAAGTGGAAAACAAATGACTATTCAATTGGCAACGCGCTGATAGCTGCAATCACATAGATAGTGGGGCCGATTTGTGCCTCTAGTGGTTATTTTATAGCTCTATGGTTAATATGGTACTTTTTTAATCTTTCCATAATATTATATTAAAGAAGATGAGCGTCAAAACACGGTAACCCCCTTCGGATACGCTTCTCATACAACAAAATGTATTTTGAAAACTTAGTTATAACAACCACATAAGTAGCTAGAAGTAATTCTGTTTATAATTAGATGTTCATTACCATTTAAAACACAAAAATGATCAAGGCCCCCAAACTGCAAATACGAATGTGTCAAGGTTTTACAGAGGGTTAATTCTGAGGAACTTCGAAGCTTAAACAGAGCATTCAATTGCAGGAAAAATCTGGTATGAGATTGTTAATAATAATAATAATAATAATAATAATAATAATAATAATAATAATAATAATAATAATAATAATAATAATAATGTTACTAATTGAGAGGAGGAATTATGTCAAAATAATCGCGACTTAATGAACTAAGCAAAGGCTTTATACAGTGTATATCTTCCTGTGTTTCCTGAGTAATATCATTGACAAAACCTTGGCTTATTTTCTCAATTTTTATAATCTGTAGCCTCTTAATCGGGTGTCTAAAAAGTTGACTGGTGATCACAAGACGAAATTGCGAGTGCAAGTTCTGCTTGTTAGGAAAGGAGTATTTGTATAACATGATGGTATATTAACTACTATTGTGATAAATTATATTACATTTCTGATTTTTGCACCCTCCAGAAACTCTTTTGTTCTTCCTGGCTGATTGATTAGCAGGAAACGGCTCGATTCCTGCTGGGAGGTCATTTAGTTCGAATTTCACATTAAGCTGTAGGTCTAGTTTAATAGAGTCTCGGCGCTGGAAGTAATGTAAAACTTCAAACCAAATAACCAGCCTATTTCTTTTATAAACACGAGACGTTAAGTGTTGAAAATAATTAAATTATCAAAATGAGAATAATCTGAATAGAATGATTTTGTCAAAGATGAATTGGAAAGTATAGAACGAATCAAAGCTCTCATTATATTCTGAAAATAAATTATATTTAACATAGTGATCCATGTCAATCCACTGTTAAACGTCTCTCGAACTCTTCTCCATAATTTTTGGCAATTCTTTTCCAGTTACTTCAGTGCTTCTTGACTAGCATCTTATACAAGGAGATTCTTAAGTCTCTTCTTGTCCCTTGATGTCTAAACAAGGATTGCCTTTGTCCACAGTCATAATTTATTCTTACAATGTAATCGACATATTGCCACTGTAATGCACTTTTTAAAAGTTTGGTTTACTACAACTCCTTTATGCACGAGGAGAATTCCGAATGTTGTTAGATACTCTTTGGAAAATCTAAAACCTTTTACAATTTCTCGAAATAGTTCCCACAAGCGTCAATACACCTTTACACTCTTAAAAACTACGAGTCAAATATTTAAAAAAATCCTTTTCTGGAATATCATAAATTTCATTATTATAATGCTGCGATATAGCCTCTTCACTTGTTTAAAAGCTACGTCCTCGAAGCTTTTTCTTGTGTTTTGGGAAGAAGGCAAAGTTACATAGAACTAATTCTTGAGAACAAGTCAGTTGCAGAAGAATACGGATTCCACTTTGCTATAGAAACTCCAAAGTTTTCGCTGTTGTGTGTAGCCGTGCATTGTCGTGATGAACAAGAAAGCGAGACAGGAGAAACTTTCGGTGGGCGGATCTCCAAGCTTCAAAGACACTCGGAAGGTAATAAGTAACGTACTACTGTGCTGTCATTATACGTCGATCATCTAACTGTATAGTTGCTACATGACCAGTCTTAGAGAAAATAGATGTCACTATAAATTTACCCACTCTCTGTGTTTGTTTAACTTTCAAAGTTGGAGTTTCACTTTGAAAACATCATACTGTCGACTGCTGCTTAGTTTCGGGGTCATAGTTGTAAATCCGTGTTTCATTACCTGTAACGTTATAAACGTCTTTACTTTGTCTCTACTAAAAGCTTTGTAGCGGCGCCACTTCACGCGGTCATCTTTTTGCTCAGACGTAAGCATATATGGGATCCAGCGACTGCAACGCTTAGAAAGGCCGAGATAATTTTTTATTATGGACTGTGCTGTAGTTGGTTCAATCTTCAAGGTTGACTGAATCTCCTCATATGTGATATGGCAATCCTCTTTCACAAGATTTTTAGTGCTACCACATTTTCATCGTAACTGCAGTGCTAGGGCGCTAAGAGCGAGGCTCATCTGTCAGGTTTGGTCTACCGCGTTCAATACAGAAACCAATTCCAAAGGGGTGCGCGTGAAGGGGAAGCGTTCTGGAAACACTTTTCTGAACAATCATGCCAGTGTTCATGCGTTAAACCGTACTTAAAATCATAAAATGTCATTGTATGAAAAGCACATCGCTCGAGCTCCATTATTGCCTACCTACAGGTTCAAACTAATGTACACTTTCAGTCCTCCAATTTTCAAGCAAGCATGCAGCCTTGCAGTTATCTCTTTCACCATTAGAGTTCATACTCTTTTAAACGCGATACGTCTCATTATGGTAACGCTATTTAAACTTTAGAATCCAAAAAGTTTCAACATGCTCTTCGTATTTATCATGTCCGTGTGTCTGTTCACCTGCGAGACAACAAATATCAAGAACTCCTTTCGACGGATCATCACCAAATTTGGTCAGGTTGTAGATGGCCAAAATTTAGGAATCAAGTTCGATTTCGGATATTGAGACCAGAAGTAGCAGAAATCAACAATTTCCGGTTTTAACGTTGATCACTATAGACTCAAAGTAATAATAGATAGCGGGAAACTGTTTACTGCAATCGATTGAGCTTTACAAGGATACCTTTCATAAACATTCTTAACTCTCTACTGAAACAGGAAGAGGGAGAAATCCACTACAATTTCCGTTTCAATAATCTACATAAGGCAAAAACTATAAGATATAGCAAAAATCTGTTTTTGGAATAGTTTTAGCGTTCTAAGAATAATTTTCTCTTTTAACCCTCTATCCCAGTCTTTTTCAATTGGTGATCTGTGGACTCCTATGGGCCCGTGACCTTGTTTACTTCTTATAATTTATGAAAGTTATAAATAAGATCATGGATATCCTGTATGTATGTAGTGCTTGTTATGTGTTAATAACCGTATAAACGCTTGTAATTTAATTGTACTACCTACATCACAACTATTACTGCTGAGTCGATACCAACATTTTAAAGTGTGTGGTTCGTACCTTGTCTTAAAAATAAAAGGAGGTCCGAAACTTTAAAGTAATTGGAAACCACTGCTCTGTTCAAACTGAAGGTGAAAGAAATCAACCACTTTCGGTTTTAACGTTGATTGCCATAGAATAAAACCCCTCATAGATAGTATGAAGTGGTTTTCTGTTAGCAATTAAGCGTCCAAATGGAATAATAACTAAAGTAACGATTACGATAACAGTCCAAAAAAATGTGTTCGATAAACAAAAGTCAAGCATATTATCCGGGAGAAGATATTCTTCATGTTTAAGTAAAGAGTGTTAATTTTGTTGGTAGGTTTAAAGTGTCAAAAATTATTCTCTGTAAAGTTTCATATTCGAAAAAATAAGCCATAGAATGATTTACTCCATCTACTGCCAATATATGGTTCCTCTGTATGGTGATACTTACCGATTTCTTACTAATTAGACGCAGTCCCATGGGGTAAACTCCTCTATTTCGGAGAGTGAGAGAGTAGGTTTTAGTTATATAAACAGTTTGCCTCTTGCGAGCGTAGTTAAGCTTCTATTTTACATAATGAAAATATACAATTTGATTGGCATTGAAGTTTGAATTATGATATTTGGATTAGTTGTTGAGGGATAGAAAGAGACAAAAAATGCCTTACAACACTGACAAAACAATCCCAGATCTTTTTCTGCGAGCGATGGACACAAATTTGGATTCTTCTGTATCGTTTCTTTCACAAGAGCTGGTTTAGTTAATACGCCATTAAAGTTGTCTTCAAGCAAACTTTGTATTATGGAATCAAAATGTTTTTCGCTGAGTTGAAAATTTAGAAGAGTGATTAAGAAACATTTTATTTGTGGACACAGAGCAAATCAGTTATAAAATTTCGTGGTGAACCTTTGTAACCGCTACTGAAAAATTGTTTTCAAATGTGTAAGTTGGAAATTGCCATTTTTAATTTCTTCAATTTGGTTATTTAGATAATAATTTTGCTTTACAATTTGACTAATTTATGAACTTTATAAAGACTAAATCCATTCAAGCCGAATTTTGCTAATCCTAATAAGAGGTTAAAACGTCATACGGTTTGCTCTTTTTGAGCATCCAATTTGAAAATCGCAAGGAATAATATCCTTAACTCTATCGATAAATTGCTGTTGTTTTTCGTGCAGTAATGTTATTAATTGCACATATCCTGAACAAGATTCGTTTTTGAGGTACACAGCCGCGAAATCTAAATGTAATCAGCTTGTCAAAAATTATGTGTTTTCATATTAATTATAGGTTTAAATTTAGTAATTGATAACCTGTACTGTTTGAAGACGAGTCCGTTGCCGTAAATGTTTCTAGGAAGTGTAAGTATGATTGGTAATAAAAGAAATGCAGAAGTCATAATTCTTCTGTCGAGTATTATTTTCTTCCTATAAGGAAGAAAACAAAAATGCTGAGTTGCAGGTTAATCCATCTTAATAGTTAGTAAGTACGTATCTGTTCACATGAGACAGTATGGTTAGACGGGTTGAAGAGTAAATTTCTGAATGAAATTAACTTTTTTTTTTTGTTGTTGTTGAAAAATGACAGTGTGAAAGGATCCCATAGAAAAATAATCTGAAGGTGTAGGTTTCTCGATAAAGTACAAGAAAAAATGCTTTGGAAACAGTTGATGGGTATTGCTAATGTTACAAAGAGGTGCAAGGGAAATTGGGAAAGTAACAGAACAGTACAAAAAGAGCATCTCCGAGAAGAGAAGGCGACGTATTTCTACTAAGGGTATCTTCTTTCGTTAACATTTTATTATTAATAGTGAAAAGTGACTAAATTTGTTTTGTTCTAGAAATAGCATTGTTTATATGTAATGATTGGAGTATGACTTCCATTCTTGTCCCTCTTTTCTTGTTTTATTCCTCGTAATAGAGTTTTAAACAGTCGACAGATATGTCTTAAATCTATTTCTTAAAAGAATCTGAGTGACAAATTCGGATTAAATTTCTTAATGATAATTCTTGGGACGTCGTGATGGTCTGTCCAATATTATACGTGTCGTATCTTACGTAATGAAAAAAGATAGACTTTATTGTTTAGAGACTATTCAATTTGTGTACGTTTTCTATCGTAGTATTTTTCTGGCGTTCTTGAGCTTTTAGAAGATTCTCTTTTACTTTTTCTGTCATTTTATTGAGGAAGTCTGTTTGTGTGAGGTTTGAAACTATGGAAGATAAAAAACTGGATTACTTTGTTTCCATCTGAATAGTAAGATGTGGCTATATCAACTGGTTTTCTTGAACGAAAAAATGAAGTAAATTCTGTAGTTTTGTTAAAAACTTCGGCAATTCCAATGTCGCTATGACAACTGGAAAGAACTTGAATTCAATGTTAAGAGTTTTGTCAAATTTTGGAGTCTCTTCGTATTGTGCATTGGATGGCTGTCGAGATGTAAATAAGAAAGTAAGCCGAAACATATAATATTTTCGAGAAGAAACTTCTCAATGGCTTCTGCTGTGATGTTACTGGTGACGCAAAACCTGAGCATTTCAACCGCGACAAAGATGTATTTGTCTTGCCCGTCCTCTGTTGGGAAGGTCTTAGGTCAAATTGCCAACCAGTGTGGCGGATCCAGTGAGCGATCGCCCCCCCCCCCCCCCGAGAAGAGGAAACTTTCTTATTATATATATATATATATATATATATATATATATATATATATATATATATATATATATATATATATATATAACCCATTCCAGAGTTTGAAGCTATTAAAAGTAGCTCTAAGTAGCAGTATGACAACCCACCGCACCCCCCAGAACTCGGTCCTGGATCCGCCTCTGTTGCCAACTCTGTACAACAGATTGAACTGGATGATATAGCTTCTTCGTTTCTTAACATCGAATGCAAGTCATAAGTTTGTGAACAAGATAAGATTTCGTGTTTGGAACATAGTGTTTTCTTAAAGCCGATTGATAAATTTTTGTAAATCCAAAGTGCGTAGCTGTAGAATATTTATGTATAAATTCGAGCCATTGGTTTGCAGATGACTTCAGTATACAAAGAAGGTATATTATTCGTAGTTGTGTATGTTGGTGTGTACGATATAGTAAGCTGGTTTTAAGGGAAAAATACTTTGCTGAGAGTTGTGTAGATGTGTTTTTAGATTTCTTGTCTTCCAATATAGATATGATATCCGAAAAAGAATCATCTCTTTTTCCCTCCACCAGGGTGCTTAGCGGTGTACAGTGTTCTACTTGAAGGGTCGTATCTTCTAAGGCGTTCCAGCGGAATACTTTCGCGTTTTCAATGTCGTGGAAATTGTCGATTTCTTGATCTTCTTGTTTAACATATTCTTTTTGTTCAAGGCAATTAAAGATGTCTGCTGGTTGATATTCACTTTTATATGAAAAACTAGCCTTTGGCTAACTGGGGGCTCCGCTCCCAGACCCCCGCGTTTCCTCGGCCTACGGCCTCGCATCTCTTAAGTATCAATCAGCCTTTGTATCAAGAGTAAATTTTGTATATACATTTGCTCTTTAATTACATTTCCTGAATTTGGCACAGCTGGGAACTTCGCCCCCTGATCCTCATGTTTACTCGGTCTGCGGCCTCGCACCTATTAAATCAACAATTCTATCAAATTTCAAGCCTTTTTTTTAACTACTTCAACTATCTAAAAGATAAGATTTTGTATCCCAAAAAAACGCCCATTTAAATTACATGGAATTTTTTTTATCTCCCCTTTAGACCCCTTAAAACTAAAAATATTCACTTTTGGCAATTTTCCTGTAAGTTAGTCCCGGAAGGCTACAATCATGCCAAATTTAATCATTCTAATCCTGCCGGAAGTGCCTAAAGTATGGGAAAGAAGTTTTGGGATGTAGAAGATGTCCCATATAAATAACATGGGAAAGATTTTTCAGTTCCCCATAAAATCACTCTACAGTTAGAAATTTTTATTTCTGGCAATTTACTTAGTTAATGCTAACGAAAACGTATAAGCATACCGAATTTCAAGTTTTTATTCCAATTCTAAGTAACTAAATTATAATAGGTCAAACAAAAGGCTTATTTAAATAACATGGAGAATTTTTTCATCTGTTTAGACCCCCTAAAAATTAAAAAAAAAATATATTCACTTTTGGCAATTTTTCTGTCGGTTAGTCCCAAAAAACTACACTCACGTCAAATTTAATCATTGTAGCCTTGCAGGGAGTGCCCAATAATTTTTGGGTGTAGATGTTCCATATAAATAAAATGGGAAAGATTTTTCAGTTTCCCTTAAAACCACTCTACAGTTGGAGATTTTTGTTTTTCTTATTTACTTAGTTAACGCTAACGAAAACGTACAAGCATACCGAATTTCAAGTTTTTATTCCAATTCCAAGTACCTAAAACATGATATTATAAGTCCAAAAAAACACCCATTTAAATAACATGGGGAAACTCTTCATCCCGGCTTTACACCCTGTAAAAATTAAAAATATTCACTTTTGGCAATTTTCCTATCGGTTAGTCTCGGAAAGCTACAATCATGCCAAATTTCAACTTTCCACGTCAACCGAAAGTACCCCTTTAATTTATGTCAGCTCATGTAGTTTTATATATAGTTAAGATATTAAAGTGATAATCGGTCAGAAATAATTTATAACGTGTACATTTTCCTACTAGTGATGATTTCAAGGAATGGGCCCGAAGGAACGTTTTTCCTATTTTGCCCGGGACATATCTCCGATCGAGATTAACATGCGATACCAGTATTCTCGCAGTACTACTTTCAGCCCCCTGTGTACTGAAATTCGTCCCTGGGGAAAATCTAAAATCACTGTCCGCTACTCTTCTAATCCTTTTTGATCTGTGTAATTATCTGTATTTTTCTATATTTGCGAGTGGTCCCTAGCGTACTTCTCTTTAGTTTCGTTTTCAGTCTGCAGACGATAAATGTCTGATTCCGTTAAATTATTATTGTTTGTTTGTTGAAATTTAGCATATGAGGTGTTGACCTACAGTTCAAGAAAGAATCTGAACTATTGTAATACGTTCAAGCTGTAACGCTCTCTCACTGGGAATCAAATCCACGATGAAAGGTGGACACGCTAGTCAAGATGCGTAATAAAGTGTTGGTTTGTTCTCGAAAAAAGGCTGAAATGTCGAGAAATATTGAATAATATCCTAGATTCAAACTCAAGGAGAGCAGGAGCACTGGAAATATATTTTAGAGATTATGTGTTAGCGATTGTTCAGTTTCTAGCTTCATACTATTCAGGATTCAGGATTCATCTCGAAAGAAATGTTCAAAAGAGATTTACAAAACTCATCGGAATCTAAAGCAAAAATTTAAAACCAAGTATAATTCAATTATTTTAGTTTTACACGAGATATGTTACGTAGCTACCTGTAATATTGGTATTCGTAAAGAAAGACATCGCTGAAATCTAGAATAACACTATGCAACACTCATTTTGTCCTTGTCTTATAATAGTAATTTCCTGTATCGTTACCTTAAAAGTAACTAGAAAAGGTGGATTTTTTTTCCATGAAACTTCGCTTATGTAAGTAGTAGCATCGAAAATATGGAATCTATCCTATATTAATGAATTTATATGCGCGTCTTAAAACATTTGATGCGTAAGTTGCATATAAATTTGATTGAAGAATCTGCCAACACTGAGAGATTCGCGATAGAATCAACATGCATCGGGCAGAGTGTTTTAAGGCTATTTGTAGTAATTTAAAGGTATGTGTATCTACAGGGTGCCCCATAAGTAGGTATCCCTCCTTGCACTGATCAAGTATAACATTCTACTTAATGGGTGTATTTGCTTCAACTCTTCCGAGCTTAAGATGTAAGTAAAAAACACGTTAAGAACAAATAATAAAGAAACTAAGTTTGCGTGATGGATAACAATAAGAAATTATATAAAATGCAATGAGCTTATCAGTATGGTACTATATACACACTTGACAAAAAAAATTTTTGAAAGTGTTGCATAGTGTAATTCTATATTTTTCTTGACGATATTTCGACAGGGGACACTCTGTTATCGACACTTTTACTTTTGATATTGTGTTATGCAACAGACGAAGGCCCCTGTCGAAATCCTTCACCTTAGTCGCCGCAAAGGCTAAAACCGTCTATGATCTTACGCCTCGTTCTTCGTTCGGGAAACATTTTATTTTAAGCTTTGGATATTCTATTATAACCTTTTAAATTGAATTTTCAAAATTAAATCCTTTAGCTATTATGGACATTTTGATAGCAGTATGTTTTAATATTTATAAAATTTCTTATTTCTTTATTGCTCTATCGTGTTGAAACAATATGTATCTGAAAAGCATCCGGATTACATTCATGGAAAGAAAATACTTCATATATATAAAATCCCTCAAAGTAAGATTATTTTGCATTGATATACCGTTGGCAGCGATTCTGGCACATTTGGCACGCCATATCGAGGTCTGCAACCGGGATTTCCTGGCATGTCAAAGCTGCTTACAATCTTTCCACCATCTCATAATTATGTCCTATCTGACTCCATTTCATTTGCAGGAAGAGAAAGAAGTCAAGCAAATCCAGGTCTGGACTATAAGGAGGTTGAGGCAACGTTTTCACGTTTTCTTCTTCAGAAACTCATCACCCACAATTTCGTTGTCCCAAAAACAATGTTAAAGCTTCACACATTACAACAATTTGTAACAAATCGACAAATGGGTTTCCTTCTCTTGTCCGAACAAAATTTTTAGAGCCAATTTGTAAGAAACTTTCCTAATCTGCAAATCGTCTAATACCTTAATTGCTGAGTATACCACAACTGATTACTCCGTGCGAGATCCAAACTCTGTAAGGACTAAAAGCCAACAGAGGCAGGTTGCGTCTTATATCTGACATCCCCCACCAATATCACTCCCCATGGAGACCGCCCTCCACCTCTTTCCATTAGCTAAGAATCAGTCTCGATACTTTTGATCAGACCCTGTGTGATTGAAGTAGGAAACTTACGAATACCGTTTCAGATTTTCTTCTCCTCGAATTGTAATGGTCTCAGTAAATTATATATACGTGTTCTTCGTTTGTTCCTACCTAAAATATGTATTTAGCTTCTAATATATGCAACTAACTCAAGTTTTAATTGAGGCACAAATTGTAAATCGTTTTGTTCTAAGAAATCTCATTGTTAATTTTCGGAGTATAAGATTTCATCTTTGCTAAATTATTACAGTAGTATGGTTTCAGATTTGTCGGGAGAGGGAGGGTTAAGATTGCCTACCAACGTAAGAATTTTAATGTCTTTTTTTATTAGCATAATGATATACAATTTCTTAAAAATCGTGAATTTCTCAAACTCATTGGGAAAATTACCCCCTCCCTAACATTTTATTTTGAACATTAATAGCTCTACCACAAACAATTCGATGGAACTAATAACCGCACTGCGTTCTCCGATTTGTCCTTTAGTTTTCTATCGAATGACCGATTTTCTTTGATTCTTGAGATTTTTCAGATTTATCCGGAAATCTTATAGATCTCCGTCCGTCCATCTGTCTATCTGTTGACAGATATCAGAGCAAAAACGATAAGATATATCAGAAGCGATTTATTGCAATCGATTCAGCTTCCCAAGAATAGGTTCCATCTTCTCCGTTAATCATCTATTCAAACTGGAAGAGATAGAAATCAACCATTTCTGGTTTCACTGTTTATTACTATGTAACAGAGATGGTAATGGATAGCGACAAACGTTTCTTTGCAATTGATTTACGTTTTAACATACTATCACCACACGCAACACTCTACAGAAATAGAAGGGATTCAAATTTGCTAGTACTTTCGGTACAGTTTTTTCTCTATTTCCCGGTAATTCTTGAACTCGCTGAAAGTTAATCACTCCGTCCCGTACTCGTACTTTTATATTACTGGCAACCCTGAAATCGTATTGGAAGACGGCGTTCTTATGAAAATACATCTGGTTCCACAAAAAGTAAAGAATAAAAGTGTTTGTCAATATCATTTAGTTTTGGCTGCACATTTTGTACCCATTCTTAACATATGGATAGGATAAACCAATGGTAACACTTTGGTTTCAATATTGACTTCCACAGAGCAAAAACGATCAGAGATATCGAGAAGCAGTCTTTTGCAATTGATTCAGCGTATCAGGAATAGGTTCCATCTCCTCCGTTAACCATCTATTCAGACCAGAAGTGCTAGAAATCAACTGCTTCCGGTTTCAACAATGAGCAGCATAGAACAAAAACAAACGGATTTCAGCAATCGATTGAGCGTTCTAGGACATTATATCATCACCACCTCAATACTCCACCAAAACCGGAAGTGGTTGGAATTTTCTAATCATTTCTGTTTCAATGCTTCTATTTCCATAAAGCATAAATCAAAAGATGGTTTTTGGCATAGTTTCAGTATCCTAGTAATGAGTTTGTTTCGACTTTTTATCTATATGTTGAAACCAGAAGTGGTGAAAATCTACGATTTTTCTGTTAAAAAACTGATCGAAAAACGGATAAAACGAAAATGGTTAGTGAGAAGCAGCTTTTTGTTATGGATTCATTATCAAGAATATGTTTCACCTCTCATTTTATTCTTTTTATTGCAACCGGAAGTAATATACATCAATTACCACTTCTGGTTTCAATATTAATCTCATAGACCAAAAACATTAAGATACAACGAATAATGGCTTTTTATATATATTCAGCGTCTGAAATGCATTTTAATCTTCGATCTTATTCTTCTATTGCAACCAGTAGTTACGGCTCAGTAATAGAGTGCTTACCTTTGGTGTGTGGGGTCCCTAGTTCGATCATCGGCCAAGTAAGATTGTGGTGAACAACATTGTGTCCGTGGGCTTTCTCGGGATACTCCCGTTTCCTCTTACATTTTCATTCTCCCATTATCTACAAATCCATTTATTCTACAAATTCTTCCATCATTCACTTGCCGCACTCGTTTCCTTTAGCCAAAAGAGCATAACGTGGGATGTTAAACTGAAATATTTTTTCAACCAGTAGTCAAGGGCGCCGATTTCTCTGTAAATTTGGGGGGGGCATTTAGACGCAGAAGGTAAATATATGAGGAATTTAAAACAAATTGCATTCAAATTATGCCAAATATTGAATATTCATAAATACAGTAGGGGCCCCACATGAGCTTTGAGGGGGTCCGGCCCCCCAGGATCGGCGCCCTTGTTAGTAGTTATAGATATACTACTTTAAATTCAAGTATTGAGTTCGTTTAGTTTGGAAGTCTATCCTAGTATCACAATGTGAAATGAAACTAACTTCTTTTTCATTTTTCAAAACGAGCCTTTGCATTTATACTGATCATACAATCAGATGAATTTCTTCTGCTATTGGTGTGTGAATTATTTCTATAAACCAAGTACGTTAACTAACTAACTAACTAACTCTATGGCCTATGGAACCCGGAGGTTCAGTGCCGCGTTCACAAAAGCTCTCCACTGACTTCTATCCTTAGCCAATTGCATCCAGTTTCTACTTTGTATTCCTATCTCTGCGAGATCCATCTTAATATTGTCCTCCCATCTGCGCCTAGGTCTTCCTAATGGTCATTTTCCTATGGGTCTACCAGTCAAGACTTTGAAAGCGTTTCTACTTTCTTCCATTCTAGCTACATGACCCGCCCACCTAAGCCTCCTAGACTTGACGACCCTAACAATGTTGGGTAAACCGTATAAACTATGTAGTTCCTCGTTATGAAGCTTCCGCCATTCCCCATTCTCGTTCCTCTTGGGTCCGAATATTCTTCTCAGGATCCTGTTCTCAAATACTTTCAGTCTATGTTCTTCCCTCAGAGTAAGCGACCATGTTTCACAACCATACAGAACAACAGGCATGATTATCGTTTTATATATTTTAAGCTTCAAATTCCTCGACAGAATTCGCGACGACAAGAGATTTTGAACCGAATAGTAACACGAATTCCCTGCTTTTAGTCGACATTTAATTTCTTCGTGAATATGATTTTCGTCTGTTAATATTGGTCCTAAATATTTGAAAGTATCCACTTTATCAAAAGTATTATTTAATATTTTAACGCCTCCACAATTTGCCAAGTACGTTAAAGTGAATCATATTTGCAAGTTTGAGGGAGAAAAAAATCAGTCGATATCCGGAAACGTGTTGAAACACTTGATAAACAAGAAAGAAGAAAAGCGACGTCAGGGAGACGGTGTACTCCGGTCGAAGACACGCCTTGTTTTCGGTCGTGGGTTGTGGCAGCTAAATAACTTCCTAATGCAATGTTTTCTTATTGCAATGAAACACGCTATCGTTGTGTAGTCTCCAAAATAGATGTTCGAGAAAATGCATTTCAATATACAGTGTTGCTTAACGCTTCTTAGTAACTTCTACATTCAAAACTAAAAACGTCCTTTTAGGTTTTTCCTCCTTTCTTTCCCGAGGTAGGGCCCTTTCATGCAATCAAGTCCTTGATGAGCTATATAGATATGACATTTCATGCCAAGATCTAGTACAGATAATATAAACTTTCATTTCAGAGTTAAGTTTCTGCTTTCAGGCCCGTTAGAGCTTGCGAAGATTTTTACACAGGGTTTCTTATACACCGTAAAACTCAAAACCTTAAGATATCGTTAAAAATTCAGTAATACCTTCTTTCCAAATACAGTCCTCGTATTCATAGGAAACTGTGATTCCTTGCACTTAAAGTACAAATAGTTGGAAATGAAATGTCTAATTTAACGCCCAAGAATTTTGCCTTTTAGGTTGAAAGAGACGGATGATTAATAAAAGTGAACGATTATGAAAGAATTGATGAAATTATAATGTGGAAGGAAACGAAAGAACCCCGAGAAAACTCTAGGATACGATGTTGACCACCACAAACTTATTTGACTTGGGATCGAACGAAGGACTTCTCGCACCAGATGTAAGCGCTACGCTACTGAACTACTGTGCCTCCTCTTTAAAAAGTTGAATAAGTAAAATATAACTATAGTATAGTTTTTGTTTCAGGTAGGAACTTTGTGCTAAAAAAAAAACTTTATTATTATTATTATTGCTACGCTATTACACCAACAATATTACTCTGTAATCTGTATAAAACGACCCTTCTATGGTCGTATCGATACCTGCAGGGTTAAAGAGGGTCATCAATTTCAACATCTGCTGTTGTAATGCTTTTTCATATTGTATTATTTAACTATCTGTATTGTAATCTGCAACAAATAACTATTCTTTATGAGATCGGAATTTTGAGATACCTTTATATAGTTATAAACATCTGTTCTAAGAGACCGGGGTAGAGAGAGAGAGAGAGAGAGAGAGAGAGAGAGAGAGAGAGAGATTGTGAGTCATTGAAATTTTTGAAGAGAAATTAGTTAAAACTGGGGTGAGTTTATTTTAGAGTTCCAGAAAGAAATAGTTGAAACTGGCATGAGTTTTTTTAAAAAATATATTGTTTATATAAGGCATAATAAATCACGTAAACTCTATAATACGTTTCAATCAATAGCGTATGTACAGTTGATGCGGGAGTTAAAAAGCAAGTATAACTTTTGTGGGAAAAATTTTCGGTACATCTGGACGATTGGATAAACAAAGGAACGGGCATTCAAAAGTAAATTTTTTCAACGTGTACTGACAATAAAGCTGTTAATTCATTACAAGCTTCAATCTGATTATGGGCTTTGCTATCATAAGCTACTCTTGCCATGTAATACCAATCGAAAATAAAAGCAACAAAGCAACATGGCCATTCGTCTTTGATCCATGATAACTTTGTCATGTTCCATAAGCTTTATTTAAAAAAAAATTGCTTAGGTAAGTATAATATCGTTTGCAATTGGCAACAAAATCATTTTGTCGTTTACAGCACTTCGATATCTCAAACCGTTCAGGAGATATGATAAATGTTGATAAAGTATGCAACACTACTTAAATTATGTAATTGCGACAACTTGTTGTAATTAGAGCTACCAAAAGCTATTGCTATAATCATATAAAAGATAATTCATTTTAAATATTTTCCACAAATACGCCATTTTCAGCAGTGTTGCTAACTTTACCGATATTTATCATATCTCCGGAATGATTTGAGATATCGAAGTGCTGTAAACGGTAAAATAATTTGTTTGCCAATTGTAAACGATAAAAGTAACTGATATTATACTTATCTAAGCATTTTTTTTTTCGAAATAAACCCTTTCAAAAAATTCAAATTTTCAAGCCCTTTTAACTTTGTTTTTATTCATTCGAAACAAGTCGTACCATGACCATGATATCCAACACTAAGGTACTTTCGATGTGCATTATCATGTCCATCTCTGTTGTGCTGTATGTGTGATAGAGACTTCCAAACTTGGGATGTTAGTGATACTATAACATCCTTACTTTGAATCCTTCAATTCTTTTAGGATTTTGGATGCATCCTTTAACCAGAGTGGTATCATAAAACTTCACCTTGAGGCAGGTACTATGATTCAAAATTCATTTCAAACGTTTCAGTTGTTATGGACAAGATCGCGGCCATGGATTTTCTCGGGGTACTTTCATTTCCTCCCACTTTCTCATTCCACCAATTCTTCCATCATCACTCACTTGCCGTAATCATTCATCTTCGGTAGCCTATAAGAGGCATTCTCGTGGGAAATAGGCTGAAATATTTCATTTTATTTTTTCCATTTCAAACGCTTCAGCCAATTTTCCTGTGACGCACCCACTAAAAACAGACAACGTCGATTTGAATGTGACGAAACAATATAGGTATATTTTCTTCTTTCCCCTTAAAAGGGAAATTTTCAGAAACACTAATAAGGAGAAGACAGACTTTGGTAAGTGAACTTCGGGGCCATTTTATGCGAGGTGCTAGTGCCCATTTAAAGAGTTAATATTACAAACTGGGAAAGCGGAATGGGCAAAAATAACGGAGAAAAACCGTCTTCAAAAAGTTTTCTACTCGACACATATTCTGTACGACGCGCAAGTTTGTCAAGTAACGGGGTGGCAGGGTGAACAAAGTGTGCGATACATATGCAAAGGTCCCAGGTTCGATTCCCATTGGTGTCAATCTTTGTTTTGTTTTTTTGCTTCATCCAATAAAGTAGCCATTTATAACTATAAGTAAAATATTAATTCATTATGTGTTTATAATGAATAAAACAATTGATATTTTCAAATGACTTATAAAATCTTTCAATGCTCCATGTTAACCAGCAAGAAAATTTAATCTATTCCGTAAATATACTGATATCACGAGTTCTATTATGGTTACGATAGTCAACGGCGCCGATTTCTCTGTAAATTTGGGGGGCCCATTTATAAAAAATACATACATCAATACATGTAACAATAAAAAATATAAATAAAAATACACATTCATAAAAATACATGGGGCCCACATGAGCTTTTGGGGGGGCCAGCCTCCCCCCAGAATCGGCGGCCTTGACGACAGTCGTTATGTAATAAATGTTCTTGATGCTTCGTGTATACATCTGTTGACAGTGTGCGAATTACAAATGAGTTGAGGGGGAAATCCCCTTTGCTAATACTGGATGTTGCTATAACCAAAGGAGATTTCCCCCTCATTCCCTTTGTAATTCTCACACTGTCAACATATGTAGACACGAAGCTTCAAGGATATTTTTACACAACGACTGCAATAGCAATAATATTTACGGAAGAGATTAAATTTTCTTCCTAGTTAACATGGAACATTGAAAGATTTTATAAGTGATTGAAAATTTCTATTGTTTTAATTCATTATAAACATATGGTGAATTAATATTTTACTTATAGTTACAAATGGCTACTTTATTGGTTCAAGCAAAAAACATAAAAAAAGCTGACTAAAACGGGAATCGAACGCGGGACTCTTTGTACTTAAAACGAGGATTCTTCCCACTCTACCACGCCGTCACTTGATAAATTTGCGCGTCGTACGATAATGCAGCAAGTAGAAAACTTTAAGACGGTTTTTCTCGGTTATTTGTGCCCATTGCGCTCTCCCAGTTTGTAATATTAACTCTTTAAATGTGCACTACAACCTCGCAAAAAATTGTCCCGATGTTCACTTACCAAAGTCTGCCTTCTCCTTGTAAGAGAGATGCCCCCTTATTTTAAAAGAGAAGTTTATATACCGAGTTCCATCTTTCTAACTTGATGGGCTCATGACATATCGTATTTTTTTCATAAAATCTGAATCCCTGTATCCCCTTAGGATACGCACTTTAATCAAAATAACATTATAAAATCCCAGTTTGAGGCAGTCGAAAATTATATCCAACAATTCGTTTCTAATGGTTCATTCCTTTTTCCGTGATTCTATCACCCACGAGATCACTTTTATTTTTATCATATAGATTTCATTGTATGACGAGATGTATGGTGTCATTTAACATGGAATGGGAACGAAAAGCTTTGAAGCAGTGACTCGTATATTTTTGCAAACCATATGCTGTGGAGCCACGTCGAGAAATATTACAATGTTTACTTGGTTGGCTATCTGCAAGTTCAAGGTTATTTTCTCCTTCTAAGCGCATGATACGTAGGCCCGAATAAGAGCCTGTAATGTCAGACGGTTTGCACCGGTTCACCCGAACAGGTTAACATTTCTCAGATTCCCGGAATCAGTCGTTAAAAGTGCCTCTTCCCCTCCAGGTCCAGTACTTACGAAACAAAAATAATCCTCTAGCAATTTGTGAACATCCATATACAGAATATCAATATAAAAATGCTGTAAGACTTAATTCTATTCACTATGATTGTATAATAATAATAATAATAATAATAATAATAATAATAATAATAATAATAATAATAATAATAATAATAATAATAATATTAATAATAATAATAATAATAATAATAATAATAATAATATACAATTATATAGTAATCATATTAGACTAATATTAAACCAAGTTACTATACGGATTATAACCAGTTGTTAAATGATTTGAATGATACCACTAATTAGAACCAAGTGCTGCATCCACAAATGGAAAAGAGTCTGGGTCTTCCTTTTGAAAGATGAGAATACCAACCAGCCATTTTCCTGTGGTGTCATATTGCTCTTTACGGGGGAGGGATCGTCCTTCATTAATTTTTACAATCAAATTTTTATTTTAAGTAGATATTTCACTTACAGCCATCAACCATCTCATCATATATGTATTTCCCTATGCCTTAATTTAACGTTTAATGACAGTTTTGTTTCATGTAGTTTGGTTGTAAATAGTAAATAGAGATCTTTTCTTGTTAAATTTTCACTAATTTTTTGGTCTCGAATAGCGCCGTCGCTAATACGCTTGTCTTCATTGCGAGTGGCCCCGGGTTCGATTCTTTCATCTCTTAGAGAAAAGATGTAAGAGAATTTTCAGGCCAGCTGTCTTGAGTTTTCTCCTGGGCTTTCCTCATTCGCACCAGGCAAATGCCGTATGATCCCTAACATACAGGTCCTTCTTTCTCTAGAACAGTGTGTTCGCCGAGGAACGTCATCCCTCATACGTGAAGGGCTTAAGGCTATAGATGCCGGTAATACCCAGAAATATGCATAATTAAATAAATAAATACACCCTAAATTTTGTCTCAGTCCAAACTCTTTACCACTGAGCGGGGCCGCGATGGCTCAGTGGTAGACCATTCACCTCTGGTGAATGAGGTCCCTTGTTCGATCCCAGCTCGCGCCAAGTTAATTTTGTGGTAGGCAAACACCATGTGCATTTGTTTCCTCGGGGTTCTATCGTTTCCTCCCTCTTTCTTCATTCCACTATTTCATTCATTTCTCAATATCATACACTTTCGAATCATAAGAAATTTTGTTTTTAGAAAAAGACAGAAACCTGAACCGGCGAGGAATCGAACGTAGATCCCTCATTTGCAGGTGGATGCTCCACATCTGAATATCAATAATATAGTCTATATTTGCTTTCTTGTTTCTGGAGCCTCAGCAACCAAATTCTCCTGCTGAGGCTTGTATTATGACACATAAAATGCAATGCAGCAAGTGAAACGTTTCTTTTCTTAACTGTGTAAAATTAAAGAATAGGCCTACCTTTGATCGCAAGCATCCTGATCCAGTAGTCAATAATTAAATATTCGTTTTTCATGCGCTTCTGTTTCTGAAATATATATTTTTAAAATGTTTGCATAATATTTGACATGTGATATTTACAAACGTATGTTTTCAACTCTCGTTCAAAATTTATTTTCAATTACGATGCTATTTTAACCGGTTTAATTCATTAATGTTACTGACCGCGTGACTATAAAAGCAATTTGGTGCCGAAGCAACTACTGCAGAAAATTGATTTAGACCGTAACACCCACATGTCGACTGGTAACACAGAAACCAATATATTCAGTCACGCATAGCTAAAGAACTTCGGTAACAAAAAGATGACAAATCATTAAATGTAAATTCCAAATAAACTTGTACTTACGAAATATCATAACCACAAGAAAATTTCGACCTTCATGAACTCCATGATTTGATTTACAAACACAATTTTGATAACACTATAAAACTGTTCAATGCTATAATCCGTTCAGCACGTATGAAACACTGGAATTTCCACAGAGCATCCTTTAAGGTATGCTACATAGCAATCATGCTGAATCTGCCGCAATCAATGAAATGATGTTGCCATCTGGTGCGAGAATTTCGAAGTACGTACTATTTCAATGCAGAAGCAGATCTCGTGCAAAACAAAAGCATAAAGCGTTTCTTGCTATGTAGTTTAAGTAGGCAGCAATAGATGTCACCACATCAAATTTTGAAGCGCCCGTCTTGTTTATATCACGAGATCGATATACAAGCGACGACATACGCATAATAAATATGTCCTATACATTAAACGAGAGTGAAGTTCTTTCGTATTGTAAGATGAATTTAAATTATTTAGGAAATTTTAATCTTGATAGTGAAGGTAGATTGAATTCTACAGATTAAAAAATCATAACGTAGTAAATTGTAAGTATTGAAATTAAAATAAACACCATAGCACTATGTCTATTCGAGGTTTTACATTAGAATGATATTAGATGGATTATTAATTCGTGATATTTGTTTAACCAAGGGCACCGTTCATGGGGGCTGGGGGGGGGCTAGTTCCTCCAATGCTCATTTGCGCCCATGTTCTTATCTAACTTTACCTTTTAGTTACAGCAGAAAGTTTATTCTTACTAGAATAAGATATTCTTTAGTGAACTTCTTTTAACGTTATACAAACATAGTTAATTCTGTAACTGCAGGGCCTGCCTTCATAATGACTATATGCATACTGTTATATGTATTTTTTTTTTCAAATACAATATTTGGCATAATTTGAATTCAATTTGTTTTAAAATCCTCGTATATGCCTTCTTAGTCCCCTGTCTGTAACTAAGCACACATCTGAACGCTTCCCCCCAAGTTACAGAAAAATCGGCGCCCTTGTGTTTAACACAGCAAACTTCAGTTCATAAATAATAATAATAATAATAATAATAATAATAATAATAATAATAATAATAATAATGAGAAGAAGAAGAAAGAAAAGCAACAAACGATATTGAATACTGACTTTTGAATGGGTATTATATTCTTATATGTAGAAAGTAATTGCTTGAGTCTAGCAGTTCAAGAGTTCGGCTTCTATTTTCTTTCCTTTCTGTTTTTTTAGTACCTTAATAACGAAAATGTAAATTGAACAAAATCAGCTAATTCTTATTGATTTTGTGGTGCTGATCACGAATTTGAAAGTTATTTTCGAATATTAGCTCTACTTTTCGTTTTACAGGAATGTCTAATAATAACGCTTTAAAAATAAATATATTCGCTTCGTTTGGGGTAAAATGTTACACTGATCCGGCAACACTGGAGAAACTATATGAACGCTTGGTTTCATTGTGTTCCTTATCTCCAAGGTAACCAGAATTTTTACTTGCAAAAACGGGACACATACGAATCGGCGACGCGGGAAGTGGGGGGGGGGAGGAAATAAATATGTGACTTCCAGATTGTATTTTGGGATCAACAGTGTTTTCAATTTACAAAATACACAAGTAAAAATGACAACACAGCGTACCCAACAATACTTTTAACTACTTGAACACTCAGATATCGAACTTAATTCCCACTTGAACCACAGAACATTCAATTCTCATTTGAACATTCAGAAGTTCCAGACACGGCTCAACCTTCTCAATGAGTGTTGGTACGGAAGAGTGTAAAATTTGCATTGACCATTTATATTTTGAATAATAATTACGGGACACCTGGGCCATTTTTGCTTTAAAACGGGACATTTAGGCGTCCCGTTTGAGAATAAGATAAAACGGGACAACGGTTGAAAAAAGGGACTGTCCCGGCTAAAACGGGACGTCTGGTCACCTTGCTTATCTCAGTAGTGTTCTGCTATTGTTAGAAAAGACAGATTTAGTGCAGTTATCAGCGTTTTGGGTGTGACGTTTGTGTAGTGCAGGACATAAAAATACAACTACAAGTACGCAAAAATACTGGTATTTCGAATGTATATTTTTAAATAGTTGTCGGAACTATTTCAAGTGACATTTTGAGGATTTCAATAAACAAAAATGCCGCGAAATTGTGTAAACAGTGCGGATAGCTTCTACTACGTGTGTGGGGAAGTGAAATTTTCCTCACAAAAGCAGACTATAACACCACTAATAAGAAAAGCCTATCAATATTACTTTGGTTGTAAAATTGGAGACCAAGATAAATCTTGGGCACCCCACATTGTGTGTAACACTTGTTCCAGCAATCTAAGAAATTGGATTAATGGGAAGGGGCGCTCAATGCCTTTTGCAGTGCCCATGATTTGGAGGGAGCCAAGCGACCACATCAGAGACTGTTATTTTTGTATGGTTCCTTCCGTCAAGAAGGGAATTTCCACGAAGAAGAAGCGGGCCTTGATCTATCCTAACATTCCTTCTGCAATGCGCCCTGTTCCACATGGAGAAGGACTACCTGTTCCTGACCCACCTAAAGAATACGATCTTTTTTCTGATGATGATCAAGAAGTTGAAGCTCCTGAATCAAGTACTTCGAAGGACCCTACGTTTGTTGTAGAAGAACCTCCATGTGAACCACATAGACTTACTCAAGAGGAACTAAGTGATCTAATCAGAGACAAGCAAAGCCGAAATTTTAGCGTCACGCCTAAAGCAATGGAATTTATTGCAGGAAAAAGTAAATATTTCAGTGTATCGGAATAGGGAGAAGATGTTCACTTCATTTTTTACTATGGAAGACACACTTGTGGCATGTACAGATGTAAATGGTCTCATGAGGGCACTTAAAATTACTACGAACCTACGGAGTGGAGGCTCTTTATTAGGGATGGTACCGAGACCGAGACTAGTCTCGGTCTCGTCTCGAAATATCGAGACGAGACCGAGACCGAGACGGGCTTTTATATACCGAGACGAGACCGAGACCGAGACGGATTTTACATAACCGAGACGAGACCGAGACCGAGACATGCCTCTATAAATCGAGACGAGACCGAGACGAGACTTAGGTCAGTCTCGAAAGTCTCGGTCTCGTCTCGAATATTGATAAAAATCAAAATTGTCTTCACTCAAAATTTCTTTCGTCGCAGTGTTAGATAATATGTGAACGGTTGACTGATGTACAGTCCTAGATTTAGGGGGTGCCTATCAGGCTCAAGCCTCTCCCGAAATAAATTTGTGACCATTTTTTTGCACTGCACGTGCAGCACAAATGTTTCTTACCCGTTTCTCAAACCTCTCCCAAAACAAAATCCACTGCTGATGTAGCCTTCTCTGTCCGTCTCTCTCTCTCTCTCTCTCTCTCTCTCTCTCTCTCTCTCTCTATCTATCTATCTATCTATATATATATATAAACAACGGGTGGGAGGTGATTCCTGACACCAAGATAAGACAAAAGTATAGACAACCTGGATGCACAAATGCTTACTTTTGGAATTATAGGCTGCCGGAAACATGAAAAAATGAACTTTAATGGTCCATAGCTCCAATACTATAGGATCTACGGTAGTCGGGTCAAGACTTTACTTAGGAACTATTATGTGACCTATCCAAAAATACATGTTTCAGAATCCTGCGGTACTCACGCAACAATTTTCATAAAAGGAGTTTGGCTAAGGGCATATAATTTTAAGTACTCACCAAATACTTCTGTAAAAGCTGTTGCAGAAGTACCGCAAGATACTGATACATGGATATTTGGATAGGGCACATACTAGTTCTTAGTTGAAGTCTTGACCCGACTACGGTAGATCCCATAGTATTGGAGCTATGCAGTAGCATAGCTAGAATGTTTTTCAAGGGGGCCAATGAAGGGACCACGAAAATTTTGAGGGGGGCATCTTCAATGAATGGAAAAACTTGATTCATATACTCACAAAACTTGTAAGGTTCAATCACAAGCTAAAATGTACTGTATAATTTAAAAATCATTGAATATGCATATCTTATTCTATCCATTAGGCCTATCCTATCTAAAAGCACTATTTTTAAAAAACAGAAACATGATAACTACTTCTTTTTTAGTAGTCGTTAAGAAAATCAAAGCGAACTAGGAAACAAGTCTGCTTATCATATTTATACAGTGGAACATTACTTCTGAAAGTTGAATGGAAACTGTAAACAACAAGCTGTTCGCAGAACATGCCGCGACAGACATCCTTTATGAGTAAACCTAGTGCTCGTGATTGCTTGTGCTGCCGAACATGAGCAAGGGTTAGGTGACTACTCCACTTAGACGTGATGGCGGAGGTTGACTGCTATAATAGAATTGGATATAAGGCGAAGCTCAAGGTTATAGGTGGAATGATGGAAGTGAATAAATATCACAAGTTCCAGATTTGTTTTAATACCGCATAATAATATAAGTAGTTATTTATATTATTATGTAGATAAACTGTAATAATAATAATAATAATAATAATAATAATAATAATAATAATAATAATAATAATAATAATAATAATAATAATAATAATAATAATAATAATAATTAGTAGTAGTAGTAGTAGTACCAAATTATTTAATGATTACTATGCATTTGTTCTATGTCGCCATAGTCAATGAGAATTAACCACTTTCTGTACGAATTGTAATAGATAATGTACGAACACTTCTTTCGTCCAACGCAAGTGTAATGTTTTACTAAAGTGTATGCTATTTGTAAGTAAGTGTCTCATATTTTAGTATAAATTTCAGCATTAAAGCGAATGAGAATGCCGACTGATTTTGCTTTTCTTTCTGACTCTTTGTCGAAAACACAGGAGATAACTACGTCAATAAAATACAAGGGTTAAAAGGTAGTTCAGGTGGTGAGATCAATGCATGCATCCTACAGATTTCGGTGAATTAGATCTTGCTTACTACGAACATAAACTAGTAGAGCTATTTTACTCGAAACGCAGAGCAGTGGTTCAGTGGTAGAGCGTCCACCTTTGGTCCGATCACAGCTCGCGTCAAGTGAACTTTGTGGTGGACAAACACCACGTGCGTGGGTTTTCTTGGGGCTCTCCCGTTTCCTCTCAGTTTCTTCATTCCACCATTTCATTCATCTCTCGTCGTCACCGTCATCATTAGCCTAGTTGGCATATCCGTGGGACGTAAATCTTGATTTCATTTCATTTCGGAACGCAGACTATTGCAACATACGGTATTCTGCAGTTGGTAACTCTGCTGTGGAGAGATGTTTTGGTAGTAGTTTCACTTGTGGCCACGACTCACTTAGCGTTTGTAAACCTATAGCTATATCACTGTGTTTGGGCACTAGGGGGCCAAGATTTTGAGCAAGGGGGCCTGGCCCTCCCTTGGCTCCGCCATTGGAGCTATCGAACATTAAAATTCATTTTTTTTTTCATGTTTTTGGCAGCGTGTAACTCCGAAAGGAAGCATTTTGTCTTATCTTGGTGTTAGGAATCACCTCCCAATCGTTGATGTTGTTTTATATATATACAGGCGTCAATTGTAATACTGGGTGCAACACCCTTATTTCATGTGGCTACGTACGTCAGTAAGTGAGAACACCAATTACTCCTGTGAGAACAGTAAGCATCGCTCTCACTTACTGACTATGTCGCCATAGAAATGAGGGTGTTTTACCCAGTATTAAGATTGACACCACTGTCTTGTCATAGTGTTCCCAACAAAAAGCATATTATCCTCGTTTTCTCCTAAAATCTGGACTTGGGTTTTTTCTTCAGTGTATATGCAATTATTCAAAGACTTACAGTTAGTAATACGCATTGTGTTAATTTTTGGGTTAACTTGTTTTAGTTTAACGTCCCACAGTTATGCTAGGGCGGCTAAAGGAGACGTGGAGCTACTGATTATAGTGGAACCACTTTGGTCGTTCAACTGTACCCACACCGGGAATCGAACTTGGGACCACGCGAATTGTAGTTAAGCGTGCTGCTTACGGCTCTGCTGTAGTCAAGCGTGCTGTAGTCTGCTTACGTCTCTGCGTGACATCATTGAAATTCTATGGTTAATCAGAGCAAAAATAAATAAAATAAAATAAAAATAAATAAATAATTTTTAAAACTTTTGTATACTTCACTTAAGCTACTGGGAAGAGTAGTACGAAGAGTAAAACTAGATATTTCCAAAAGGAAACAAATTATTGTTTTGTCCTACTTAGATGAGTAACAATAACTCTGTGGGCCCCCAAAGCTGATTTCGTCGCCACCGAGAGGTGACATTTTCCCTAGCGTACAAAGAGATAGATCTGCAGTATTCATGACAATTTATTTAAATTATAGCACTAAATTCTTCAATTTCTTACGTATTATCCTTTCCTTATTTCTCAGAGTAGAAATTTTGTAAGCCTGACTGGATTTTTCGACGCCCTTATGGGTGAGGACACTGTCCCAGTTGCTCCTGCCTAGTTACGGCTCTGGATATATGCATAGTAATGCATTACGACCTTACGATCTCGTATAAGAAATAAAATGTACTTAAATTGAGACGCGAACTATGCGAAATATCGGACTTTGAATCTAACTTGTTTGGTGATTCAACCCAAGACCACACATAACAAAGTTGAGTGTCTTAGCTCCCACCACAAGGTTCAGTAAGTCCGTGTTATAAAGTGTAAATTAAATACGTATATATGAAACGCTAATAAAGCATTTGATCAATTAGAAATAAAATATATTGTAGTAATAATTTGTTAAGATCATGAATGTTATATTCTGTTTTTAAAATGACAGTCAAAGCAGAATGTATTGGACAATAAATGAGGTATTGTAAAATTTCAATTTCGGTCCGATTTAATACTTTCGTGCTGCTATGTGTTGTGTTATCCGTTAGGAGGTATTGATCAATTCTGATTCAAAGGAAGGAAATAAACTACTGTATAGTACTGGAGTTAATTTAATAGAGTTTAAGTGTATAGGCAGTACTGAGGCTATTTGAGACAAAGTCTATTGCTAGAAAGTGAAATATGGGTTACTATTAGGGTTTTATCCCAGATATGATATACCCACAGACAAGGGCGGCGATTAGGGGGGCAAAGGGGGGCAGTTGCCCCCCCACCTTTTCGAAATTACCCATTAATGTATATAGTTTCATTTGGAAATATAAAGTTTTGTATGTATTATTGGTTCATAGAATAAAAATGGTGCCATAAAATATTTGTCGTTCCATGAGTACTTATTGGTTGTCTTTCCGTGGAATTAAGAAAGCTACAGGAATTGCGTTTGAACTGCTACTAAAAATGGACCAAAAATTAACCTATTGGAGCGCCACAATTAGAGCGTACTTTAATTTCTTCTTGCAAGGGCTCGATATGTTAGTCAGCTGCTCTGGAACTAATTGAGATAACATTTCGCAAGAAAAGAAGTCCTTCACAAGTTATTCTTTAATTGCACAAAAATCGACAGTTCCTAAAATGTATTTTGTTCTTTCTAATAATAAGGAATATTTTGATTTGATTTTTTTCAGTTTAACATTCTGTTCAGCAGCGAAGTTATGTGAGACGTGGACTTAATTATCAACGTGGAGTTCGAACCACGTGAGCTCCCCCCGGGGAATCGAGCCCGGGTCTCCCACGTCAAAGGCGTGTACGCTAACCGCTTAGCCACGAAGGAGCTCAGTAAGGAATATTAATTTTGCAGTATAATATAGGAGTTTAGGGGTGTGCATATACAGTTTTGTATATACAATTCAATTTATTAAATTTAGCATAATTCTAGATTTTAGAATTATTTTGTATAACTGAAATGTGGAGTCACTAAGTATTGCTGAGTTTTGATATATTCCAATAAAGTGAAAACTGTACTTAATGGCAGCGAACATGTTTCGGGAAGCTGCAAAAGTATTTTTTTAAATGTCGTAGCATATGCTTGTAGTATTCACTGTCATTCTAAGAGTAATAACTATATAATAGCATGCGTGGAATTAAAAATAAGTTGTTCATTAATTTCCAGTTTCAATATAACTTTTGCAAAACAAGCCCCATTATTCATTACTATGATTATTTGATTAATATTATCCTTTCTGTTTATTTGTTTTGCAAATTTATTAAATACGCCACTAATCTGATCACACAATTTTTCACACAGATATTCATGAGCAAGGAATCAAATCCCTTCTTACACCTTCGTTGTTTAAGAGTACAAAGGGCTAGTGTCTACTTGCGTTTCTCTTGTCAATTTACTTAATAAAATATGAAATACGATATACGGTATTTTAACTGAAAAAGATAGTATCCTATTAGTTATACAACCTTTCTCCAAACAAAGTGTTACAAGCAACCAGGAAAACTAACATTGATATCAAATATTCAGATCATGTCTTGCCCCCCCCACTTTTAACGTCCAACCGCCGCCACTGCCCACAGATGATTGAACCTGGAACACACGCATGGAAAGCATTAGCGCTAGCAAATTAGCTATGAAGAGGTACAGCGTACCATAATAGTCAAGAATGAAGGCAAAAAATAAGAAGCGGAAACGACAGACTGTACGATAATAATACTTTCACAATTTTAATTTAACACTATTTATTTCGAGACTTTCGAGACTTTCGAGACGAGACCGAGATTTGGTCCTCGAGACCGAGACCGAGATCGAGACAAGCATCTATTGACCGAGACGAGACCGAGACCGAGACGGCGATTTTTGACTCGAGACGAGACCGAGACCGAGACAGCTATTTATCAACCGAGACGAGACCGAGACTGTACAAAGTCTCGTCTCGATACCATCCCTACTCTTTATAGATTCGTCCAAGGTGAGTTTAAAGGCAGTGCTTTTACATATTGGAAATGAACTTCCTTCAATTCCTGTAGGTTACGCAGTTCATATGAAGGAATCTTATGAAAACTTGAAACGTTTACTTCAAGCCATTAAATATTACGATTTTCAGTGGCTCATTTGTGGTGAACTTAAAGTAATAGCACTGTTGCTAGGTATGCAGTTAGGGTATACAAAGTATTGTTGCTTTATATGTGAATGGGACAGTAGAGATCGTGGATCTCATTACCGCAAAAGTGATTGGAGTACCAGAGAAACTCTTCAGCCGGGAGTGAAAAATATGCAGCATGAACTACTGGTAGGTCGTAACCGAATTTTGCTTCCCTGTCCAGGGGCGGATCCAGGGGGGGCGATCGGGGCGATCGCCCCCCCAGAAGAGGAAACTTTCTTGTTTTATATATATAAATAAAATCCATCCCAGAATTTGGAGTCCTTAAAAGTAGCATTATGACAAACCACCGCCCCCCCCAGAAGTCGGTCCTGGATCCGCCCCTGTCCCTGTCTACATATTAAATTAGGTCTTATGAAAAGTTTTGTTAAGAGGATGAACCAAGAGGATGAGGCCTATAAGTACCTAAGGGGACAATTCCCTCGATTAAGTGATGCCAAAGTTAAAGAGGGTGTTTTCATAAGGCCACAGATTAGGCAACTATTCAAAGGTCACAAGTTCGACGAAATTCTTCAAGGTGAGGAGAAAGCTGTGTGGGAAAGCTTGAAGAGTGTTTGTTCACAGTTCTTGGGAAGACACCAAGCAACAAATTACAAACAACTGGTAGCAAAGTTGTTATTGTGCTACGAAAATCTTGGTTGCAATATGTCTCTGAAACTCCACTTTCTTCATTCACATCTAGACTTCTTTCCCAAAGATTGTGGAGCAGTAAGTGACGAACATGGTGAGCGTGAGTTCTAACATATTGGCCGACTACTGTTGGGCTATTGCAAGGGTTGCTCCAGATGTAACCTACAAAAGGCAAGCCAAGCAAAGACGCTCAAAATAAAATAAACATAATCCTGTACAAGGGATCACTTGAAACTTTTGTCTACATTGCAGTGTAGTTCTTGCACAAAAAGGTACTTGTACATATTTTTCATGTTTTGATGTTAATACTGATTTTTATTACGGAATTGTTAATGTTTAACTTGACCACGGTTACTTTATTTTCTGTATCGCTGTGAAACTGGTATTTGCGCAATTTTGAAAAAGGAAGTACAAGGGTATAGAAAACTATAGGTTAGGGTACTCCTTAACTCCCCAGCTTATCACATCATAGTGAAATAGATAAAAAAAAAAGTGAAATGTAGGTTTTTACAAGGATTTTGCTTAAATGTTCTATAAATATTAATACATTTGTATATATACACAGCTACTGTTGTACAAGGGCGTTTTTTTCACAACCTGAGCTAAGAAAATTCTTCTATTATCATTTCCTTTCATATTATGCTTAAATGAATGTAAAAATCGCAATTTCAAAGAATTTACATACTTTCGATCAAAATTTGTTGAACAGTGTAATTTGTTCTGAGAATCTTAACTATTCAAACATTACTAAGCTATAAATAAAATAATAACAATAAGACTGCAGACTGATTTTTCATACATATGTAAACAAGAAAAACTTACTACGTCAAACTAAAAATAATTTACATAATAAAGCTATCATTTTTTTTAAAAAAACGCATAGTGCAAATTGAGAGGTCGCTACAGTGCCCACTATCACATTGGTCCAGTGATTTTATTACATCCAGACACCAGACCATATTAAGAAAAAAAAAGGTCGATGGGCTGACGAGTATAGACATCACTAAAATTGTTATGCGTAAACTGGGGTAAATTAATAACATTATTTTTGTCCAGTAGAAAAATTCTGGGGAGAGCCAGCTTTGCTTCTTGGGGGAACGCTCCATCTGGCCCCCCTCTAGTTCCTCCTATGCTTAAAATATATAAAACGATAATCATGCCTGTAGTTCTGTATGGTTGCGAAACATGATCGCTTACTCTGAGGGAAGAACATAGACTGAAAGTATTTGAGAACAAGATCCTGAGACGAATATTCGGACCCAAGAGGAACGGGAATGGGGAATGGCGGAAACTTCATAACGAGGAACTATATAATTTATACGGTTTACCAAACATTGTTAGGGTCATCAAGTCTAGGAGGCTTAGGTGGGAAGGTCATGTAACTAGGATGGAAGAAAGTAGAAACGCTTTCAAAGTCTTGACTGGAAGACCAATCGGAAAACGACTATTAGGAAGACCTGGGCGCAGATGGGAGGACAATATTAAGATAGATTTCGCAGAGAGAGGAATCCAAAGTAGAAACTGGATGCAGTTAGCTAAGGATAGAAGTCAGTGGAGAGCTTTTGTGAACGCGGCATTGAACCTCCGGGTTCCATAGGCCATAGAGTTAGCTAGTTCCAAATACTACTGTTCCTTTGTTTTCTAGAGTGGGGTTCGTACCTCACAACAGTAATCAGCTGTCAGTCTATATGAAATACCGAATCTTCCGTGTTCTATGGGAAACCCGGGTTTGATTCTCGGTGGGAGCTCATTTGATAGGATTCCACGTTAAGCCTCACTGCAAAAAGACACACTAAACACAATATCAAATGAAATCAAATGCATGCTTGTTTTACTTTCATATGTAATACCAAGGTTATGAAGAAAGGTACCTATTCTGAATTAACGTGGTATCAACTTTCATAGCATAGGTCATTCCCTATCACAGTGTATCACCTCCAAGAGAGGGGTTAGAGAGCTACTAAAAATTTAAGGGATACATTTAAAAACACACTTCCGGTTTTGTCTGGCAAAGCCATTCTAACTCAAATTTTTCCAAAGAATTTCCTTAGTCCCACCAGGCGAATGCCGAATGCATAGAGAGTACAAAACACAGAAACTTTTCTTTGAAAACCAGTGTGGAAAACCCTCACATTACACCTCCAAATGAGAGATTCTCTTTTTCGACTTTTTGCCTTAATCCCTTGCTCCCTATAGTGCAAGAAGGCTTCAAAAACAGCACGTCTCGAAACCTACACAATGCATATGTGTAGAATGAGTCAAGAGGTTAAAGGCTAATTTAAACAGTGTTCGGAACTGTTTAATTCTTTTAACCAAGTCCTTACTATACTGCAGCGTTTCCCAACCGGTGTGCCGTGAATGGGCCGCTGGTGTGCCGCGAGGAATCGAAACAAAATTATTAATTTTTAGCAATTAAATTGCAAAATGTATATTTGTATTTCAAATTACTATGAACCTCTACTGTGAGTCTACAATTTTAAGTTACATACCGTGTTACTGCTCTGTTGAAAATGTATTTTTTATCATTGTTATGACCATTATTGCTTCTTTATTGTTGCAGACTATTTCATAACTTGAAAATTTAAAATATCATTCAATCCTTTCGACAAATTACCTACATTTGTGTTTTAAAAGTAAAAGAGATTTGTTTGTTCGTTCGTTATTTAGTGATCTTCCTTCTTAGTAAAAGGTTGGTTGGATACAAAAGGGAAGCGTATTTTTAAAAACCTGAGTTCAATATTTCATTGCAATTGTTTCCTATTTTTAAATTTGAATGAAAAATAAGCATAATGATTTACCACGGGGAAAAACCAGTGATCAAGCTTTCTTCTCTGTGAGAAGGAGATCAATAATCACAGAAAACATACCACTGTGTTTTATATTTACAAATAATATCTATAAGTGTGCCGCGAGAATCCAAGTAACACCCGTAGTATGCCTCAAGTTGAAAAAGGTTGGGAAACGCTGCTATAGTGCTTCACCTTCCAACCGTTTTATATGAACATTTCATGCCAATCCTAGCTCTCCTTCCTCTCGTCGTGTTATATTTACAAAAATACCAATATATTGCCATTTTCCCTAACATTGTAAAGCGTTTGTGTGTGTCTGATTTTAAGTTTTAATTTAGCTTCGACTTTATACGAGAACGTGGTTTGTTAATTAGAGCAATTATGTTGGGCAAAATAAGAAATTAATCTATATTATAAAACTAGCATATATTACCTGCTTCGCTGGGTTGAAATAAATAATTTAAATGCACATCTTTGTATCTCATGTATTTTATTGCCATTAATTTTCTATTGTTTTTGTAACCACTACACTCTTCAGTCTCTATATGAAGATGAAGAGAGTAATTATCCCCTTAGTGTACTTCAAATGAACACTTTACTATTATCTGTTTTCCACTTTCACCAAATTAAGCAATTATTTATGTTTATTTATTTCATGTTAACATTATTTTGAAAATTAATGTCAAAGGTATTGGTTCATTGTTCTTCTTTCTAATACAGAGTCTTTCAAGAGTCCTGCAAAAAAGTAAAAAGCTGTAACTTTGAAAGTACTACTTACAATTTTGTATTTTGTATGTAATGTTTAGTGTAAATGTTAAAATTTTTGTTGGCAACAATGAGCGGATGTAAACGTTGACGTCATAACCGCAAATGACGTGACAAGTATGGCGTCTACTCAAGAGAAAGTGCAGTGTGTGGCGTGGTTTTGTGAGTTAAAATCTAGTATTTTGTGAGAAGAAAATTTCGACAAAAATATCAGAAACAACCACCTGCAGGTTCAAGTATCAAGAGATGGTACGATAAGTTCCTAGCTACCGGAAGTGTCTTGGACTTGCCTCGTAGCGGAAGGCCAACAACCAGTGTTGATGTGATTCAGTCCATGCAGGAAAGCGTGTTGCGAAGTCCAAAGAAACCGTTGTAACGCAGATCCTTGGAGCTGCGAGTACCAATGACAACGCTACACAATATCGTTCGTAAGAAACTGATACAGAAGTTTACAAGCAAAAACCGAAAGATGTTCAGGATCTCTGGAAGAAGATACGTGATGTGATTGGGAGTATTACGGATGAAGCACGTCGAAATGCCATTCTTGGATTCCCGAAAAGGCTTCAGCAATGTTTGGAAGTAAATGGTGCTCAGCTGGAGGTTTGGCGTTGAAAAAATGCTTGGAAACAAAATTTCAGACTTTGTTACAAGTCCACTAAAAGTTTTGTACGAATACAATAAATTGTTACAAAGTTACAGCTTTTTACTTTTTTGCAGGACTTTTGGAAGACTCTATTTCTTCTTCAATATAAATTTATCAGTCGTTATTACAATTCTTTTGTTTATTTATTTCGTCTCAAAAATCTTTTTCAATTGTATGTTTATATCGTATGATGCTTCCCGTACGACTTATCACCATCTTCCAAATTTCATTTAATGCGACTGTTCAGATGTAGTTTAGCGTAGCTCAATGTATTTCTTTGTAGTTGATTTTTATTTAGAAATCCATTTCTCAATATATAACTAAGTTACTCGTTTATATATCTATATCGTTTCCGAAAAATTGTTCTTACATTTTATATTTATATCTTATGATACGAACCAGGTAGCTTGTCACCAAGTTCCGACGATCATATAATACGATGTTGTAGATTAATAATAACTTAGGGGTCGCGGTGGCTCAGTGGTAGAGCGTTCACCTCCGGTGCTTGGGGTCCCGGGTTCGATCCCAGCCTCCGCCAAGTGAACTTTGTGGTGGACAAGCACCGTGGGCGTGGGTTTTCTCGGGGTTCTCCCGTTTCCTCCCACTTTCTTCATTCCACCATTTCATTCATTACTCATCATCACCGTCTCCTTTAGCCTAACCGGCATACCCGTGGGACGTAAAACTCAAAGATTTCATTTCATTTTTAATAATAACTTACATTTTACGCTGAAGTATAATGTCCCCCTTTCCCAATCCCCCAAGTTACATGGCTGAATTTGTATGTATGCTGCATCGTAAGTAGGGATGCACGCGAGACGAGACGAGACGAGAAATGCAAAAGTCTCGTCTCGTCTCGCAGCCTCAAATGTTGGTCTTGTCTCGCGTCTCGTCTCGTCTCGCAAATGTGAAGTCTCGTCTCGCGTCTCGCATAAAATTTTGAGTCTCGTCTCGCGTCTCGCGCGAGACTTTCTCGCATGGTCTCGCAGTCTCACATATATTCTCGGTTAAAATTTTGTAATATGTTATTCTATGGCTGTTAATGAATGATGATGTGATATTCTGTCCGAAGGCATGTATTTGACCTAAAAGTCCCTTGGCAAGGTGAACCCATGCTGGTTTGCCATTGCTTTCCATGGGATGAATGTTCATAACATCCTAAGGAGACGGAACCTAGAGTTCAACATGTATCCGAATTTGTGTCCCCTCCGCCCCAAATTAAAAGAAAAGTTGTGCTGGAATTTGATTGCTGGACCATTAATTTTCGTCAAATTAATAGCATAATTTACTGCAAAACCAGCATAAATTGTTGCTGGATCCAACATTGTTTTCCAGCTTAGAGGTCTCCAGCAATATTTTCCAGTATGCCATGCGGGCACATTTTTGCCACGAAAAAAAAGTCGCCAATGTAATTAGGATATAAAGAATATAACGTTTCCGTATATGTTTATCTGAGCTCATTGAACCAAACCCGGATCCTTTTACTATATCTATATGTATTTTTTTTTTTTGCTAGCCGCGGCTAGCCACCCGTGCGAGGGTTACGCCCTCTATGGGAAGGTAGATGCATGGGAACTGATAGGAAGAACAGTGGGAGTTGGTCTATGTGATATTTGTATACTGATATGTGGATGGTGAAGGATAAAGAGAAAGGAAATGGTGAAACAATGAAGGAAGATTGTGGATTGCATTTATTATTTATTTATTTATTTATTTATTATCTCACTTTTCGGAGGGACATTGTGATCTTTGGATCACAATCATGAAGTGATGATGGAGGTGATGAGCATGATGTGATGAAGTGCGATACACAGCATACACAATACAGGGTTATGTTAGTGGACAGATGCATGTTATTCTTCTCGCTTGGGGGCTACTCCAAGCATTGATGAAAAGACAGCGGGAGCCCAGATTAGTTACAAAGGAGTTACTGTGCGAATGATGGACATATGAAGGGTGGGATGACGTCGGCCTTCAATTCTGCGGCTAAGAGGAGATGATGGTGATTCGGAGGAAGAGTGTAGTGATAGAGGGTAAAAAGCAGCGCCAATGGTGTATGGAGAAGATGGGCACGAAGTGGAAAGTCGATGTGTGCTGTCATTGTATCGATGAGGAGTGGGTGGTGATCCTCAAGACGAGTGGTGATGTACTTAAGACGGAGAGACTCAAGATGGAAAAGAATATGTGGAAAGGTCATGCGTTGATAGAGTTCATATGTCGGACTGGGTAGTTTGATTCTGTAAGCAATGCGCAGTGCATGTCGTTCCAATATCTTCAATTTATTGTAGAATGAGAGTGGTGCGGCAATCCAGGCTAGATGAGCATATGTGATGACCGGACGTAGAAATACTTTATAGGTATGAGTACAGTTTTTGGACTGAGACCCCAAGTAGTGCCAGTAAGACGTTTGAGTAAATTAAGACGATTGTAAGCTTTGGTGGTGATGTGCTGCAAATGGGCCTTCCAGGTGAGATGTGTGTCTAAGACAAGTCCTAAATATGTTACTGTTTTGCTGAGTGGAAGACGTGTATCGCTGACTGTGAGATGAAGGAGCTTGGGATTTCTCTGTACTTTTGTGCGCTTTTTAGGGTGTAGGAAAACTATAGTTTGTGTCTTGAGAGCGTTGATCTTTAAGCGCCACACTTTACACCATTGGACAAATGAATCTATGGCGGATTGCATAGAAGTATTTAGTTGATGGATGGTTTTGCCCAGCGCTAAGAAGGCGGTGTCATCTGCGTATTGAAAAACGTGTATATTATCGGGCAGAGTTGGAAAGTCGGCTACATAGAGAAGATACAATAATGGAGAAAGAGACGATCCTTGCGGCACACCAGAATGAAGAAATATTGGATGAGAGAAGGTATGATTAATGGTAACATATGCTAGGCGACAGAACAGGAAATTATATATGAATCTGATGTAAGTAAGAGGAAGACGAAAGTTGAGAAGTTTATAAACAAGGCCATGGTGCCAAACCTTGTCAAAAGCTTTTTCAAGATCAAAAAGAGTTAAACAAGATGGCCAGGAAGTATTATAGTGATTTGTGATGTAATTGAGAAGGCGGAATAACTGATCATTAATACTGAAATTTGGACGAAAACCTGCTTCATGTGATGGTAATAAATTATATCTGGAAAGATGTGTATGAAGACGGTATACTAGAATCTTTTCTAAGATTTTGCTGAAGACTGGAGTCAATTGGATAGGTCGATATGAGGAGACACAGTCGGCGGGTTTGTTGGGTTTGAGAAACATCAGTACCTTTGAAGTTTTCCACTGTAATGGTATATAGCCAGTGCGGAGGATGAATGTAAAGATGAGAGAAAGAATATATGATACTGCGTATGGACTTTCCTTGATATGTCGATATGAGATATTATCAGTGCCAGGTGCGGTGTTTCGTTTTCGTGCAATAGCTGTGCTAATATCTTCTGGAGTGATGGGCTTTGTAAGAGGACGTGATGTATTAAGCGGGTGAGTACTGTTTGGCTGAAGATGAGGTGAAGAAAAGTCGAAGTGATCCACTGGGTGATTGCGAACTGGATATTCAGGAGTGAGCGGTGTAAAGATATCTTGGAGATAAGTGGCGAAGGCGTTTGCTTTGTCCAGATCAGAGTCTAAAGGCGAGTCATTGATGATGATCGGGTATGAAGTTTTGGTATATTTGCCAGAGAGAGCGTTTAGCCGTTTCCAATATCGAGTAGGATGAGAGGTTTCGGAGAGAGAATTGCAAGTTTTGATCCATTGTCTTAATTTAAAGGCTTTAACATAATTGTGAACAGTGCGCTGGAGTGCTCTGTGATGTCTAAGTGCCTCTCGATTTCCTGTGCGAGTATATTCACGGAAGAACTGACGTGATCGTTTTACCATGGCAAGATATTGTGGTGGAAGTTTAGGTTTGTGTGGTGCATATTGAGATTGTGGTATATATTGTGCAGATGCTTCATTGATATGATTGGTGATAGTCTCTAATGATTGGTATAACTCTGACTCTGTTGTAGGAGGATTTAGACCTTCGAGATGTTCAGTGAGGTATGTTCGATATTTCTCCCAGTCCGCTTTGTCATATCGAGGAATCATGCGAGGTGGGGGTGCGTCGAGAGGTTGGGGGTTACGGCATTTGATACTGAGTTTTATGGGCACATGGTCACTCCCGAAAGGATCAAGGACATCTATAGTGGAGCGTGGCGTTACAGAGGCAGACGTGATAGCGATATCGGGTGTGGTATTTGATTCAGGTCTGGTTGGTTTAGGTAGGTGATGAAAAGTGCCCGTCGTATTGGTGAGAATGAAATTCAAAAAATGAGTTTGGTCCCTATTGAAACAACTATGGAAATTGATATCGGCTAGAATGATGTAACGCTGAAAAGTGTTCGATATGTATTGAAAAAATGACAGAGGAATTGGATGCCCTGGGCGGACGTAGATAGTGGCCACTGTAATATAATCGGATTTGTAGTAAAGAGTGATTACTAGATTTTCTGGAAGGTTCTGAATTGCTGGAGTGTGGATACGATATGGGATGTGAGGTGAAAACCCAACAGCTACCCCGCCATTTGCCCGACGTGCTGATAAAGTATTGTCCTTGCGAATGATCGTATATCCTGGTAATTTGCATTTCAGTTTGGGAGTCAGATGTGTTTCGTTAAGAAGAAAAGCATCGACTTTCTCTTCGAGTAACAGTTGTTCAAATAGTATTTTGTGGGTGCAGAGAGAGCGTATGTTAGCAAACAGAAAGATAATACCCATAATGTCCATACTGAGATGATATTTAGAAGGTTTGTGAAGATGGGAAAGTATGAAAGTAGGCAGTTGGACCATTGTAAGTCGCTTGGAACTGAAGATGGAAGACTGATTGAGCAGCATACTGGACGTGTTGTAGAACTAAGGGACGTGCAAACGGATGGATGTTTTGTAGAGTAAGAGTAATGAAGGCAAGAAGCTGTTTAATAGTAATTGGTTGATCAGATGTGCTGGGTTCGGAAGTTTGATTCTGTGCGTCATGTATTCTAAGTGGAACTACTAGTTCAGGTTTGGCTTCTTCTGGAGTAGGTTTTGCTTTGCATTTATAGCTATAGGCTGGATGACGTTCATGGCAAGTTGAACACTCAGGCGGCCGTTGCATATTTGGACAAGAGCGGGTAGGATGAGGGCCACCGCAGTAGCCACATTTAAACGGATTTACGCATTTAGGCGTAGGATGAGTGTATTCCTGGCATCGGTCGCAGCGTATGGGAAGAGGAGGCGATGTTTTGGATGGTTCCACTCTATGTCTTTGCTTGTATATGAATGCTCCGTGTTCAAGCAGGTCGTCAATAGTTTCCTGCGACTCTGTCAGTACCCTGACCATATAAGTAGCTCCTTGATTATTTCTAATGCGTATGCATTTCTTGAAGGTGTATCCCTCTTGGTGTAGTTCCTCTTCGATTTCTTCGTCACTGTAAGACGGATCAACACCGCGGATGACTACAGATAGAACAGGAGTTCGTCTCGGTGGTGGCATTTGTTTCTTACGGTTGTCGTTCAGTTTTGTGAGTTTTGCTGTTTTTCCAAATATCTCAAAACTATGTTTGTCTCTGACTGTTGTTGCGAAGTTAGGTAATGGCGATTTAATAATGTATCCGTTTTGAGTTTGAATGATCTGTGTGATTTCTGAACGAGGTCGATATTTGAGAAGTTGCTGGAGTAGAAGTTTGGTGTTCCGGAATTTCGGATCGTAATCCTGGAGTAGAAAGTTATGGATTTCTGTCTGTGGTTTCTGAGGAAATTGTTGAATGCCATCAACAATCATTAGGCGAGAGCTGTCGTCTGAACTGGCGATGCTGATATTGTCATCATGATGCTTTTTGTGTGGAGGAGATTTTGGATTAGTTGCTGGGTCGCCGTCGATAGGATTACCCACTAATCCGCGATCGTGATCTGAAGTGATAAAAGCGTCCTTGTAACTTTTGCGCTTCTCTACTTTCGTAGAGACAGTAGAAGCTGTAGGAACTGCAGGCGGAAGACCAGGATGTTGTCCACTGGCCATAGTAGCCGGACAAGATGATTTCCAGAACGCTGTGTATGTAAGTGTAGCAGATGTCTATTGCAGTACAGATGATGTGATGAGTGATGAATGATGAAGCAAAAGCTTCCAAAAATTAGTACACTAATGTGTACGGTAGTGCAGCCTCCACTCGGGTGAAACCCTTGATCTCTCTCACTCTCTCGCCCAAAAACTGAGAACTGCCACGCTTGCGTCCACAAACGCGTAATATTCTCAGCCTAGACTTGACACTACAGGAGTGCCTCTAGTGAGAAAGCTGGAAACCAGCTAAGTATGATCTATATGTTTTTTTTTTAAATGCTAGCCCTTGGGCTAGCTACCCTGTAGAGGGCTACACCCTCTTTTAGGAAAGGGATGGAACGGAATGAAGGAATTTAAGGTGATAATCGTTGGGCTAAGAGATATTTCTTTATTACTTTATATTTTGGGTCATTATAGTCTTTGCGACTATAATAATTTTATAGGTGAGGTAATTAACAACAAAAAATTTATATTGTTACAAGTACAATAAATATGATGAGAATAATACAAAACAGGCTTGTGATAATAATTCAAAACTGTATAAATGAATATGAGGTATGAAATGAGGTGCGATGCACGCCACAACACACAGGGACTGTTAATAAAGACAAATGCTGGTTATCTTCTGCCTAGGGGCGACGCTAGGCCAATGTAGACAGAGGAGGCCCTGTTAGATGACAGAGGAGTTACTGTGCTTGATATGACGGGTAGATATGCGGTAGATGGACATGAAGGCGGTGATCCTGCACAAGTGCGAAGTCTGGATGATTAGGTGGTAAAGTATAGCAATAGAGTGTGAAGAGTAAATTAAGAGGGAGATGGTAATATCGTGGCCGAACAGATGATAGAGCGAGGTAATGCATGGTTTCGAAAAGCAATGGTTGTTCTTGCTGGAAGCGAATGGTGATGAAGTTTTGGCGGAGAGATTCAATGTGATAAAGCAATGTAGGAAAGGTTATGAGCGAATACAAGTAGCGAGTCGGACTAGGAAGAGAAATACGATGAGCGATACGAAAGGCATGGCGCTCGAAGGTTGCCAGTTTGAAGTAGAATGAAGATGGAGCTGATATCCAGGCAGTGAACCCATAGGTAAGTACAGGACGAAGAAAAACCTTATATGTGTTGAGAACGATGTGTGATGTTAGTCCCCATGTGGTGCCAGTCAGACGTTTTAGAAGATTGAGGCGGTTATAGACTTTAGTTTTAATGTAGTTTAGATGAGGAGTCCAAGTAAGGTGTTGATCAAATATAATGCCGAGATAAGTCACTGTTTTGCTGAGACGAATTGGTGAATTCTGAATGGAGAGAGAGAGAAGTGATGGATTTCTGTGAAATCTGGAGCGTTTGCGTGGTGGAAGAAATACGATGGCCTGAGTTTTTGAAGCATTTATAGTGAGCTTCCATTTTCGACACCACTGAGAAAAACGATCAATTGATTCCTGTAATATTAAGTTGATGTGTCTGATGGTACGGCCGAGAGCGAGGAAAGCAGTATCATCGACATATTGAAAGGTATGTACGTCTGCGGGCAGAGTCGGAAAGTCGGAAACGAATAGCAGGTACAGCAAGGGGGACAGAGCTGATCCTTGAGGGACGCCAGAATGTAAAAATATTGGATGAGATAAATGATTGTTAATATGAACATAGGTAATGCGGCAAACCAAAAAGTGATAGATAAAACGGATATATGGAGATGGCAATTTAAGTTTGATGAGTTTGAAGATGAGAGCGAGATGCCAGACTTTGTCAAATGCTTTTTCTAGGTCAAAAAGCACAAGACAGGATGGTCGCACAGAATTATAGTGATTTGTGATAAGGGTGCTTAGTCGTTGGAGCTGATCGTTGATGGAGTATGACGGGCGGAAACCGGCTTGGAAAGATGGGATGAGATTGCGTGCACGGAGATAAGGATGAAGCCTATTGACTAGAATGCGTTCCAGTACTTTGCTAAAAGTCGAAGTGAGTTGTATAGGGCGGTAGGAAGATACGGCGCTGGGTGGCTTATTCGGTTTTGGGAACATAAGCGTTTTAGACATCTTCCATTCGGCAGGAAAAAAGCCTGTGCGAAGGATGAAAGTGAAGATAGAGGCTAATAAAAGGAGGAGTGAGAGTGGACTTTCCTTGATATGGCGATATGTAATTGAATCAAAACCTGGAGCAGAGTTTCGTTTAGTCTGGACAATGGAAGTGATATCGGCAACAGTGATGGGAGAAGTGAGTTCATTAGGCGGCAATGTATGACTGGCACTAGGTTGGAAGAGAGGGCTCGCTGGGTTGACTTTATCGACTGGATGAGAAAAAATATGATCAGAAGGTTGAGGAGTGAAGATATCCTGGAGGTAGTCGGCAAAAGCATTGGCCTTGTCTTGATCAGAAGCAGCTGGACTATTATCGATGATGAGTGGGTAAGGGGTTTTACTGAATTTGCCACAAAGCGCATTGAAACGTTTCCAGTAACGTGATGGATGTGCTGTGTTGGCGAGAGTGTTACAAGTTTTAATCCATTGGCGCTTTTTGTATGCTTCAAGATAGTTCTTTACGGAACGTTGTAGCTGATTGTGAAGGCGGAGAGCTTCAGGATTCCGTGTCCGAACGTACTTACGATATGCTTGGCGGGAGCGTTTGATCTGAGCGAGATAGTGCGGAGGCAATTTAGGTTGGTATGGAGTGGAACTGGTAGTTGGAATGTATAATTCAGATGCACGGGTGATCTCAGAAGTGATTGTAGTGACGTGTGCATAGAGTTCGTCAGATGTTGTAGGAGGGTGGAGATCTGCAACAGCAGTTGTAAGATATGTACGATATTTATCCCAATTGGCTTTATCAAAGCGAGGCGTTCGGAGTGGTGGAGGTGCATTTTGCGGACGAAGAGTACCAAGATGATATGAAAGTTTGATCGGTGCGTGGTCACTATGATCTATATGTAACTTTCTTCGTCTTTATTTAGCCGGATTTCAGCCTTGTCTTTGCCTGCTTCTAGTCCGAGGAATGCTCTAACGTCACAATATCCAAAATTGACACGGATTGTTCCCTTAGAATAGTTTTGAACTTTCTTTTCAGAAAGTTAAACTCTATAGCATTAAATTTGTGGAATCAGCAGAGAAAATATAAAAATACGTTACTTGTGTAGGAGAACAGTGCTGCCATCTATTGTCGCCTATCTCCCTTTACACCAGCCATCAAGGAATAACATTACTTGTGTCAACGGACTTGTGGATAACATATACTAATATACTAACCTAAATAACTGATATACAACATAATTATCCAGATCCTGGCTTTTTGGGCTATTTTTTAGACTTTCAGTCAAGCAGCTACTGCATCGTCACTATTTATCCTAGGATCATGGTTCATACATCATTCTCTTCAGAATGGAGCTGGCTTTCAAATGGTATCACTTGCTTGCCTATACCATTAACCAGGAGAGGGAAAAGTGATGTCAAGGGGAAAATTTTGAGGGATTTTTTCAAACTTTGGGACCCTCTGGAGCAGCCCTGTGTGAACGTAGAGATCTCAAAAAAATCTGATAAATAGTACTTGGTAGACTAAATGTGTGTACCATATTTCAAGTTTCTATCTTGAATAGTAAGGGCGGGAGAAATTTTATCAAGAATCCCCACAATGCCCCAAATTACCGCAAAACACCATGATCTCAGGGAAAAAAAATTCCTGAGACATCCCTAATTACCCTAGGGTCATGTTTCGCCCATCATTCTCTTCAGAATAGAACTGCCTTTCAGACGGTATGACTCACGTGTCTCCATCATGTATGTGAGGAGAGAAAATCCCGAAAAACGGGATTTTTTAGGTCTAAATATCCCTTTTTTCAACTTTTTCCCCCTCTGGAACCCCCCTGTTTTAACGCAGAGATCTGAAAAAATCTGGTAAATACAACTCGGTGGACTGAATGTTTGTGCAAAATTTCAATCTTCTACGTGAAAAAATAAGCCCGCCAAAAAATAATGAACATAGGCTTAATAAGGGAAAATATATATTTTTAAAATTATCACGTCATCGCCTCCTATGTCTGGACGCAGGAAGGTGTGAAACCATACGTAAGGTCTTCTACAATGCCTCTGGACTTGAAAAACAAAACAAAACAAAAAAAAAAGGACGAAAAAGCTCAAATAGAAGAGTTATAACGCAATGTACCATGAAACACCCGTATGGTACAAATTGTATCATAGGATCCCCAAAATGCTAATAACAATTATATCAATGGCTCGCAACCGGAGTGCCGCGGGGAATAGTGATAATTAATTTCCAACACTTTAGACACTGTCAAGTATGCTATGCACTTACCTTAGTTTCCTTTTTCTGAGGGAAATATATTGTTATATCCTCCTTCCTGTAGCTACTCTTCTGATCTTTGTCGCTGTCGGGGTAGAGAATCGCGTACTCTTTCTTGTGAATATTTTGCAAGTGTTTCTTCAGCCCCGTTATATTACGAGAATGCATTTTCAATTCTATCTTCTTAGGCTTACATACTTTACAAATAGCCAACTCAGCATTCGTCGCAATTTTAAAGTAATCCTGGAACTTACTTTTACGCCCTGCTGTTTTGGGTGATTCAAGACTCGAACTTGCAGAAACAGTACCTGAATCCGTTTCATTTTCAACTGGGTCCCCATTTGGCTCTTCTAAAATATCGTCGCCACTATCAACATTTACACGTTTTGGTCGTTTACTTGAAGGGTGATTTTCCATTATAAAGATGTTTTTATACCACCAAAAGCGCTTGTAGATAACAAAAGAACTCCTCACAACACAATACGACCCAATTCTTTTGATTCGTTCGCGCTTGTAGCAATGTTGCATTATCGCATTTTATCAACTTTCGCTTGCAACTTATATAGTGTTGCAGAAAATAAAATTACTGACAGATATAGGGCTATTCCTACCATCTCCCACCAAACCAGTATTTGAATTAAACTTCTGAACTAGAGGGGGATGTTTTTGATAAATATATAGAAAGAAAATACTTATTCCATGTAAAAATATCATGTTATTTCTGCGAGCCGGACCGGGGATAAACTTTAACGAGAAAGAATTTCCCCGCCATCCCCCAACATTAATCGTTAGCAGTGATGTGAAAAAGCGAGAAACAACAGAAATATCACATTTCGCAGCAATAGGGAGTCTTATTCGCTTTTCAGACCAAAAACAGTTGTTCATGTATTCGTGCGCGCCTGCGTGTATGTGTTTGTGTAGCAAAATAAAGTCCTAAATCGATGCTGTAATAAATTTCCAATTTACAAATCTTTTCTTTTTTAATGATGTTTAGAAACTAAAGAAGGCTTTAATTCTGAAAATCAACCTTGAATAATAATAAATCTCATAAAATGTCTATTGCCCCAATCACTTTTTTGTTCTTGGAGACATTAACGCTCAACTTAGAAAACTCAATAAATGTAAAATCACTAAATATACAATTAAATGTAATTTATAAATGTTGCGAGACTGCGAGAAGTCTCGCGAGACTTCTCGTGCGAGACTTAACCGAGTCTCGTCTCGCATAAAATTTTCTGTCTCGTCTCGCGTGCATCCCTAATCGTAAGTATCAATGTTCATCTTAGTGACCCCGAAAATTATGCATTCAACACTGATATTGCTCATTTTCAATCATTTTCATGTATGCCACCCTTCCTCATACCCTAAGTATCGGGGCTGAAAATGACTTTAAACCGAAAACTATGGATTAGACGCTAATATTGGTCATTTTCGATCATTATTATACATAGCTCCCCTTCCTCCGTGCTGCGGCACACGGCATCAGAATTGTCACTGTTAATCTCAGCTACTCTTAAAACTATGATTCGACACTAATATTAGTTATTTTCGATCATTTTTAAATGTTTATCTCCCTCCTCTACGTTCTACCCTCCTCCTCCCCAACTATCAGGGTTGAACTTGGATTGAAACAGCATCAAAAGTGTCATTGTTTCTCTCATCGACCACGAAAACTATGAATTCAACACTAATATCAGTCATTTTTGATCATTTTTAAATTTCTCTCCCCATCTCTCTCTTACGTTGCATCGTCAAAGTGAATAGCCTAAGTAATCCCTGCCCCTAAACTCATGTATGTTGAAAATTTGATTGAAATTGGTTGGGTGGTTCAAAAGTTATTAGGTCTTATTAGATTTTATTTATACGTCCCCTCTCCTCCCCCTCTCCTACAATCTACTGCTAAAGTGAAATTACAAAAGTGTTTCCAGATCCGAACCTCATATATCTTGAAAATTTGGTTGAAATCGGTCGGATAGTTCAAGAGTTATTAATTTACGAAAATAGTCACTTTCAGTCTCATATACATTGATTTTAATATATCTACTCCTCCTTCTCCTCCCCTACCTTTCTGCGTCAAATTTAAATCATAAAAACGATCCCAGGTCTGTACCTTATCTATGTGAAAATTTGATCAAGATCGGTCGAGTGGTTCAGGAGTTATTAAGTTTTATTAATTTTATACCCCCTCTCCTCCACAAAACCCTCAGTTCTACCATCAAAGTGAATAACCTAAAACCAGCCCAGCCTCGAACCTCATCCATGTTACAAGTTTGATCGAGATCGGTTCAGGAGGTTTAGAGCCACAAACATGGTGATTTTCAATTTTATATATATTGATGATTGAAAGTGACTATGTTTGTGACTCTCAATCTATTGAACCGCCCGCCCGATCTCGATCAAATTTTTGATGTAGATGGTGTTTTTTCCTGGGAGTGATTTATCTATTCACTTTGATAGAACAACGTAGGGGAGGGGGAGAAGGGGGAGATATATAAAAATCAATGTAAATAAAAATAAAAGTGACTAGGTTTGTAACTTAATAATTTTTGAACCATCCGACCGATTTCAATCAAAGTTTCAACAGATGACGTTCGGGACTAAAAACTCTTTTATAATTTCGCCTTCACGGTAGAACCTAGGGGGAAGGAGGGGAGGGGGAGATACAAACAAAAATAAACAACACTTAATAACTTTTGAATCACCCAATCGATCTCGATCAAATTTTCAACATAGATGAGGTTCCGACCTGGCATAATTTTTGTCATTTTACTTCACGGTAGAACTTAGGGGAGGGGAGGGGAGAGATATAGTACAAAAATAAAAATTAAAGAGACTGTTTTTGTGACTTCATCACTCCTGAACCACCCGATCGATCTCAATTAAATTTGCAACATAGATGAGATTCGAACATGGGATGGTTTTTATTATATCACTCTGACGGTAGAACTTAGGGGAGGGGGAGGAGAGGAGACAAACATATAAGAATATATAAAACTTAATAACTCTTGTACTACCCGACCGATCTCGATCAAATTTTCAATATAGATGAATAGGAATGGGCATGAGCGAGTTTCCTTTGAAACTCAACTCGACTTGAGCCAAGTGGAGCCAAAACGAGCCAAATCGAGCTAAATTCTACGTGTATTTTCAGGTACTTTCTTCAAGTATCCTACCTAGACAATATAATTATCAATCATACTACTACTACTACTGCTGCAACCTATATTATTATTATTATTATTATTATTATTATTATTATTATTATTATTATTATTATTATTATTATTATTATTATTATTATTATTATTATTATTATTATTATTATAACAACGTGTATAGCCATGAAAGATGGGCGGTTCGTATCTGAATACTAAAAACTAGTTGACTGCTAAGCTCGGTCGTCGAGAAATCTTCAGAAGGCAAGGACATCAATTACGACGCTCTGGGTTTCACTTCCGAACGAGCAAGTATTCGAGCTCGAGCGAAACATTGTTAAAGGTTTTAGGGTGCCGGTCAAACATGTTTAAAACTGGTCGACTCGGGTTTAGGGTTGTCAACTACTCGAACGGCTCGGCTCACAGCTCATTCACTATTGAGCCGAACCGAGAAGTGAGCCAAGCCAACAACTCACCCAATTGAGCCGAGTCAAACCATTAGCTCAGTTGCGCCCAGTTGAATCGAGCCAATGGACTCTTTTTAACGGAGCTGACTCGAGCCAATGGTTTATCTGAGCCGAATCGTAGCTCATCCCAACCGAGCCGAGCCGGTTGACATCACTACCCGGGTTGAGCTTTTGCTTGGGGTAAAAAATTCGACCGTTCAGGTTCCAGTCTTGATGGTAAGAACTACAGTATAGACCCTATACTTATATTGGTGCTCAGGACATTTGAGGCTGTCTCGTTATAAAAATCTATTGTCATCTCGTTGTAGAGACGAGACAAGATCTGAGTAGTCTCCCCTGTCGTGAGCAACACTAAAAGTATTCCACATTACTGTTTACATTTCTAATCTCTTTCGCTTTCCAATCTAATCAAGCCATGATTTCAAATCGAGCTGAACGAGCTAGCCATTTATCAAGCTCGACTCAACTCGAAACTCGAGTGGAATTCGAGTCAAGTCGAGTTTTAGTTCGACTCGTGCCCATCCCTATAGATGAAGTTCGGACCTGAGATTCTGTCATATCAATTTGACGGTAGAACATAGAGATGGGCGAGGGGAGGAGGAGATATATAATAATAAATAAAACTTTATAACTTTTGAACCACCCGACCGATCTCGATCAAATTTTCAACATAGATGAGGTTTGGTCCTGGGATAACTTTTATTATTGTACTTTGACGGTGCAACTTAGAGGAGAAGGAGAGGCATTTATAAATGATTGAAAATGACCGATATTAGTATCGAATCCATAGTTTTCGGGGACGCTAAAATGAACAAAGACACTTTCGATGGTGTTTAAATCCAATTTAACCCCCTAGCTTGGAGGAGGAGGAGGGGAGAGATATATTTATCGGGTGGCCCAAAAGTAGGTATACAGTACAGTACTGCATTTTATATAATTTCTTGTTGTTATCCATCAAGTAGACTTAGTTAGTTTAATATTTGTTCTTAATACGTTTTTACTTACATTTTAAACTGGGAAGAGCCGAAGTAAATAAACCCATAAACTAGAATGTTATACTTGATCAATGCACGGGGTTGTATAAAAATGATTTAAAACGATCAATATTAGTGTCGAATTTATAGTTTTCGGGTCTCTGAGTTAAACAGTGATACTTTCGATCCCGTTTACTTCCTAATTCAGCACCGCAACTTGGGGGAGGGGGATGATCGACATTACCAACATCAATGTCAAATCGACAAAGTTTTAGTGTCGCTGAGATGAACAATGACACTTTCACTGGCTTGCTCAGCAACATGGGGAAGGGGAGGGAGAAGAAATATAAAAATCATCGAAAATGACTGATATTAGTGCCAAATAAATAGTTTAAGGGATCACTATGATGAACAGTGACACTTTCAATGCCGTTTCAATTTAAATTCAGCCGCGCAACTTTGGAGGGGAGGGGAGAGAAATATAAAAATTATCGAAAAATATCGATGTTAGAGAGAGCGCTTTAGTAATAGTAAAAAGTGATTGACTAACGGAACATATTAGTACAGTGAAACCTCTGACTAACGGACACCAATGGGACATGAATTTTTTCCGTTACTGAGAGGTGTCCGTTACAGAGAGGTTACAGAAATTTAATATCTCACAACGGTGATTGTATGCAGCAATATACAGTAAATAAATTATGTACGAGCGTAAATATGTAAAATTCAATATGGAAATATTCTATTTGAATTACTGGGAGGGATGAAGGGGAAATTCATATCTGCTAAATAATATTATTGCTAGGGGGGATGAGTTAATATATTCGTATACAAGGGTAGTAAACTCATTAGCAAGTGTACTCTCAGAATCCTCAGTACGGTTACGGAAGAAACATGTGTGTGTGTGTAGGGGGGGGGGCGGTGTCTGTGTATGTTTGTGTACTGGCGCGGTATCTCCGTTGGCGAAATAGATGAAAAGGCAAGTTATTGGGAGTGCATATGTTTATTGACCCAGCTCCAATCATAAAGAATATTCTCTTAGAGAAAGTGAAAAAGGAAGCCGGGAAAATTCCAACCTAGACTTGTTCCAGTATCATAAGTAAAGGAAAAATGTTGCTTTTCCAAAAAAGTAAGAGATGAAACACTGTTCGTTGAAAATGTTATTGTAAAACAATGTTTGTTTTGTTATCTATGAAACTGTCGGGAAAGATGCAATGCCCAGAGGGTAAAGGACTAAATTTGTTAGGTAAGGGAAGATCTTTCACATGAAATTCTTGGCCATACGAATGACCTTACATGAGTGTTTTTGCTTATTGAAGATTTTCTAGGATTTTCACCAGAAAGCAGTTTATTGCGGGCAGAAAAAAAGAATTTCAACTTCAGCTTGAAACTGTTTTCTTTGATGGTTCGGCAGGTCTATACTCATAATAGATACACTTGTGGGGGAAATACTTTTCTGTCTACTGTATATTTCGCAGAACCGAGAATAATTCCTGTCCGTTATGAAGAGGTTATTAAAACGTTTGGGGAGAAAAAGGACTGTCCGCGTCCGTATCTGAGAGTGTCCGTAAAAAGGAGGGTTTTGTTCCGTAAGAAAACATATACTTTTGCCGGGACAAAAAAATATGTTCGTATTATGGAGGTGTCCGTTATTGAGAGGTGTCCGTTAAGGGAGGTTTCACTGTATTTTCTTTTAATTTAATCCAGCGAAGCGGGTTATTGATGCTAGTTTTCTCTAAAAAAAAGAAGAAGAAAAGAAAAATCTTTGCTTTTAAGACTCTTTTATTTCCGAAAAAAAAATAAACATAAAAAAGCAAATATTTCAATGCATGTGTATAGATATTCTAGGGAGGCGCATATATATTCTAGGTGGGCTCAGCCCTTCTTGAACATGCTGAATACAACACTGTCTCAGCCTAACGAATAAGTTGATTTTGTCCTTACGTAAATCATTCATTTCTACGCATTGTAATAAATGTAGTAGATACAAAGAAAAATATAGATGACTGACGTAGTGTATGGTGTTGTTGGTTTGCAGTCAGAAGAGTTTCTACGTAATCGCATTGCGCTACTAGTGGCTGTTTACTTGAATATATCCTATCATTAGGGCATGTCTGCAAACCTAAGAATGAGTTAATTTGTGAAGCATGATGATGATCATATTAAAGAAAATTGTATATCCAATGATTGAAAGGGAGATTCCCCGTTCGCCTTAGCTAGCCTCAATAAATTAATGCTAGTTAATGATATATTTATATTCTCTGAAGTAAAAATAGTTCACATATCAAATTTTTGTCCAAAGTTCAAGATAAATAAAATATGCACTGTAATTTTATTTTCGTACACCTTACTTCAACTTCTTTCTTTTCCTCTATAAGTCAGTTCCACACAGACAAAATGTGATTAGAAATAGTGTGTTACCATTCTGAGGTGCCAAGGAAATATTAGTTTATATTTCATTGCGTTTCACGTCATAAAATCCCTCACTCAATAAAAATAAAATGTCTGTGACATCACACTACATTTTTCATTTCTATTTTTTAAATTACATCCTGTCATGATACAGTCAATAGTGGAACATCTATTTTTGAAATAGGAACAAAATTGTACTAAGTGTTTTCGGAAATATTTGTCGAAAGAAATGCGCTTCTTCTTCATTAGTCCAGGAACTTTAGCATTTTTATTCGAAAAAATTAGAAGCCAACGTTTTTATTCACAAAAACGTTCATTAGGTCATTCTAAATGACATATCAAAAGTCCCCGGCTTTCTGCTGTACGCTTCCCCTTTTTTCGGGGGGAGGAAGTGGGGGAGGAAAACGCAATTTAAAATACAATCAAATTCAGCTTATTTGCATGTTAACCTAAATATTCCGATTTAAAAAATAAAATTTACCGGGAACGCTTAGCACATTCGCTCGTAAATGTTTCACAGGAAGTCCCAAAGAATATCGGGTCTCCTTTCGGAAATATGACGTCATCAAAATGGCTGACACCAGAATTTGTAGTGTTTTGTGAGAATGGTTATAACTTCCAGCAGAATCATGGTAAAACAGTCGTTTTTGTTTCAGATTGAAGATAATTAATCACCAAATGTACGGAATGAAACGTGCTGTCTGTATCGTTAATTTCTTTCGAGATACAATAACAAAAAGTCTAGTTTTTGAGTAGCTGGTTTTAAGTGTAAATGCAAATAAGTCAGTAATCATAAAATATTTCAAAATATATTTTCAAACAATGGTTGTAGAGGATTATAAAACTTTCCAACGGTACCTTTAGCTGCATTTTTTTATTTTGAAATGTAAGGAAGGTATGTTGCTTTATTTAATAGACCGACTATTGTAAAGACAATATAAGCCTATTTTTTAATTTTGAAAAGAAAAGTTGGATGTAAGATTCAATATCGCATTAGAATCCGTAAGTCACGCACACCCCAGATACAGATACAAAAATGAGGATTTACAACGTTTGGCGATAGATTCTTATCGTTTGTAGAATGAGAAATTAAAATTCAGAGTAATAATGTATAAGAAATGTAAACTATTCAACTTACCTGAAATGGTTTACTTGTTGACTTTCTTTTCTGATTGATAAATAATAATTGTAATTATAGCAGGTCCACCTCGTTTGTCACCTCTATTTCTTCGGCGTCCATGAATATTTAGCGTTCAGAGATTCCTTCCGTCGGAGTGACATTCAAACAGGATTGTCCGTGACAATTTGCACAAGCAAGAGAGCAGAACAGACCCAGCTTTCGATATTGCCGCATCCTTTAGGTTTAGAACATGAACAGAAAATCATTTTTAAAACAGACGGTGGAGCAGGTGGCTGCGTTGATAGAATTGGTACTATAACAAATTGTCTTTCATAACCCAACCCCACTCCTCAGGATTTAGTTGGCTTCCGAGCCATGTTTGTACGTGGTAATGAACCCGAAATAAATGTTGTGCAGCTGAAGTCGGTAGTAGGGCTTTTAAATCGACAGACTTATTTCTCTTCACTGATTTGGTGAAATAATGATAACGGTAATCATTTAGTGAAATGTCATTTGCAGATGCACCGTATAAACCCCAAAAAACTGTATGCCATTTTCAGTTATTTCTGCATGGGAAACATTACTTCGATTAAAAATTTCTACGACATGTTTTAATTCTTGACGTTTTTGCAATAATTTCAAACAAGCTGATTTCCCCTTCTGAAAAACGGCAGATGTACCATCACAGACTGAAAAAGCATGTAGAAATAAAATGTGATTTTTGCATACACCTTCTAAACTCCTTGATGAGTAAATCTTCCGCTCTTCTTTCCTTTTCCTGGCTTCAAGAAAAAAAATTCTAAATTGGGCGGAGTTCGAGCTGTCATAATTACTAACAAATCAATATCCTCACCAACAATAACTATAGAATTAGAATTAACTTTTGATATTGTGAGTGCGGTTTCTACAATGAGGACATCAGCATCATTCTCTTGTTTGACATCAATATTGGCAGCCTTGAATTTATCAGTGAGCAAACCAGTCAACCTACTTTTGTTGTTTGCCTTGGTGAGAAAGTTTTCTTGGCTCGTAGTCGCAACCATGTTTCCATCAAATATAATTGTTGTTGATGCTGCTTTCGAGCACCGTCGAAGTTGCTCCATGCCTTTTACATTTTTTCAGAGGATTACTATATCCATCCAATACGATGACAGTGTTTTGACCGAAGTGTTTTTCCACATATGCCACATATTTATCACAAATATCCATGAAAGAATCGTTTTGACGCCACACCACTCGATGAAGAAGGAACCCTATATCAACGACGTAGTTTGCATTTCCGAGATCAGGATGAACATTGATCGGGTTGAAGATGTTGAATAAGGATGATTTCTTCGTTTCTCTCATTCCAGTTGTATCAAAAAGAGCCATTGGGTAAGGAGCCAGTTCGAAATTTAAACATGCTCGAAGATCATCATCTGACCTTTGATTACGTTGAATCGTTGAAACAACACCAGTGGATCGACAGGCACAGTAACATCATGTACCGTAAGGTGACTGTTCACTGTTTGAAGAGAAAGAACCCAATCAGTACAAGAATATTTTATGTCATGAAAATTGTCACCAACTTTTCTTTCCAACATGGTTGCTCGAATGTTCAGTGCATCGTAGCAGTTTATCTTCTTCGCATTACCTGTAACCACTGTTGCTATAGACATGATCACTTGTACATTTTTGAAAGGGTAGTGGACACTGAACCACTCTGATACTTTAATAACATCTTCTTGGTCTGTTTGATTCGAGATTCTTGTGCATCTACATGCTGTTCTTCACTTGCAAACGAAATCCCACAAAAGTTTCCTAGTCCTTCAGAAGTGTTGCTCGCACTTAACAAACCAACAACAAACTTAGTTAAAACACTCTCTTTTGTACTTTTTCCATGCACAAAGCCTCCTCGCATCTATGGAGACTTCATGAGTGACTGTTCTATTATCATATCTGTTGGAGTTCCACTAAAAAATTTGTCTGATTGATTAACAGTGAAAAAGTCTGCAGTGAATTTTCTATAGGTGTCTCCATCCATTATGTTCTCCAACTTTACCATGTCTTGTACAGCGGGGGACACTTCTAAATGGTACACCTTAACCGTAAATCTCCATATGGCTGTACCATTTAGAAGTGTTCCCCGCTGTACAAACAAGTTGGCACTTTTAGCGTACGAAAAATGTCCTGCGGCGTGGAAATACGGAATCATCCTCTTCACTGCAGACAAATATGCCTTCCAATCACCCATCCTCTATGCCCTAATAAACTCTTTGAGGATTAACACCATATCTAAATACTGGACCCATAATTATGGAGTTGGACCTCTCTCTTTTAGTTGGGAACACTTATCTTGATACTTACTTTTAATATCACTGATGAATCGTAGCTATTCTACTGTTGAAAATGAAGGTGTTGTTTCATATAGGTCTTGTAGGTTGGCTTCCATAAATTGTTGTTCTTCACTGGACAACGACAGTTCATTGAAAATCATTTTAGACAGAGCTATTAGCAGAATTGTATGACCTCTGACAGATCGAGAGTAACCATGGCCCATCAACATTTTGTCAACAGAATGAGAAGCGTAAATAGTACTCAATACTTATTTGAGTCCACTGCCAGCCATGATGAAACCAATTTATCCAAGAAAGGACATGCACATATGAAAACCCCCTAGTCTGACCACTATTTTGGATATTCTAGAATTTTCACCGGATGAAGCAATAATTTCCCTTGCTTTAATGTAAAGGGGCTGGTCAAAGGATATTACACAGTATTGTGCCCATACTTGATACTATATTCGAGAACATATTGTAAAGTGCTGTAAATTGTGTTGTAGTTGTTTGCAGGACTGTTTACAAATGGCAAAAACATGACACGTGATTTGTAGTGGTCTTCGTGTTGTGTCAACAACTCCATGAATTCACTCCACCCAGGAATGCGCAGTACTTCCTTATATTTAGCATAAAACCACAAGACATCCGCATTTCGAAGACTAGAGACAAGTGTTGGGCTGCAATCAAGCTGCTCCACAATAATGCTTTTAAGTCCTCGAACACCCCGGTTTTCGTAAACCTTGATTGGTATTTGTGTTGTTTTAGTTATTTCTGAGACACTTGGGATCTCTTTCAAACTTGGTATATTATCTAGAGAATCATTAACCTTATCATGAGGAGCAACAATCTTAACATGGGGATGATTCCCATTGAATGAAATGTATTAATGCCATAAATTGTTGCAACATTATGATCATGCGTTGTCACCAACATACTGAATGAAACAGCCTTCTTCAGGGGAAGAGATTGAAGGCTGATGATGCATCACATTGGAAGATTCATACAAGACTGTTTCTTTATAAGAAGAAGAGAATCCTAAGGATGATAAAATCTCTATTAGACGTCTGGAGCCAAAGTATCTCTGTAAATGAAAGGATACTCCAAGGAGTACAGGAGAGATAAAGAACCGACGACGAACCGCGGACATAACGCTATGACATATGGCAGTTGACTTTCTTTTCAAAAGCTCTGTAGAACGCTTTCTGTTTGTTAAGATGATTTGCTCTATCAGAGAGATTAATGACTCAGGCGCACTGGCGTTGACATTAGAGAAAAATTCAGTACTTGGAGGATAAGTGTCTACATCACGTGATGCAGAACGTATATCTTGATATATGAGTTCGGCTGACTTCTGCACAACTCTCATCCTTTCTTTCTGCGGATCTAATAGTTTATTCTCGTAGGCTTTATAATGTTCTACAACCTTTATTTGAAGATATATTTTGAAATATTTTATGAGTACTGAGTTATTTGCATTTACAATTAAAAGCAGGTACACAAAAAATATTTTTTTGTTATTGTATCTCGAAAGGAATTAACGATACAGACAGCACGTTTTACTCCGTACATTTGGTGATTAATTATTTTCAATCTGAAACAAAAATGACGGTTTTACCATTATTCTGCGGGAAGTTATAACCATTCTCACAAAACACTACAAATTCTGGTGTCCGCCATTTTGATGACGTCGTATTTCCGAAAGCCGACCCGATATTCTTTGGGACTTCCTGTGAAACATTTACGAGCGAATGTGCTAAGCGTTCCCGGTAAATTTTATTTTTTAAATCGGAATATTTAGGTTAACATGCTAATAAGCTGAATTTGATTGTATTTTAAATTGCGTTTTCCTCCCCCACTTCCTCCCCCCGAAAAAAGGGGAAGCGTACAGCAGAAAGTCGGGGACTTTTGATATGTCATTTAGAATGACCTAATGAACGTTTTTGTGAAGAAAAACCTTGGCTTCTAATTTTTCCGAAGAAACACCTATATTTTGACTAAAGTTCCTGGACTACATAGTTATATGGCTAACGGTCACCCTTTTGGCGCGGGATACCCGGCTTCGAATCTCACACAGGCAGGAAAAAGATTATTTTTAGTCTAGAAAATCTGAAGAGGTGATATTTAGTCGGATTATGTATCGCATATAAGATTTTCTGTATTAGGCTACGCACAGATTTGTTTCTTAGACAAGACCAATCTGTACTGCCACAAATGGGCGGAAATCATGTGTGTTCTCTGGTAACATGGGCAGGATACAGAAAATCATGGTTATGTACTTGAATCAACATTATCTGGTTGTGTACGAACATTATACAGTTCTATTCTTGTGAACGATCTAGACTTTCCTTCTTACTGGGAATAAACATACGGGGGAAAGAATTGAGTACGGAGCAGCATTTAGACAATTTGTTCGGTGTGTACAGAGATAAGGAGTACGTTTGCATGATCTAGGCCACCAGTGTGCAACAGCCGGCCCGCGGGCCATATGCGGCCCGCCTAACCCTGTCTTCCGGCCCGCTGGTCAGTTATTGAAAACAATAATTATAATTTTTCTTTTTCACAAAACCTGTTAAGAGTGAACTGGAAATTTTCCATCGATCACACAGTGCGGAACGTGGTAACGCTCTGAAGATAAGCACTTGGCAAGCGCAGGTACTTGGGGGAAATTTCCCTCGGTATGAGGATTGCTAGATGTACCGACAAAGTTCTAAATACATTATTCTGCTCCTCTTTAGTGAGTAAATACAGTATTTTGGTTGTCAGTATAACAGTTGTTTTGTGTTATTGTGATGCAAATTACGATGAACATGTTCCATCATTTAATACTATTCTACTCAATTGCCGAAAAAATGATATGCCTACAGTGAGGCCCGCGACGCCACTTAGTGCTCTGTGATTGGCCCGCCCACTGTTCCAAGTCGCACACCCGTGATCTAGGCGCTACTTCTTAAAACATAGTACAGAACATTTGCACCGCAAAGGAAAACGCAGTTCTCCCGCCTCGGCAAAAGTAGCATCAGGTAAGCCCCCCTATAGCCGGAATCTACGATTTTTCCTTCTAAATGCACTCGATTTTTCTCTCCGTGCAGTGGGAGTACACGTGGTTCGAAACCCACTTTATACTACTGGAGGTCCACGTCCCATATAGGTTCAGTGCTGAAAGGAACAATAAACTCCAAATCACTCAATGTCGTCGGAAGAAAACTCACCGTCAAGTCAACGAATAAACAGGGAATATACCTTATGTCATATTGTAGGATTGTTAATGAAACATTTAATTAGGAAATATGAATAAAATCGCCTAAAACCTTTTGTTTTTTACTGTAATATCCCAAAAAACTCACCCGGAAAAGTAAACTATTTATTGTCGATTTCTTAAGGTGATCTGGTACCCCTAGCAACCTTGAAAGTTAGTCCATTTAAAAAGCGTTGCAAAGTTTTTCACTATTTTCTTCTTTATTATTAAAGTTACAAACGTCAAAATTTGAACAAACCTAGAGGAGACACATATCTATGTCTTGTGTGTTTTAGATTTTGAAAAAAAAAACACAGTAAAAAAGCTTCCATGTTTGATTTTAAAAACTTGGCAACGCAGATGTAACCCTCCCACTCAAATTTTGAGTTGGTGTCTCCTTTTGTTGAAATGTCTATTGACTCCTGTGTGAACCTCCCTGTCCGCGTTTAGCGGTCGTCTTTCTGCCTGTCCTTCGAGTCGTGGTTGCTTGAAATGTGAATACCGACGGATAATCACTTTATGAGTGACAGCAGGAGGGATAGCAGTACAAATGTCTGTGCCGTGAAAAGACAACGGAAAGCGAGATATTCCTGCCGACCGAGGAAAAATATCGCACGACTTTCGGCTTCAGAAACATAAGAAAAGAGAAGAAAGAAGTGCTATTGTGTTTCATATTTCTGTGGTTATTTCTTCCGTTTCTAGGTAGCTTTATTTCAATGCAGTATTTGAATCTTGAATGAAAGATGATAAATCGAATGGTTGATAGACAGGTAAACAGATAGAAGTAATATAATATAATATAATATTATATATATATATATATATATATATATATATATATATATATATATATATATATATATATATATATATATAGAGAGAGAGAGAGAGAGAGAGAGAGAGAGAGATAAATATAGATAGATAAGCATATAAATGCAGAAAAAATATTTTCTAAAAATGATAAATAGCTAGAAACAATATATAGGACCTAACACATCAAACTGAAGCTCTTGGAAAGTATGTACATTAGTAAAGAAATACTTTCAAACAGTGGCGTACTTTAAGATGTGTTGGTACAGGTTGTAATCCCTCCTTTCATATCTATTGAAATTAGAATATTTTAGCTTTCATCCTGGATCAACAACAATCTTCCTGTGTGGAGAAGGTGCTTACATATACGTACGACGACACATCACAATGTTTAGAAAATGTAAATGAGTAGAGAATATACACACCCAGGCAGAGGTCCCTATTTTCCCCTGAAGGTTACCATTCTTCCCATTTACTGTCCTCCCCTCAAATTTACCATTCTTTATTATGACAATTACTTATTTAAAAATGTTATTCATGCTAAGTTCTCCTTCATACTTAGTGTTCATCAGTCGGTGGCTATCGAGCTCAATCCCTCCCCCCGAAATAAATTTGTTATATTCACAACTTCATTAAAATTTGTCGGCACCTAAAAGGAAAAATATAAGTGCTTATTCTCGTATTGTGTATACCCATTCCCGAAACAAATTCCTAAATACGTCACTCGTGTTCATAAAAGCATCATTGTGGTATAATTAAAATTCGATTGTTCCACTTTCGATGACAAATTATGTCCCTCCTCTTAAAAAAAAAAAAAAAAAAAAAAAAAAATCATAGGTGCAACCTGTGCCCCAAAACTTGACTGTGGGCACCCCTGTAATCCAGAGAAGGCTAGGAAATGAAGTTTCTTTGTTTAAAATCTTTCCCAACCCCATAAACACCCCCTAACACCAACCAAACTTTCTTTACACACATCGCTGGGCGTAACAAAATATATTGCTTCCTTTGCGTTTCTGTAAAAATATGTATCTCTATTCTAAATGCTCTCCCTCTTGGGTTTTGAACACCTCACAAAATAAAATTCCCAGCGTACTTACTGATTAAACGGGAGACTCAGGTGAGATCCCCGATTGCAATACGTACATTTCCAGGGTTTCCCACAGGGAAGTATTGCGTCGCACACTACACCATACATCTTTTAGGTGAGAACTGTTAATTTTATGCAAAGATTGAAGACTATAAAGAAATGCATTCCAGTGAAATTAACAATAAACAGAGAGACGGACCACCGAGACTGATTGGAATCTAAAGATGTGGGGGTGGGGGTGGGAAATGTTTATATGGAGACGGACAGTGTCAGAGGAAGTCTACATCTGTTCTACGAAACACAATACTAAGCGGATATTATTATTATTATTATTATTATTATTATTATTATTATTATTATTATTATTATTATTATTATTATTATTATTATTATTATTATTATGGGCTCTATATTTAAACTCGACTAACGAATATTTCTGGCTACGCGTATGCCTTCAAACATAAATGGAAAACATTCTTATGTATCTTATTTTATCCTGTAGGGATGGTATAGAGACTTGTAGGCGTATCCTGAGGGAAGGGTCGTTCGCCACCTCCAATGGCACAAGCACCAGTGATGCAAAAGTTTAAGTCTGTACATAATAAAACTAAAGTAACCCTAAGTAGCAGTGTTACAACTCACCGCTACCCCATCCCTCAGGAATCCATCCTGGATCCGTCCCTGTGTCGTCTGGAGTCGAAAATATGTCATGTAAAAAGAAAAGGTATGAAAAATGTCATCTTACAGCCTTTTGCGTCGATTTCCTTATAAATTGTGAGAGGCCCGTCCTAGTGTGCTAATTGACGAGGGGATGCCAGGGATTTCTCCTCTGAGAAATTTTTATCCCCCTGTAAGAGAAAATTTTCATTTCAGACAGCAATAACTTTTCCCCACTCTTACGTGTGTGATGGCTGGGTGGGTATATGAGTGAAATTCATCCGCCCTGGGAAAAATATTCAATTCCCACACTGACCCATCGAGTTATCCAATTTTTATATAACGTAGTGAAGAATTTTTTTGCGAAATAAAGTAGTGGTGTTTATTTTGTGAAATAAAGTACTGGTACTGAGGAATCTACTTACATAGTTGTGCAACTACGGCGGGGGTTAGGGGGCCTGCTCCCTTCCTAAATTTTTTAGCCCCTCAAACCACAATGCATCCTATGACATTGATACGGAGACCCAGAATTGTTACGATTGCCCCCCTAGCATATCTATGCTCCCCAAACTTCAGTAGCTGGTTGCGAGCCTGGTCAACAAGGTTTTCACAGATATTACATAATTTAAACAAATTTGTATAATGCAAAATAAATTTACTACTAAATCATGCTTAGGTATGCGCACGAGACGAGTCGAGACACGGCTTTTCCAATAGAGAAATATACATTTTTCGAGTCAATACATCACTTTTACAGCAAATTTTCGAGACGAGACAACCACAAATCTTGTCTCGTGCGCATCCCTAATCATGCTCAATTTTAAAATAATCCAACATTATTTACTTACAAAGAACATAAAATGTTGCGTGAGCCGTTACCCAGCTTTATCAAACTTGGTTCTCTTCTGTTCGAACTCACAATGAAAGTTTGCACAAGATATTTCATACGAATTTGAAGGGTGTATCTATGCACATGATACCCAGGTAGAATCTCACAGCCTTCAGGCCCCTTGCGAACTTCATTTATTAGAAAAAAAAATCTAAAATTAGGAAATGCTAGTGTGAACATTTCATGGATCTATATTGTTTTCCTTCTCCGCTTCCAGGAAAAGGGAGATATAGACATTACACATGAGTATATGGTAATTTATACAATATTGTATTGTCACCGGACATGTGCATGAAAAATTAAAAAAAAAAAAAAAAAAGTTCTAGGGGATAGTATAGAAGTGGCCATGTGGACAGGCAACAAAGAACGAAAGTGATTTTTTAAAAAACAGGCCCTAGGAATTTTGCCCACATGCCATTTCACTTGATCATATTTCCCTCAAAAATTATTCATGTAAATATCTCTCTATTATTTCTGAAGAGAGGGTTTCGACCTCGCTTTCAAAGGGTAATTTTGTCCTAGATTGATTCCAACAATATTTTTTCTATAATCTTTCCCAAAGATCACAAATTGACATCTATACTATGTTATTTTGCGGAAATGGTAAGCTGACAAGTGACAACTACCCTTCCAGGAATTCGCAGAATGAAAAGAAAGAAAAAAAGAGAGAGGGAGAGAGATGAGAAAAGAAGGTTTCGGTTGTACCGCTGTTTATGAGTCACCTGATTGGAACAACTTGAGCGAGGCAGAGAACTGAACTTGCCGCTCGACTCGGGCGGAAAGGAAAAACTATACCGTCGCAGGGAGTTCAGGTCTTACTGTTGCCATGTTTTCAAAGTTGAAGATAAAAGTTTCCTTACTGTGTTTTTTTCAAAATCTAAAACACACAAGGCATAGATATGTGTCTCCTCTAGGTTTGTTCAAATTTTGACGTTTGTAACTTTAATAATAAAGAAGAAAATAGTGAAAAACTTTGCAATGCTTTTTAAATGGACTAACTTTCAAGGTTGCTAGGGGTACCAGATCACCTTAAGAGGTGTAACATGGTACTATAACACTGGCTATGAATAATTTAAGAAGCAGAAACATAGTCAATAAAGAGACCACATGAAAAAAGATTGAACGTTAACGAAATGGGAAGGATTTGCTGGAAGTGTGGGATACCAAGAAGTGACAGAGTGAGGAATGAGAGAGTAATCGAATAACCAAGGCTGCAGAGACAGCTAAGAAATGAAATGAAATCTGAGTTTTACGTCCAATGGTTATGCCGGTTAGGCTAAAGGAGACAGTGGTGATGAATAATGAATGAAATGGTGGAATGAAGAAAGTGGGAGGAAATGGGAGAACCCCGAGAAAACCCACGCACACGATGTTTGTCCACCACAAAGTTCACTTGGCGGAGGCTGGGATCGAACCGAGGACCCCAAGCACCAGAGGTGAACGCTCTACCACTGAGCCACCGCGGCCCCCGACAGCTAAGAGGATCCAAGAAATAAAACAACAAAGGTATGGCTATCTAATGATAAAAAAGAAACGGCTAAGTGGGCAGAAGAGTGATAGCAATTGAAGTGGAAAGGAAGACCAAGAAGAAATGAATGGACGTGGTTAAAAATTATTTCAGGGGAAAAATACCTAACAGGGGAAGAATTACAGGACAAGGTTTTACGGAGAAGACTCATGAGAAACGTCAATGAGGAAAAGATGGAGAGAAAGAAGAAGAAGTTTATAAAATATTGATTTATATTATCAATAGACTAGTTATCAAGAAATTCTATATATTTTTATTTTCAACCTCCAGCAAACTGCCCTGATGTTTAGGAAGCGGAATATTTAGCGGGTTGTCCATATCTCAAATTGGCAACTAACGCGTACCATTGGGTGCTGGAGTGTGGTACTTGAGTACAAGCTGACGTAGACACAGTTTCCCAGAAATGGGTTCAATTTTTCTGGGTTGTGGTCGTATACAGTGGAATTCGGTATCTTGCGATATCAGGACGTGAGTTTTCCTTCCTTGCAACAAAGGGATGGCCTTTTTCGAAAAATCTGTTTTTCGATTTTCGGAAATTTCATTTTTCGATTTTTCGTTTTTCGCTTTTACGAAAAATTTCCTTTTTTCGATAAATTTTTCGTTTTACGTTTTTCGAAAAAATTGTTCGTTTTTCATTTTTCGAAAAGGTATTTTTCGAAAAATGTGGTCATCCCTAGTTCGGTCCATTGCTGTTGATAAGATAAGAAATTAATTTCTCCATCTACATGGAGAAGGGGAAGTGAATTTAACATTGAAGGTCGAGATGTAATCGAGGTTATATGGGAGTATAGGGCTTATACTCACTTAACAGTGTAACAGTGCAGCCTCCCAAGTACACTCACTATAAATTTACACGAACGTATATACTGTAAATTTAATACATACTCTTCTTGTTTGCTTTGTGATAAATGTTAATTTTCTGAAACTATATTCTTAGCAAGACCACTAATAAGAATTAATCAGAGGAGCTTCTACAAATTTAAACTTTGCGTAAAGGCAATTTTTAAATTTTTAAATTCAACGTAGGAATTCTACTTAGACAGACAAAACATACAAAATATGAAGAAACATAAATAATTTTACTAAATGTGAAAATTTTCTCACAATATTATGAAATATATTGTGAACAAACTATTTTGATTGGACATACCATGACACATTAAAATCATTGTTCCCATTGATCTACGAGACATGGTTTAAACTATAACATTTCATATTTTGCCTTTCTCTAACTATAATGAAGAATTTAATGAAGGTATGTTTCGGTATCAATTTCACTACAATAAATGGCATGGTTGTTTACAGCATTAACTTTTAGGTTTACGAAAAATAGTTAAAAAAGTTTCTTGTACTCGCTCGAAAATTACAGATGAGTTTTTATACTCATTCATATAATTTTGTTAAGCTTAATATGATCAATCAAGTGGTATATATGCCGTCTTTGGGCATTTCCCCCCCCCAATATACACAAATAATATTGTAACATTTTATCTGTCCCCATCGTTATGTTCGAAGTAAAAGTAATTTTACTTACGTACGTAATTATACAATTTATAAGCAATCCTAACACATATATTACATACAACAATTAATTTAAAAAAATGTAAATTAAGTATTTTTATTCTCGAAATATACTTCTAATGATCAGGCGCTGATTCAGAAATTTTTGTTGGGAAAGGTGTAAGCTTTGGGAGGAGATACAATACTATAAGCTACTGTGTCTATGTAGTATTGAATGAATATTATTCTGCACCGGAAGAGACGATAATTATAACTAAAAAATACTTCCACCTACATTTAAAAAAAATGATAGAACTTAACTGTTCTAATAAGAGAAAGAGTACAGATGACGTGTAAGATCAAATTTTCATGCTACATCAATCATTTCTATTGTAAATAAATATAGGTTTATTGAGAAAGTGTACAAATGTATGTTGAGTTAGGAAGTTTTGGGGAGGGGGTGTTCGGACCCGGTAGGCCCCCATGGGTACGCCCCTGCTAATAATCATTAAAATAAAACTTCAGGCATTGTTCTTTCAGTAAAATTATCCTAATACTGGAATATCATTTTAATATATATATATATAATCTTCCTTTAAGAAATCATAGTCGGCATCAGCGTCACATTTCCGATTACTGAAATGTTTTTGATGAGTTTAGGAAAAACTTCCAACCTTTTCTTATGGAATAGAGAGTAAACATTTCATGGCCTTTCTGAAGCATCTTCAAATACTTTAGGAATGTTTGGATGAGGAAGCTAAAACGAAAATTCCTAAGAACCATCAGATAAGGTAAACATATTTTTAGACGAGTGAAAACGAAAGTGTATCGAACGGTGACTTTCACTGAACGCAAAAATCAGTGGCATGAAGTATTCAGATGATCTTGCATTGTCTTTTATCTATGGCACATGGTGCTCTCTTATCTGCAAAACACGCATTTGCATAACCTTTAGAGCTATCTGCTTTAAAATAGCACTTGGGACAAAATGTAGATAGAAATAGGCTATTACGCTCACCAAAGTCACGTATTGCAAATTATCTCTCAGCAAGTGGCCGCGTTCCCACAGATCAGGAGAAGGTTCAGGGTTTATATTAATTGTTTTCAATCTGTTGTCTCTTACTACTTTATATTTATTTCAACGCAATTTTATGGAAAATATCCAGTCATGTTTTAAAACAATATTTGGCACTCTCTCTTATAATAAGATATTCTCTTAATTAGTGGTAAAAGAATTTAATATGTTGGCTTTAAACAAATATCTCAGTCATGAAAGATAGAGTAGGATAGGGTGACTTGGAACACTTAGCCTTAGATTTTGATATTGAATAACAGGAAACTATATTGAGAAATAAATATAGTTTATTTCCAAATCTTTTGTGTTTCTTTGTTAGATCAGTTCAAAGTTTTTTTCTATTACACTGATTAACTAAAACGGTTTTCTTAATATTCGTACTTAATACATAATACTTAATATTGCTCTCATCCTGTTTTAACACAGGCTACAGTAATAACAATGTTGCCCGTTGCATTATGAATTATGCATGAATAACACTAGCATGTTTTATCTATTTATTCGTGTTGGCCATTTGAATGTCTCTTTCCTGGTGTCTTATCGTCTGATGCAAATTGTAATCTACGCAAACATTTATTTTCTTATGTTTACTGATCTTTAAAAATATTTGAACCGTATAACCTTAACTTTCTCTTTCCTCCTCCCGTTTCTCTCTCTCTTTGTTTGGTAGGTTAGAGTTTAGCATTTCTTTTCAATGTCAAAGTTACATAAGACGTGGACCTACAATTGTAAGGTGAAATTGAAACGATCGTAATGTGTTCAAAATTTAAGGTTCTCTGATCGGGAATCGAACCCAACTCGGGCGCTCTGCACCAAAGGCGCGCATGTTTGCTACTAGTTTATTTGTTTGAAACTAATAAAATAACACTTTCTTAATGGGGCAGAAAGCAATTTTAAACTTTCTGAGTTCTAGCCTCAAAATCACGGTGCTCGAGCAGTTATTTTTACTCAAGTACAGTAGAGTCCCTAAAACTCGGCACTCGATAATCCGACAGTTTCGATAACTCGGTCACACCCTGGCAGGGAGAAATAACCTCACACGCAGACCCGTTCAAAGTCATTGCCGAGTATTTTTTGAGGTCTGTCTTATCAGATAAATTACTGTACAGTGTGTATTCATTAATTTTCATTTTCATGTATAGTGAAGGCTCTATGCTTTCATAAAGTACACACTTTTCCTTTGTTTAAGGGTAATTCGGCAGTTTATTCTCTCTTGTATTCTCAAGCAACCAATGCATACAGGCACAGTACTGTATTTTCTGAGGAAACACTCGTACTTATTCTCTTTTAACCCCACTCCCGATAACCCGGCATTTTCACAAACTCGCCACTCTTCGGTCCATATCAGGCCGAGTTTTCGGGATTCTAGTGTATTCTATAGGATAGTGGGTAGTGTTTAAGCTTTGCACTTAGATGATCAAGGGCATGAATCTGGAACAGCTAATCCTGGCTGAAATATTTGTATGGTATCTGGCGAATGCCTAATTAAGGCTTTGGTCGATGTCATCAACTTTTCTTCTTATTCTTGCTAATAATGTCGAGTAAAAAATTCAAGCGAAAATTGGGCTTATAGATCGTATCTGTGAGTTTGTTGAAATAAACAAACAGCTGTTCTCATAATGTTCCTTCCATGGCATTCACTGAATAATCTACATTTTTGTGATGTGCTAATTAGTATTGCCCATGAGAAGAGAATTTTCTTAGTTATTGATTGGTTGATTGACTATTTAATGAAGAACATCAGCTCCGAGGCTGTTTGTCCCCATCACATAAAGGCCAATAAGCGACACATGCTTTCCATAAAAGAAGTCCTAAAATACAAAGAATGGTAAAAAAAAAACAGGACTTCAAAAAAGTGTAAATCTAACTATAGGAAACCACTTCTCGTTATCTTTACCACCTTCATTTTATAACAATCAACGTTGAAACCGGAAATGATTGGTTTCAACGATTTCCGCTTTGAATAAGTGCTTAAGACAGAAGATGGTACCTGTTCTTAGAACGTTAAATCGATTCAATATCGTTATCTCTTAGCGTTTTTGTTCCGTGTAGATTAATATTGAAATCAGAAGTCATAGTGGATTTCTACAATTTCCGGTTTTAGTAAAGACTTAAGGATGGAAATCAAATGTATTGTTGAGACACATAATCGACTGCAGAAAACGCACTCTCTATCCGTCCGGGAGACAAAAAAATCTCAACAACCACTTCGCCAACAATCACCACATTTGCAATTGATGAAGAGCGTCAGCTTTAACACGTTAAGCGCCTGGTGAGACCACGCTGGTCTCACATAAAATATTTTCTAACGGCCACGTGGTGCCAGGTTGGTCTCACACTTCTTGTTAGCTTATGTCCTGTGATGACTCACTGATCTCACTTTTTACATTAAAAGCTATTGCAATGTATAGTAGTCAACCTGGTAGTACGAGAAACAGCCTTACCTGTGGAACTGTGAGTCGAACGTTCGAGCACAATCGGTTAAAATTTGTGTGGTGACATGTTAGTCTCACGTCGTCACTAAGCCTACTCCGGACCACGGTCTGTCTGGGGCCAGGTGGGACCAACGTGTCACCACAAGAAAGAATCAATATTACATAGTACCGATACTACAGAATCACCTAAAATAAATAAATTATTACTTAGAAGGACACACAGAAACCAAAAAGGAAGAAAACACATTTTGGCTATAAGAGATGTCCCTGTTGCAACGTAGGTGGCACTTAACATGTTAATAAACCAAACTCCTTTATATATTTACCCTATATTTTGATACAGGGTAAATATTGACATCTCCTGCTCCTCTTTAAATACTCCTTAAATATTGACGTCTTTTGATCGGAAAACATTATAATTCGTACCAAATAATCTCATGTAGAATATATTTAAAGAAAGCGAATTTAACTCCCAATACGTGACGCCATTTGCATTACAGCCGTCATATAATTTCGCTTTGAGTGATGCTCATCTTAATAAGATTGTATACTCCGTTAAGAACGCGTTTACTTTTTTTTTAGCTTGGATTCCTTCTTCCTCTTTCCGGAATTCAAACTTAAACAAAGAATCAGCCCTTGAACGTCATTGGTTTTGTCCCCTCAGACTCTTCAATCAGCGAAAGCAATGGATTGGTTCCTGAAAATAAAGAATACTGTAATTTAATTTAATTTAAGAATATTATAGGAAATTGTATAACAGTCTGTACTGTAATTTAAGAATATTACAATATTATTATTAAATAAAATATGGTTATTAGTTTATGATCATTAATATGCATCAACAAAAAGTATCAAACGCATATAAACCTTATGCTCTGTTGCTTCTAGCCTACTTCTAGTTATCTCCATTTCGGGAGACTTATAAAGAAAGTCCCAGCCTTGTAGCCCAGTGGACTGTATCACTAAATTTGTTTTAATTGTTTTCGAAAACGTAGATTTGTATAAATGGCGCGTTCCAACATGGACGAATTCGCCTGTTCTAAGTAGATTTGTTTCACACAATTTGTAAAATTACTTGGGGGTTAGGGGCTCAAGGCATATAAAAAAGATGTAATAATAAATTAAAATTGTAAAGAAACTAAATTTTATCAAAATTTAAAATTATGTACAAATTCACAATTGCACAATTGAAGGAGCATGATACTCCAGGTGTAAAGATGTCCGTCGCAATCTTGTTCCCCCCTGCTATGTTGCTTATAAGACTTGTCCTATCGTTGGTTTCTTCATGGTAACGCATAGGCTTACTATTGACAATGTAGACGATCCTTGTTCCTACAGAAAGTTAGCGAAGTATTGTCAAATATATAAAGTAAGCTTTATCGACGGTTTATTTTATCTTCTTTTAGTAACATTGTCTTATTAATAATAATCATTTTTTGTAATTCATTATTAATCATTTATGTTCTTTAGCAGTATTGCTTTAATTATACTTAATTAAATCTTAAATTCTTTTCACTTGTATGCACTTTTAATTCATATAATGTTATTTGCATTTGTATGCACTCCGACTTTCACCCCATAAACTTCAAGGAAATATGAGACTTCATCATCATAAACAAACATTGCATATAACATCTGTGTGCTGTTTCAAATAAAATGTAAATAGCCAATATTATATATTAATTACGAAGTAACAAGATGTGCATCATTAACAACTCAGAGTATCCACTTCAGATGGATTTGTGAGTGTTAGTCTTTTTCAAGTTACCCAAGAGAATTATTGTGAATTATTGGGAATTTTGTCAATTTACACTTATTTGGAGTTAAATTTTGCCACTTAAGAGATCATCTTAGAAAGAGATTGAACCCTTGTAAGGGTAATTAGCTGCTTACAAAAACATTATATTAGTACAATTTAATGCAACAACAAACCAATAGCTTCATAATGAGCAGAACATGTCAGCTTTCCCTCCAATATCTGACCAAATAATTCGTATATTCTACTTTATGGTAGACTTAAAAGATACACGAAATTGCAGTTTTGGCAGTTTCAGACTTATTTGAAGCAATAATCTTGTTTTCTGAAAATTGGGAATATTCGTTTTTCAGCAATTAATAATTCGGTGTTTCCTTAAGATGCACGTTTTTTATACGTAAATAATGGACGTCAAAATTTCTGTCTTATGTTGGCAATGGAAAAGTAGATCCATATTTGAAAAAATAACATAAAGGAAATTATAAAGAAAACATCAAAATGCTAACAGAAATAGAGAAAGTAATTTTGAAATTGAAAAATAAGAACATAAAATATATAAAATAAGAAGCTTGGGAATCCATCTCGAATTGAATCGAGCATCGGAGCGCAAGCGTCAGCGAGCGTAGATACTTGGCGCATTACAAGTGAAGTTAGCTCATTATTATTATTATTATTATTATTATTATTATTATTATTATTATTATTATTATTATTATTATTATTATTATTATTATTATTATTATTATTAAAATCCATCTGCTTCGCCAATTCTCTTATCGTTTCGAAGTGGATTTTAGTGTAAGAGATGATATAATCGCTTTTCGTCGTGCTCAATTGGTCGCCGATGTGTTATCCGTCTTTCAAGCATAAACATGAATGGCAGGCGGTACTTTGAGACATTGCTCCTTCTTGATATGCAGCACAAATCTTATGAGCACCTTCGATGGCCTTAATGGAAAAAGCAAATTTTGTTGAAATGCTCACTTTGTCCTGTTGACTTTCTATTTTAATGCTCTGAAAAGACACAAAAATCAATAAAATTAAAAATCAGAACATAGAAAATATATTGTAACGCTAACATTTCTTTTTTAAGTAACATGACATTTTGCCAATTCATTTTAATTCTACGTGAATTTTATACTTGAAAAAGAGTTATGAATTATTCTTTAAACCAATACAACAACGAATATGTTTAACACACATTGTGGTAAGTTATCAAATCGTATTTTTAATGTCAACATTTTCGTACCACTAATTATGATACTATCGAATAACGATGTTGTAACTCAAATTTTACCTTAATATTAAAATGATAATTTCTCGTACTAATTATGTTACTCTTAATAAGTTAATTCTATCAATAATAGTTGTGAATGACAGTAATGGTAATAACATAATTCATTGAGTTTCGGTTTACGTTACGATTTGTTTTTCAGCAACGGATAACGAAAATGTTTAATGCACATTGCGTTAAGCTAGGAAGCAATGTGCTTAACGTTATCATTTCGATTACAATACCATCATCAACATTATTTCAACCGTTTTAACATAAATAAAGAAAGGGTAGCTTTTGTTATCCTGTTATCTACGAATAATGTTATCTTAAAATCTTAATTATGACAGTAACAGATGAAATAGTATTTATGAAAATAATTGTATTTGTTTTCTTTTTAGATTACCATATAATTACTATAACGAATAATGAACTAAAGACAGTGTATATTATATTATCTTTGATCAACTCTTTGCTCCAATTACCATACAGTACTAACAGAATGAGAACTCTACGCACAAGAAGTACACAATTCATGAAAAATATTTTAAATTTTCAAGACACTCGCTAACACACGTTTGATTTCGCTGTAATTGCTTAGAAACATTTATACAACCGTCTTTCTAGCTCTACTTTTTTTTTTTTAATTTAGAATAGGAATTTTCGTGAACTTTGAAAAAGCCTAATTTTCAGTGAAGATGCTATGTAGTATTAACCAAAGTTTCACACCTCAAACTCAAGCGAATCTTTGCAATGAACATTTCACAAATATAATATTGCAATTTAGAATATTATAGAAATTTCCTCCTCTCCCCTTTTAGAAGCAGAATTTTCAAAATATATGTTTATTTCTTTCTGATGAGGGAACATAAAATATTCGTGACATATATAAAGGCATCAATGGATTTAAGAAAGACTATCAACCTCAAGCTTATATATTAAAGAAACCAGATGGAGCAATTCTCACGGATACGAACAACATCTTGAACAAATGAAAAGATTTCTTTGACAAATTGCTCAACAAGCAGCCAAACAAAACAAAATAAAATAAAATAAAATAAAATAAAATAAAATAAAAATAGAAAATAACGTTCGTGGAAAAAGTGAAATGCATAAAGCAGAACCGTGTATTCCAAAGCAGAACCAAACAGAAATGGAAATTGCTATAATGAAACGAAAGAAACGCAAATCTTTGAATGTAAACGAAATACTTGCTGAGTTAATTTTGGTCGGAGGGGAGGAATTGTGGAACAAGATACACAAACTTGTTCTTATCCACAACAAAGTGGAATCATCACAAAAGTGGAAATTGTTCCAAGAAAGTTGCCAAAACCGATCGGAATAATTACTGGGGTATATTTCTCTTGTCAGCATTTTATAAAACCCTCTAAAATATTCTCTTAGCATGGTTTATCATACGATAGATGAAATTATTGGAAATTATTAGTGCATGTTTAGGCGGAATCCATCAACTATCGACTAGATACTTAAAATTAGTCAAATATTAGAAAATAAATGGTAACACAATACCAAAAGAAATACATTATTTATTGATTTCAGAAAGGTCTACGATCTGGTTTAGGGGGAAACATTATACAACATTCTCACCGAATTCGATATAGCAAACAAACGAGTTAGATTAATTTAAATGTGTTTAAATGAATCTCAAAGTAAAGTGCGAGTAGGAACATACTTGTCCACTAGCTTTCATATCAAGAATGCATTGTTATTCAATTTTGTTTTGGAATACGCAATAAGAAAAATCAAAGATAGCAACCAGGCTCTAGAGCTGAATGCAGCTCACCAGGTTATGGCTTATGCTGATGACGTAAATCTGGTAGGGCATGACATGAAGACAATAGAAACAAACGCAGAGAACCGCCTTTAGGACGTGGGTAGTAAATATAGTGTAAACTATATACATGGAAGTTCACCGTGACCTAATACTGCAAAACATTGATATGTTAAAATATCAAATAATACTATCGACAAACCAGATGCCTTCAAATTTATAGGATCAACATTAACGTGTCAAAAACCTAGCCACAAAGAAATTAAACGTCAAGTAAAAGTACGAAATTCTTGTTATTATACAGTTCAAACTCTTTTAAAGTCTTCATAAATTCTGTCAAAGACTTTGAAGCTTAAAATATGTAAAATGATGATGATATATGTGTGGTTGCAAAACGTTTTCGCTTACCTTAAACGAATAACGCATGTTGAAAATATTTGAGAACAAAATCTTGAGGCAAATATTAGAAGCTGGTGTGTCATTAGGCAGAACAGGAAAGAATCAAACAATGAGATGGATATCAATTTCTTGAATGATATGTTTTGGGTTTACTAATTTAGCACTGCAGACAGTTTCATTGTGCGAGGCACTTGGTACGAATGTACGGAGTCGTAATTTCCATTCTCAGTGGGAAAGTCTTGAAATATGAACGCATTATGATGATTCGGATTACACCTCAAACTGTAGCTCTACGTCTCAAATAGACAACGTGCTGAAAGAGACGCTAAAATCTAATTAAACAAACCAATCGGCTTATTATGATGTCAGGAGCACCATATGAAACACAGCCGATTCAATAATTCAAATAATCGTTTTATGCATTCTGCTTTACTTGGAAACAACTTTTTCAGTCATTTTCGGGCATTTTCAGTCATAGAAGCACTGTTTTACACATTTGCAAACCAATCAACGAGAACTCTAAGAGCTATACGGAGGCCTAAATAAGTAAATTCATTTTCTTATTAGAATCTAAACTACGTAGTGATCGCGAAAGGTCAAGATAAATGTTCCTATGTGTTATCAACTTTTACGATGCATTTAATCATTATTATTTTTATCTTATTTTAGCCATTTGGTAAGTTTACGTGAACAAACGAAATCACATAGAAATGAAAAATGCTTATTTTTTATTTTATTATTATTTTGGTCTTATTGACGCACAAACATCAGGTTTTGACTTCCAACAGAAGCATAGTATCTTCTCCTCTTTGTAATTGTGATACAAATTAGAATCTCTTTGTATTATGTGGTAGTGAATTCTGAATCGTATTCCTTTCAATTATCGCACTGAACATACGCAAAATGAAAATAACCTAAACATGTAACCAAAATGTTCCCTTATTTGTAACAAACATATTTTTTTAGAAGTTTTATATTTATTTTCTATAACTTTATTGACAACAAAACAAATAAAATAGTCCATACTATACGTATAATAAAACTCTGTTGGAGAAAAAAGTATGTGTTTGGCTATCAATTATTCTAAAAGTGCTATGAACCAAATGGAAGTGCGTCATTTTAGGTTTTGCTTTGTAGGGAGCGAAAAACTCGATTTAAATAGTTTCACTTTTTTCATTAATACTTCACTATACTACTGCGTATCATAACGCCCCTGGACGGATTCCATTGAAACCTTCAAACTGTCCTCAGTGAAGGGTTCAACATAAAGTTCGCGTACACTATGAATTGGTATAAAATGTAAAACTAAGTAATAGAAAGCTTACTGCACCTGGAATTTATTATTATTATACGTAGCTTTTCAACCGTTAAATAGTGATTAAATTTAGTATGTGAGAGGTAGAAAATTTCCTTAACCGATGCATATGTACAAGTTCGGGCATTTTGATAAAAGAACAACACACTTGCTTAAACAAGTGCTACAAATTCCATCCCATCCGGTGGATATGTAAATGAATGGCAAAATCAATATGGCAGATGCTAGATGGTTGTATTTCTCCATTTTCTGAACAGTTGCATATAATGCAACAAAATTTGGCATACGCAGGTTGGGCATACTCCTTTCTTTTGGATGCATAGAATACTGCTAGGTCTAATTCATTAGCTTTCTGAAAAGCCTGCCCGAAATGTTGGGGAAGAAAAAAAATTAAATATTATTACTCATATTTTTAACTGTTTTACCTTCAGATGCAAAATTGTTATGTGGGTACCCCATTATACAAAGAATATGAAACTTTATTCATCTCCACGAATTTAGGAAAGTTTTACATTTTCTAGGTACAGAGCGCATTCAATATAGTGGATGCAAGTGAAGAGAAGGAGTACTTTTTTAGAGTCACGAAATTTGATATGTGTAGCTTTTAAATATATACGAATATATTAATGTGTTAATGTACATGAATTTAAAAAATCCAACCCTAAGGCTTTGGATAAATGAAGAAGATGACTTCTATTACTTTGTCTGTCTTGTTTATAAACAGTTTGGCACGAGGATAAGAAATTTGCTACAGAGGTTGAATCGTATAAAATACAAATATCCAGTTCACTTATACAAACTGTAGAAATTCCATTGCTTTAAAGTGAGGACAAAATCAACTTAGCGAAGCCAAGGAGAGATGGACTTTCTTCAACAGTTAAAATAAGCCATACAATTCTGTAGACGAGGAATATTTGATTTTCAGAATAGAAATATTGCACTCAGTAGCTTACGCCTGAAATGATGCTCTCCCCGCTGGTGTAGTGATAGCTAGCGCGCTTTTGTTGCAAGGGTTCGAAATCTTTGTTAGTCCTTTCTACACATACATACACACATACCTTTTTGAACTTTGTGAATAACTTACAGACAAAACTCCACCAAGATAATCGCTATATTTGTCTACCACAAGAAAACACAATTCAAAAAATTCTCTTTTGTTCAAGAGTTATCGTGTGTGGAGAACGGGTAAAGTACGTAATAATATTACAATATTTAGGTCCACTGAGAGATTCTAATAAGGTCCTATTATTATTATTATTATTATTATTATTATTATTATTATTATTATTATTATTATTATTATTATTATTATTATTATTATTATTATTATTAAAGTATTCTGCCTGTTGGCAAATTCTGTTACTAACAAGATCTCTTTTTAAACTCCTTATATTTCTTCTACGTTTTCCGTTTCTCAGCTTCCTCCTTTTACTCCCAATATTCTCCTTCATTTTTCAAATCATTGATTAGGTATGTCATTGTCTACTTGTTACTTTCCTTATTCGTTTCTTACTCTCTCCTTCCATTTTATGCTCTCCACTTTTCACCAATATCACATTTCGAATCTCTTTAAATATTTATTTCTTCTTTAACTTCTGCAATGTCCAACTCTTCGACCCACATAATCCCAGACTCTATAAAGCATATGACCAACATCTTGCAAAGACTAATACAGTGAAACCTGTCTTTAGCGGAATCGAGCGGGACTCGCAGAAATTTCCGTTAAAGTCAGGTTTCCGCTTAATGGAGGTAGACACTGTCTTTTTTTTAAAAAATACATGCTTATAACGGACATACTGAGAAAATATTGTACGTACCTTTTTCAATTACAATGCTTCTTTCTTCTACGAATGAATACACAAAAAGTTTAAAATTAATACAAAATATGCTATGCACATGCTTTCTTTATTTCTTCAGTAGTCAAGCAGAGTTTTCTGTATACATTGCTGCTTAGCTGTTCTACTTTCCGTACACACTTTAGCCTGAGAAACTACGCTTAGTAAATCAGAGTCATTTTTCCGTAAGGCAAATTGTTGCAGTTCCTTTAAACTTCCGAGATCATCTTGATACGTCTTTATTCTACACTGTTTTTCGAACTCGTACCGTATTCCTCTTCTTCTTCCACCTCGTCTTCTCCTTCCGACTTTCCGTATGATTCTTGATTAAGATGAGGGGACTACGGACAAATTGTGAGGGTGAATATGAGTAGTACTTGGGGAAGGTCAACAATGCCCAGAAAAATTTAACAAATGAACGAAGAATTTATCGCAGACATGTAATGTATATATTTACCCTCTCACAGAATGTCTAAACATTTTCTAAACGCTGTAGTCTGGAACTCTGAATTTCCCGTTAAAGGTTTATTTTGCTTTCCGTTGTCCGCATAACACAGTTTCCGCTTAATGAAGGGACTTTTACACGTTTTGCACTCCAAAATTCATGGGACCGTGAAATATTTCCGTTTAAGACAGTTTTCCGTTTAATAAAGCAGGGGTGCCCACAAGGGGGGGCTATGACGCAAACTGCGTCATTGAAATATTAGGGGGGGGTTAAAAATCTATATAAATATGTTTGATGGGGGGGGGGTAAAATTAATCGAAAAGAAGATTTTTTCATGGAAGAACACCTACGGATAGACAATTGGGGGGGGGTGCGTCATGGACATAAGGGGGGGTGGGCACCACTGAATAAAGGGTCCGTTGAAGGCAGGTTTTACTGTATTAAGTCTGCTAGCTATAAGTGACCTTTTCCATTTGAATACCTCTTGGACTAGGACAATTCTGCACCTGATATCTTTCGCGCAGTAAGTGTCTCTCGTTAAAATACTTCCCAGATATTTGAAATGACTGTCCTCTTCCAACTCTCTTTGTTGCACTTTGATCCGTACGAGCGTGCTTCCAAGGTGTTTTCTTATGACTTTCGATTTTTCTATGTTGATTTTCATTCCATGTTGTTTCTCAGTGTCCCTCCTCGACTCTAGCTGTATAATCGGGTAACCATGTCATTCGTATACTTCATTTTGTTAATGATCTGCCCTCCAATCTTGAAATCTCCAACGCCAATTGTAGCTTACTTCATTAAGCATTCACTGTAAACGTTGAGTAATTCGGGTAACATACAGCATCTTTGTCCGACTCCTCTTCCCATCTCTGTGCTGTTGTTTTCTCCTTGATCCAGGCGTAACTTTACTTTTTGTCCTGTGTACAAGTTTCGAATAAGTCAACAATCCCTCCAGTTGACCCTGATTGTTTTAGTCCAGAAGTTTAATCCAAACTGCTCGGTCGAAATATTTTTGCCAGTCGATGAAACATAGTTCTTCCTTTGCTTCAAGAACTTGGCCTGTTTAACTTGTCATCAACCCGGTAGATACTCTGATACCTTTTCCTTTCCGGAATGCAAATTGATCTTCCTTAAGCATCTCTTCTACATTACCTTCCAGCCAATCATTCAATATCCACGCAATAATCTTTTCAATGCCAGAAATAAGGCTAATGGTTCTATGGTTTTTGCTTGCTTACTCGTAGGCATTGGAATCATGAACATAAAGAAAATTAGACCATCCTCTACTCAGATAGCTCTTATGAATAAACGTCTTCCAAATCTTTGAGCAAATCTCCTAGTACGTGTCTTCCGGTGCTCTTTCTCCTCCTCATGGTTTTAATGGCTTGTAATACTTCAATTTCTCATACAGTAAGTTCTTTGTCTTTCTCACCCATCTCCAGTTCTGCTTCGATCATCATATCCCTTGGGTAGATCTTCTGGTCTTATAGATCCTTCTTGTATTTCTTCCAGATCCTAAGGATTCATTGGGGGTCAGTGACTACATGACCTTCTTCCTTGATTCCAAACGAGCTTATACTTTTATAAGATATTCCACTCAACTTCTCTACTTTATGATGCATTAGATCATGTTGTTGAAGCTTCATTTTCTTCACATATTTCTTCCATGTACTTATCTCTGGCTGTTTCAGTTTCTCCTTTCAATTCATTATTCAGCTTTTTTGTATTCTTTGATGTCTATGGTTCTCAAACTTGTGGGTTACCCTATCTTCTTAAGCATCTCTTCAGTTACCCATGGCTTACTCGGCGCTTTTTCAATCTTAGCATTATTGTTATGAAATGCATCTAACAGAATCTCCTTAACTTTTCTCCAGTTGTTTCCTACATTGCCTTCATATCGTCTACTGAACACAACTTTCTTCTATCCCTTCTTTCACACTACTGTCCACACTAAATTCCATTTTCTACTTCTCCTCCTACTTTTCTTGATTGATTTCAGCTAATTCGGACTTCCGAATTAGTGCCCGCTCCTGTTAGTATTATAACATTCTGTAGACTAGTGGTTCCCAACCGGTGTGTCATGCAGTCCCATGGAGTGGGTCGCCAAACATTTGAATTTAAAAATATTGAAGCATTTAATAAATAGTTACAATAAATGTTGAGACAAACTGCACCAGTCAACGTTTCCAGCGACAGCAATAATTTTCAATGCTACATAGACTCAATACTTCATCCAAATTATAGTCTTACTCAATTATAATTTACATTATTATTCATAAAAATCGAACATGTATCTTGCGATTTATTGTGTTCAGTTAATTGGTGTGTCGTCAGTGAAAAATGTTTGGAACCACTGACGTGCATTATTCTTGAAACGTTATTGATAAGAATATAATCGATTTGGTGACCTTTTTTATCTTCTGGATTTTTTCCCGCGTGTAGAGTTCGTTTTTCTTCTCTTAAACCACGCATTCGTCACTACCATATTATATTGTCTACAGAAGTCAATAAGTACCTGATCCCAGTCCAATCACACTACCTTATTATCATATCCTTCTCCTACCACAATATTATGTACAGTCACCAGCAGAAGTATCTTCTCCCTGAATCCTCTAATTCCATTCTTGGTCTCCAGACATTTACAGTTGTGAAAACGCTTGGATAGATGCAACCCAACTTACATGAAACTTTTCTCGGTACTGACAGCAGTTGGTAGCACTGAGTCAAGGTTTATGCAAGTAAACTTGTGAGTAGGTGACGAACGAAACAGTTCT